>NW_019154180.1:296939-653897 GCF_002288905.1 Enhydra lutris kenyoni | reverse complement strand
AGAGAGCCCGATGCGGGGCTCGATCCCAGGACCCTGAGATCATGACCTGAGCTGAAGGCAGAGGCTTAAGCCACTGAGCCACCCAGGTGCCCCGGGCAGAAACCTTTTTAAAGTCATACTACCATGGTACTTTGCAAACTGCCTCACACTTAAAAGACTTAGGTACTTTCTGAATATAATACTGAAATATGTTTTAATTGGCTATAATTTTTTTTTTAATTTATTTATTTGAGAGAGAGAGAGAGAGATCACAAGTAGGCAGGGAGGCAGGCAGAGAGAGAGGGGGAAGCAGGCTCCCTGCTGAGCAGAGAGCCCGATGCGGGGCTCGATCCCAGGACCCTGAGATCATGACCTGAGCTGAAGGCAGAGGCCCAACCCACTGAGCCACCTGGGCGCCCCTTTTAACAGCTTTATTGAGATAGTGTGTACACAATAAAATTCACCTATGTAAAGTGTACAAGTCAATTTTTTTTTAGCGTATTAACAGAGCTGTACAACCATGCCCACTATCTAAATCCAGAACATTTCACCAATCCCCAGAGAAACCTCATACCCATGAGCAGCCATTCCCCATTTCTACCTCCTGACTATCCCAGGGCAACTACCAATCTACTTTCTTTCTCTATAGATTTGCCTATTCTGGACATTTCATCAAAGTATAATCCTACAATATGGGGCATTTTGGGTCTGGTTTCTTCCACCTAGCATCACTTTTTCAAGGTTCACCCATGTTATAACATCAATCAGTACGTCATTGTTTATATATACACACACCACACTTTGTTTATCCATTCATCCTTCAGTGGTCATTTGGGTTGTTTCTATCTTTTAGTGAATAATACTTCAAGATCACTCATGTGCAAGTTTTTGTGTGGACCCATGTTTTCATTTTTCTTGGCTACACACTGGTTGCATTGCTGGCATTTGGAAGAATTGCCAGACCGTTTCCCAAAGTGGCTGCACCATTTTTCATTCCCACCTGCAGTGTGTGAGGCTTCCAATGGCTCCACATCCTCACCAACAACTGTTAATTGTCCTTTTGATTCTCCCCATCCTAGTGGGTGTGAAGTGGTACCTCACTGTGATGGCTTGGATCTGTACTTCTTGATGACTAATGATGGTGACCATATTTTCATTAGCTCACTGGCCATTTGCATATTATCTTTGGAGCAGTGTCTATTTGGATCTTTTGCTCATTGTTGAAAACTGAGTTATATGTCTTTGTGTTGAGGAGTTGTAAGAATACATATTTTGGATTCGACCCCACTATAGAGATATGATTTGTAAAAGTTTTCTCCCATCCTCTGGATTGTATTTCCACTTTCTGGATGGTTTCTTTTGAAACACAAATGCTTTTCACTTCAATGAAGTCTAATTTATCTATTTTTTTCTTTTGTTACTTGTGCTTTTGGTGCCATATTGAAGAAACTGTTGTCAAATCCAAGACCATGAAGGTTTACCACTGTTTTCTTCTAAGAGTTTTATAGCTTTAGCTCTCACGTGGAGGTCCGTGGTCTACTTTGAGGTACCTTTCATGTACGGTGTGAGATAGGGGTGGGACTGCATACTTCCGCTTGTGGGTATCCAGTTGTTGCAGTATTATTTGTTGAAAGGACTGTTCTTTTCCCACTGAGTAGTCTTGGCACCCTTGCTGAAAGTCGGTGACCATATGTGTGTGTATTTATTTCTGGGCTCTCAATTCTATTCCACTGATTCACACGTCCATCTTAATGCCAGTACCATACTTCCTTCTTTCTTTTTAAACTCTCTGGGTTTATTGGGAAAACCATCTCGGAAGGCCCCTAGTATATCTGGTGCTTTCAAGTCCCCCAACCACTCTCAACCCCTCTTGTTACCTGGTCTACTTAACAACTTTTGAAGACAAATGAATAAAGTGATCCTCCCTCATTTACAGATGAGGAAACCAAGGCTCAGAGAGGCTGCAGGGAGCTCAAGGTTACTGCGTTGGTAGACGGCAGAGCGGAGCACACAACCTCAGTTTCTAGCTACAAAACTCCCTCCTGGACAGCCACCGGCATGACTTTGAAGACATGCTATTTGACCTTTTTAAATAAAGGCAGCTTCCAGCCCTTCTTTTCCTACCCTAGCTAGTTCATAAATGTGTTGATGTAGCTCAGATAAATTAAAAAAAACCTTTGATAAATTCTCAGTGACTGAATACATGTGAGTAGTTACTCGTCGTGCGTTTCTACAACAGCTCTCTCCTGAAATCATCCGGATCAGAGGTTGAAATGGGCCATTTCCCACATCTTCTCTCACATTGCAGCTATACTGGGCAGGAGACTACTATAGCAATATCATCTCTCTTTCCCAGTGGAACAGTCACTCTAGGAGGGATCATCGTCCCAGTCATGTTATGTTGTCCAGAAAGACCCCAATATCATGTGGTATCCCTTTAAGGAGGGAAGCAAATAGTATTCAAGTATTGTACAGCCACTGAGTTACGTTTCTAAATTAAATTAAACACTCTCTCAATAAGCAGGCATTGAGAACCTCTGATGTTCTAAACACAGTATGAGGCGCTAAGGGGCGGCACAGAGAAGATGAGGATACAGCCGAGACAGGCAAGAACTGACAGCCTCACAGGGGACGACAAACACTTAAAGGAATGTGCTTTTTCATTCAAATTGTGCACCAGGACACAGACATGGTCCCCAGCGCCACGGGTTAGGGGTGAGTAATAGGTTACTGTAATGGACATGAACTCCCCCAGATAGCTCATCACAATCTGGACTACAAGCCATGTAGGAAGGAGGGTCCAGGACACCAAAAGCAGTGACCAGGGCACTGGGTCAGCTAGGGTGTTGGGGAGGCATTGCTGAGAAGATCACGTCTGAGCTGCTGTGACGTAGTAACTCCCTTGAGAACCCGGAGGGTGAATGGATGATATCTTGGCGGAGGTAGGGTATACTTCCCAGAGGCAGGGATGTTTGGGCTGGCCTTTGACCAAACATGGAACACGCAGTCCACACCAGGATACTTGTGAAAAGGGGCACTATTCACTATTACGCTGGGACAACAAGTAGAAGTTGGGACTGGCCCTGGTAACCCCGGAGGCAAGATCCCCAACCCCCGCAACCCAGCCAAAGCACATGACTCCCAGTGTGCAGAGAGTATTTAGGGAACAGAGCAGTGGGAGGGCGGAATGGGGGGGTAGAGGAAGGGATCGGGATGGAAGGTAAGTGCGTTCCTTTCCTCTGGGCTTCCAGGCTGCTGGTTACAAAGTACAACACACTGAATTGTTTAAGCAACAGAAATTTATCCTCTCACAGTCCTGGAGGCTGGAAGGCTGAGATCAGGTCGTTGGCAGAGCCCTGCTCCGCACAAGGTCCTAGGGAAGGAGCTGCGCTGGGCCTCCCGGCAAGCTTCTGGTAGTTGCTTCGCTCATGACAGCAGAACTGGGATCTTCACATGTTGTTCTCCCTGTGTGCCTGTCTCTGTGTTCAAATGTCCCTTTGTTAATAAGGACACGCAGTCATATGGGGTTAGGGTCCACCCTAATGACCTCATCTTAACTCGATCGTCTGAGAAGATCCTATTTCCAAATAAATTTCCATTCACAGGTACTGGGGTTTAGGACCTCAGCATCTTTCGGAAGGACACAATTCAGCCTTTAAGAGCAAGGCAGAAAATGGTGAGAGCTGCCAAAGAATGCCATGCTAGAGGGCCCAGACAATCCTGAAGGTCATGGGGAATTACTACCACTTGGCAAGCTGGCACGCAGCACGATCTCTTTCAAAACAGTAACCCTAGCAGCCCACACCCTCAATTTAGTCCAATTAGACATGGACAATGCTTTTTCGGCTTTTCTCCCCCTCTCCTCGCAGTTTCAAAAATACCTTTTTAGTATTACACTTCCCCTCTGGAAATCAAAGAAAACAAAATATGCATCCCAAAAACAATGGGGTCCCTTTAATAGAATGGGTATTCCCTCACTCGCAAACCATTTTCACCACCCGGCTTGCAAGACAACAATTGCACTCTCTATTAGAACATGCAGTGGGGGCTGATTCTCAGTAAATGCTTGTGGGGTGGAATAAAAAGCTGTTTAATTTTCCAGAGTGAACTTTAGGGGTGGTTGTCAATGGTGCTATGTGCAAGGTATCACCAGCGCTTAAAAATTTCATTTGCCTCTGATTCTGACCTACAATACGGGTTTCCACATGGCTCCTGATGCCCTCAGACGTACCCTGGGGACTGGAGGAGGATGGGTGGGGCAGACCAGAGAGGCTTAGCTCGGACTGTTTTTAAACTTGTTGGATGTGTCTGAAAAATACTTTCTGTAAGAAGTTGGGAAAACCTAGGACTTTATGCCCACTGCCAGCTTCTCTCAGCCAAAGGGCAAGTCCATTTGGGCACTAAATGAATTTCATTATATTCATTCGTCCAACAAACATTTATTCAGTGCCTACTTCGTACCTGGTACTTTTCTTGGGACTGGCATAGAACAGTGAGCAGGGTGTTTTTGTGGTTATCCCTTCAGAGAGAAGTTTGGTGAGAACAGAAGCTACTTTTTAAAAAAAGATTTTATTTATTCATTTGAGAGAGAGAGAGAATTAGCAGAGGGAGAGGCAGAGGGAGAAGCAGACTCCCCACTGAGTAGGCAGCCTGATGCGGGGCTTGATTTCAGGACCTGGAGATCATGACCTGAGCTGAAGGCAGATGCTTAATGACTGAGCCACCCAAGCGTCCCTTGGAAGCTACCTTGAAGCACATTTTGCTCAATCAACAACATCCTCCTAAATAATACCTAATAAAGATAATTTCCGAAATGTCTACATAGGTGCAAAATTCCATTAGGAATGTGTAGTGGGTTGAATAACGTCTCCCCAAAATTCATGTCCACCTAGAACCTCAGAATGTGACCTTATTTGGAAATGAAGTTTGGGCAGATGTAATTAGTTAAGGATCTTGAGATGAAATCCCCCTGGATTTAGGGTGCGCCCTACATGCAATGATTAGTGTTCTTAGAAGAAGCCAAGAGGACCCAGAGACACAGAGAAGACCATGTGAAGACTGAGGCAGAGATCGGAGTGATGGGGTCACAAACCAGGGAGTGCCCGAGGCCACCAGAAGCTAGAAGAGGTGAGGAAGGATCCACCTTTGGAACCTTCAGAGACACCATGACCCTGCTATCACTTTGATTTTGGACTTCAAGCCTCTAGAACCAAGACATGACGTTTCTGTTGTTTTGAGCCACCCAGTTTGTATACCTTGCTCTGGCAGCTCTAGAAAGGCTTTCTTTCCATCAAGGCTTTCCAGACCCTCTATTTAACCTTCTCTCAGAAGAGGAGGTACAGACCACACAGTACTTTCCCCACACCTCAGGACGAACTCTAGTACCGGCCCTGCCGCCCCAGAGAAACTGGCTGTTTTCTCACTTCCTTGTCCCTCGTGCCTTTTCTTGGCTTCTCAGCGAGGGCTGGCCACAAGTGCTGGAGTCCCGCAGCTCTAGAACGCCACCAGGAGAAGTCTTGACAAGAGTAGGGTGACAAGTTGGGATGGTTTCCGCTCCCCTCCCCTCCCCTCCTTTCTTTCCTTTCTTTTTTTAAGATTTTATTTATTTATTTGACACACAGAGATCACAAGTAGGCAGAGAGGCAGGCAGAGAGAGGGGAGGAAGCAGGCTCCCGGCTGAGCAGAGAGCCCGATGCGGGGCTCGATCCCAGGACCCTGAGACTATGACCTGAGCTGAAGGCAGAGGCTTTAACCCACTGAGCCACCCGGGCGCCCCCCTCCCCTCCTTTCTTAAGGCAAAAAGGTGTCACACACAGTGGTTTCAGCAGCAGCGCCGGCCCTTCTGTGTACCCCAGCCTAACCACCCTAGGCTGGCCAACATAACCTTGGTGGATGAACATGAGCCAAAGCAGCCCCTTTCCCATCTTCCCACACCACACCGTCCATACTGCACTCTCTACCTCCAGGCGGCCAAGAGGGCAATGGGAAGTGGGGCATGGTCAAGCCCATGCCAGGTGGGTCTGGGCAGTTCTAACTGGGGAGCCACTGTTGGGAAACCCCGTATGAGAACTCTGCCTCAGTGACATGCGAAGAGAGAAGAGCGGTCACTATGTGAGCAAAACACCTCTAGCCTGACTCCCACTGCTTCCAGGCTGAGGGGCATTTATTAGCTTTGTTTCTGACAAGGGTGTCCATTTCTTGAGCCCTGAACCTATCTTCCCATTTATCATCTTATTAAATTTTCATCACTGCCCTGCAAGGTTAGGATGACTATTAACCCATTTCAGAGATGAGGAAATGGAAGTTCACAGAGGCTTGGGGGGACCTTCCTAAGGTCACATGGCAATTTGACAAGCAGACTCTCCGCTGAGCAGGGAGCCCTACCCAGGGCTCCATCCCAAAGCCCTGAAATCATGACCTGATGTGAAATCAGGAGACAGAGCGCCCCTGGTCTTGGTCTTTTCAACATTCACCTTTAAGACTGATGGGCGGCTTCCCAAGGCCTCCAACTTCTGTAGTGAATTTATGGGACCTAAAAAGAAGGCACTGATTGCCTCAATCATCCTTGGGGGTGTGCCTGCTTCCAGAGAGATCTGGACTTTTCCAATAATTTCCCCTCTGAATGCCTCGAATTTGTGAAAAAGCAAACAAAATCCCTGCTAGTTTGTCATTTCTTCCTGTGCACAGTGGCTAGCATTTTAATTTTAGGCCAGATTATGTGGACTATGTATATTTGTGTGTCGGGCCTTGTATAACCTGCGTCCAGAGAACATTGGTGTCCATGGACCCCGGATCCCCCTTCTCCGTTTCCCATGATTCTCCGCGTTTAGATAGCTGCTGGGCTGGGTTAGGGTCATCAAGTGTAGTTCGTAGAGCCTCATTCGAAGAGCCCCAGTATGGGAAAATGTCCTGGCAACTGTCTTTTAGAGGTCCCATTTGCACTGCAACCGGCAAGGGGAGAGCTCGCAGGACAAGCACGCCAGGTCTGCCGAAGGTAACCTTGGAGAGGGGACTAGAGGAGGCACAAGAATCAAGAGTATGGCTCAAGGGCAGGGTCTTAGGGTGTCAAGAGGGACAGCCGCCTTGGGGACTGCTGTGGTTCCTGGGGCCACACCTGCACGCCAGAAGCCCTGAGTCCTTGTTGGGGCAGAACCAGTTCACACTCCCCTCCCCTCCTGGACCCAGAGCCTGTCCCCTCTAGTGCCACCCTTGGGCTCCCTCCCTTTTGCATCCGGCACCCTGAAGGGGGGAAGCTGAGAGGTGACCAGTGAGAATAACCGATTCCACACCGGGAGTTCTCAGGGCACTGTGCCTGCTGTGGGGCTCTGGAGCCCCTTTTAGAAATCCTCCTGAGGGGCGCCTGGGTGGCTCAGTCAGTTAAGCGTCTGCCTTTGGCCCAGGTCAAGATCCCAGAGTCCTGGGATCGAGCCCCACATTGGGCTCCCTGCTCAGCAAGGAGCCTGCTTCTCTCTCCGCTGCTCCCCCTGCTTGTTCTCTCTCTCTCCCTGTCAAATAGATAAATAAAAAAAATCTTAAAAAAAAAATCCTCCTGAAAGCATCTAGCCCTCAGGCCGCTATTCCTTGGGTGGGACTCATCTTACTTCCTCTGTTCCTTCCTTCCCCAGCTGGAGGCTGCCCCTCCTTTATCACGCTGAGTGGAGCAAACCACAGGCGGGACACCAATGGTCAGCACTTGCTCTGCGGCTCCAAGACGCTGGGGAGACGCTCAACTGAGGGGAGCACCATCCTGGGGACTCTAGTAGACGCTAGGGCCGTAGTCTGGTCACAGTTGAATCATTATTATTTTACCCTTTTGTTTGCTTATTCATAATTCCACTGTGACCAGACTTCCTATTGAAACTCCCATCCCCCCACCCCATTCATCAGCCCCCTGAGCCACACCCCCAGGGCAGCCAATCAGGCTCTGGCCCGCTCTGGGGAAGAGATGACCAGGGTGTTGGCGAGCAAGCACAGCTTTGCCACTCTTCTCAGCGAACGGCTCTGCTCCCGCTGTACGCACAAGGCTGGCCGGCTCCACGCCTCCCCCAGCAGCACTTACTGGCTTCCAGTGTAATTACGGGTTTTCACGCGGTATTCTCGCCTGGGCTTGGAGCTTCTTGCGCACTGGTTCATCGTGCTCCGGCTCCTCCACCCTCTCCCTTTCCGTAGGGTGCCCCGCCGCATTCGGGGCTCAGGGTAGGGTGAGCTCAGGGACGCCCTAAGAGTGGAACATCCGCCAGGACAAACGCCTCTGCTCACATCGGGGGTAATTTGTGACAGGAGAGGCCTGGCGTGTCTGGCTTTATCCACTAGAATGGGCAAGAGCCTACCTGCTTCCCTCCCTACTCTGTGTTCAGGGCCTGGCGCGGGGGCTTGACACCCTAAACCCGTGTTGCCCGACTCCTCAGTTGTGTTCCCGGTGACTGAGGCCCACGTCTCCCAGAGGACCGGCCTCAGCTCCCACGGGATGAGTGAGCTGGGGTGCCGGCGACCGCCACCACGGGCTGGAGGGAGAGGAGTCCGCAGGGCAGGGAGCGCGGGGGACTGTGGGCGCCGGGCGCGGGGAAGGAGCGGCCCCCTCGAGAGGGAAGCGAGCGGTGGCTGAGCCCAGGGGAGCGATCCAGGCCGTGTGCCGCGGGAAAGGCCGGGCGCTGGGGAAGCTTCCCCGTCTCCGGTCCCCGTCCCGTCCCGTCCCTGAGCGGGCCAGGGCGTGAGGGCTGGCTTCCAGCCCGCGCCAGCGGCGGGGACCCGGGTCCGGGTGGTGCTCCGGGCGCTCGGTGGCCCGCTGGGCCGGCGGCCGAACAGGTGACCCGCCCGGCCAATAGCGAGGCGGCCGGGGCCGCGGTCAAGGGCCGTGGGTGGCGCCAAGGCGCGCGGCGGCGGAGGCGGGGCGGGGCGGGGTGGGGGGGGCTGCGGGGCGGGGCAGGGAAGGGGCGTGGGGGCGGCCGCGGCCGCGCGCCGGGGGAGGCTGCCCGGCTGGCACGAGCCCCAGCCCCGGAGGGCCGCTGCGCGGGTGGGTCGGGCACGGTGGCGACTGCCGGGAAGCCGGCGGGGACTCCCTCCTCGAGCCAAGGCCGGAGGGAACGGGACGCTCCCTGACTCCCTGGGCGGCCGCAGCGGGAGGCGGCCCCTCAGACGCCTGCCTGCCTGGGGACTCAGCGGGGCAGGCCTGCTACCCTCACGCTGCCGCCCGCCAGGGACCCCACCCCCACCCCCCTGCGCCTGCCTCCCCGTCGGGGGAGCGCCAGGGGGCAACTGCCTCACCTAGCCGGGCCGGAGAGAGCGCCGGATGGAGGGAGAGGGGCCGGAACCCTAGATGAGTTTAGAGAGGGAGGCCGCCGTGGTTCACGGTCAAGGCTGGATCTCTCACCGCACTCCTACTAGGTGCTTCGGCGGGGTTTGTTGGTGAAGAAACAGAGGAGCGACGGAGGAAGCAAGGAAGCCTGGCAGTTGTAGCTGAGGCTGAGGACTGGGGGCTGTGGCTGCCTTCCCACCGTGGGGGTCCCCACCGGAGGGCCTGTGAGCTCTCGATTGCGACTGCAGTGCGGCTTTTATAACAGGGCGGTGGAAGAGGAAGCTGCCTGTTCTCTCCTGCTAAGCAGGGGTGGGCTTGGGCCAAATAACTACAGTGTTCACTTTAAGAGGACACCGTAAGCCTGAGCGATTTGATAAAACAAATCTCAGCGTCCACTGTTTCCAGTGTCATTGTCCTTCCACTGGCACGCTCTGCTCTGGGAGTGTACCTTGGATCCCTACTTCCGTGGACTACCACATGGGCAAGGTTCTACAGTTCTACAGGCCAGCATCAAAGGCCTCCTTATTTAGAAACCCCTTGCCTCCTACAGAGGGCCACGGATCCCCCCCTCCCCAGGATGTCCCCCGAACACTGGTGCAGTGGTTCCACCCTCTGGGCACAGTCCTGTATCCTGGAATCTGAAAACCCTGGGCTGAAATCCTGGCACCCCCACTTCCTAGCTTGTCTTTGAGCCTCTTTGTCTGTATCTATAAGATGGATGACCATAATGGCACCAGGATTATTCCGGGGCCCAAACGCAATGTCTCCTATGAAATTGTCTAGCACGGAAGTGGTCCTCTGAATATGGTAGTCCTCAGGCTCCTGGAGGGTATGGACTGTACCCTCTTTGCTCCCCACTCTCTCTAGCTCTGAAGCCTCCCAGATAGCTTGGTGCGAGTAGGCACTCCAGGAAAATCTGTTGTCACACTGCCTTCCCTGACCAGGACTGGTTCCCAAACCAGGCAGGGCCAAGTTTGCAGGCTGCTGCCGGGGCTGGGAGAGGGAGGCTGACCAGTCTGGCATAGTGGCTCCAAAAGGACCCACCACTGAGACCGAGTGCTTTTTGAACTGGGTGCGGAGACCTTGCTTCCTGGGAGCTGAACACCCTTCAGCTGCGTCAGTAGGGCAGCACCGACAGGAGCAAACATGTTTGGCTGTGTCCCTAGTTCAGTGCCATCCCACAAGATGGTTGCTTCTGGAGGTCTGGGCGGCCGGGGCTGGAGCTCAGGCAGCTTTATCCCCTGCTGCAATTTGCCTAGTGACCTAGATTTGTGGCCAGGCGCTGGTCTAAACTCCTGCCTGGTTTGGCTGGCACTAGGGTTTCCAGTTTTAGCAAATAAAAATACAGATAAACCACGAATAGCTTTGTAGTAGTATAAGTATGTTCCGTGCAATCTTTAGGACATACTTACACTACGAAATTATTTCTTGTTTATCTGAACATCCCATGTAACTGGACTCCTGCGTTTTCCCTGGCAAACCTAGCTGGAGCTTATCCAGCCGCTGGGGACTGGAAGGGCCTGGGCCTTGCGGGGTAGAGTGGGAGGGGACAGCTCCCACCGAAGGCACTTTGAATTGATGTCAGAACAATGGCATGGGTTGTTCTGTTTTTCTTTGCATAGAAAAAGAGCATTCCATGTCACTCAAAAGAAAACAGAACGGTGAATTTCAGCTCTCTGCCTTGCTCTATTGATGTTGACCCGGAACATGCCTGGACTCTGAAAGGGATATTGACTGGTAGACAAGTGGCCCTTTCATTTGTTTCTGCAACGCTCCTTCCAGGGGTTGGTGCCCACTTCCCTGTGGCCCGTTTGGCATACACCCGGGATGGGGTGTGCAGTGGCCATTTGCCTCTCCAGAGGTCCCTGTTTGGCTAGGCTTTTTTGATGCTCCGAGCACAAAGGCCACTTAATTGAGTGGCCTGAGCCACAGATGAAGGAACACATATAAAAAAGGAAGGGTTGGTCAATTTCCCAAACACCTCTGCAGCCTTGGGCCCTTTACGTGGCACAACCTTGAATCCTCACAACTCTGAGAGGCTGTGTTATTCCCCCTTTACAGATGGCTAACCTGAGGCCCAGACAGACAAAACGGTAGGTGTGGGATCATACAGCAGGTGCGTGCTGATGCTGGGGTTCAGACTGTTCTCTCTGAATCCAGTGCCTTAACTCTTCCTTTTTGTCCTGGCATGTGACCCTTGTGTCCACCAGCTTGCTCAATCCCTGCTCCAGGCCTCAGTTTCCCCATTCATTAAATTGTGTGTGTGGGGTGGGGTGGAGATAGACGAGGTGATCCCGGAGATCTCTCCCAGTGATTCTCTTTTTAAAGTTAAGTAAATTCTGCTCCCAACATTGGGCTCAAACTCATGTTCAGCCAGCCAGGTACCCCCCAATGATTCTTTTTTGATAGAGCTTGCCGAAAAGATGAATTCACTCACCATTTTCATGCATGCGCTTGTCACCAGCAAAGAGAATTCTGAGGATATTCTTTGGCTCAAAGCAAAAGGCTGACCAACATTCAAATCGCAAAGATCGGCCAGCAAAACATGTGGGCTGCCTGTTCCCCATGGCATGGGCCTGGTGGCTTACAGCACTTTCTGTGCAGGCCAAGGGCTACTGCATGGAGCACCTGGTCTCCAGCCCTGGGTAGGAACGGGGCGTTAGGATTAGCTACATGCCAAAAATACATGGGACATACTTGTGAGTTATGAAATGCAGGCCCAGCCTCTGCATCCGGACCCGACACTCCCACAGATAGCAGGAGAACAGAGGGAAAGGCTAGCTCTGCTTTCCCCTTCCAGACCTACAGAGACCCATCAAGTGGCCAAGACTTCCCATAGATGCCGCCAAGAACCTGCTCAGCAGCAACTCAGCGGTGGCCTGACCAGAGCTGGGTGGGACCAGGGCTGAGGACTCGGACGTGCTGCTCTTTCCGACAGGGAATAGTATCATCGTTTCCGTGTTTATAACTTCCCCCTTCTCCCCTGTCGTTGGCGGCTCACACAGAGGGTCAGTGCCCTCCCATGAGTCCCAGGACACCTGGGGCTTGACACTCTCTCGGCCTCTGTCTCCCCCACTGGGCTGTGAAGACGGAGTCCGAGTCCTTTTCATCTTGTCCCCGTGAAGTCTCCCAGCTCTTGGGTGACAGACTCATTACTTTCAAGTCTCAGCTTAAATGTTACCTCCTCAGAGAGGCCTTTATTGACCTCCCTGGCTAACACCCACCTGCACCGGGTTATTCTCTTTCAATGTCTACATGGCACTAATCACTGCAGAAATCAAATCATGTCTTTTTCACTGAGATGAAATTCACCTAACATGAAATAATCATTTTAAAGTGTAAAATGCGGTGGCATTTAGTACATTCACAATGCGGTACAACCTTCATCTCTCTCTGGTTCCAAAATATGGTCATCACCCCAAGAAGAAACCCCATGGCCATCAACCATCACCCCCCTGGGCCCTTGGCACCCACTAGTCAGCTTTCCATCTCTCTGGATTTGCCATTGTTGTCAAGGTTCACTGATGCTGTGACACGGTGTCAGCGTTTCATCCTTTTCTGTGGCTGAATGATATTCCATTGTGTGGCTAGACCACATTTATTTGTTCATTTGTCAGGTGATGGCCAGTTGTCAGGTGATGGCCAGTTGTCAGGTGATGGCCAGTTCTCACTTTTTGGCTATTTTGAAGAGTGCTGCTGTAAACATGTGTTCAAGTTTTTGTGTGAACATATGTTTTCATTTCTCTTGGTTATATACCTTAGAGGGCAATTGCTGGATCAAACAGTGACTGTATGGTAACCTTTTTGAAAAACGGGCAGAACGGGCGCCTGGGTGGCTCAGAGGGTTAAATCTCTACCTTCGGCTCAGGTCATGGTCCCAGGGTCCTGGGATTGAGCCTCACATCGGGCTCCCTGCTCAGTGGGGAACCTGCTTCTCCCTCTCTCTCTGCCTGCCTCTCTGCCTACTTGTGATCTCTCTCTCCGTCAAATAAATAAATAAAATCTTAAAAAAAAAAAAGAAAGAAAAACGGGCAGACCATTTTCTACAGCAGCCACGCCCTTTCACACTCCCACCAGCAATGCGCAGGGTTATTTTCCACATCTTGATTGTAGCCATCCTCGAGGGTGTGAAGTGGCGTCTCTTTGTGGTATTTGCTTTTATTTCTTCTTGTCCTTCTCCCTGAATGTGGGTTCTAGGAGGCTCCAGGAGGCCAGGAGACCATGTCTGACCCATTCTTGGCACATGGTAGGTTCTCAAGATGTGGAGGTCGAGTCAATGCCTGAGTGAATTTGTCCTTGCTGCATCCTTTCCCAGGGCCTGGCACGGAGAAGGCCTGCAGTGGCTGCGGGTTATATGTCTTGACCCAGTGGCCCTGGGCTGTGGTCTGGCCCCTAGGGCAAGAGACTCTCAAGACCATGCAAAGGGAAGGACCCTCGCTACCTGGGTTGGGGCTCAGAGCAGCAGTCCTGCCTTCATAGGATCTGGAGTAACACAATAGGGGTTCAGCTCACGACAAGGACACCTGCTTCAGGTGGGAATTTAGAGGGAGGTGAGCAACAAGGCCAAGGCGCGCCACTTCATGCCGCCCCTTTGGAGACCAGGCTCTGGGTTAAATGCCAGGGGGAACGGAACCTCTTTAGATGCAGCTCCTGGTAACTGTCCTTCGGTTGCTACCACGGGGCGGGGGGCATTCCTCGTACTACCTGGTGGGGGAGGGCAATGGCTTAGAAGGAGCTGGCGGGGCTGGGGCCTGGCTCTCCCATGCTCCAGGATGGGGCACGGATGGAGCCTGTCCATCCTTGGGCACTTGGCCCCACACCGCCCACAGGTGTAGTGTCTCTGCTCCCCGGGCACAGCAACAGGCCTAGACATGCAATGGACTTTTCCAAAGGCAATCCCTGCGAAACACTGGCAGTTTCTCCAGAAGCTGAGTGCGCAGAGTTACCACATGACCCAGCAATTCCACTCCTGGGTCTATATCTCAGGGAAGGAAAAAGAGATGTTCGAATGTTCACAGCACCATTTCTCATGGGAGCCTAAAGTGGGAAACAACCCAAACGTCCATCAGTGGTTAGATGCTTAGAATGTGGTATTGTCATACAATGGGCTATTATTTGACTATAAAAAGGAAGGAAATATCAAATCATTGTGTTGTACACTGAAACTAACAGGAAGCTATATGTCAGTTGTATCTAAATAAGAAAAAAGAATGAAGTACGAATACATACTACGATGCCGATGGACCTTGAAAGCATTATGCTAAGTGAAAGGAATGAGATCCAAAAGCCATGGATTGTACAACTCCATTTACATGAAATACGAAGCGTAGGCAAATCCCCAGAGACAGAAAGCAGAGTACAGGCTGCCAGGGGCTGGGGCACTAATGGCTTGACGGGCAGAGCTTTTCCTCTTGGAGTGGTGGAAATGTTCTGGAAATAGGTAGAGACGGTAGTTTTACAGCACTGTGTATGTGCCCCATGGCACTGAATCGTTTGCTTCAAATGGTTAATTTGGCGACGTCATGCAAACTCCGCCTCTCTTTTCAAAACAAAAAGCTGCTAATGTCTGCCTAATGTCCCTTTAGGTCCCAGGAGTGCAAGTCCTCCTCAGGTTCCGTTTCAGGCGAAGGCTCACTTGGTTCTCACGTGAGCCCACGGTTGTCCTCCTGCAACTTCCCCTTGCTGTTCTCACTCTTGAGAGGGGTCACCAAATCAACGTGTACTATTTGCACCCCTTGTGGGCCAGGATCCAGAAAATATGAGGTTAGGGACCTCTATGGCTTTTCACACCTGGGTAACCCCCCGCCCCAGGGATTTCTGGGGCTGGCACACAAAGTGTAGGAAGGCTCATGCTCAGTTTGGCAGAAGAGAATAGCAAAAGGCAGCCTTTGCTGTGGGATGAACACAGTCACTTCGAGAACAATCTCTGCTCCAGGCCCGTAGCATGTGGAATTATCCAGAAGTACGGTCTTGACTAGCGGGCAAATATTCAGACAAGCGCTGGTGCTGTGCTGGGTCCTGCTTCTCCCTAATGCTCTCTGAAGCTCAGGGAGCCTCAGAAAGAACAATTAGGCTTTCAGGGGCCACTTTCCCTTCCCAGGGCAGGTCCCAGGGTGTACAGGTCGCTGCAGACCTCCGGTAAGCCTTGAGCTGGGAGGTCCCAATTGCTGGGCTGCTGCTGTCCCCCTGCTTGGCCCCTCTCAGCCCAGGTCTGCTCTGAATCTGGAACACTGCTGCAGATCCAGTTTGGAAGCACATAGGGACTGGTCTACATGCTGACTAACAGCCTTCAATCATACCTCCTGATACCAGAGAGATCTTCGTAAAGTACAGATCTGCACAGTCTGGCTCTTGCTTAAAACTCTCCTAGGCCTCCCCATTGCCTTGTGGATCAAATGGAAGATCCGTACCCTGCATTTCAGAATGTCTGTAGATCCTAGGTCCATCTGGGCTCCAGCCTCTTTCCCTGTCACTTGCCGGGCACTCTTCCCCCACTCCTCTTTTCCAGACTCGAGCTTGATAATGTTCCAGCCACAGCTTACACGTCTGGGGCAGAAAGTGCAGGGAGGGGGCTTCAGTGAGGCAGGTGCTGGAGTCCAGAGGGGCCGGGGAGGCACGAGGCTTCTGGAAGAGGCTGCCAGTCACCCAGAAACAAGTGTGGAGCTCAGGACAATGGGCTGGGTCCCTGAAGCCAGAGCCGGTATGCTCCAGGTCTGCCTTGAGCTGCCCATGGTGGCCTGGGAAGAGGCCTCCTGGCTTCTACTTTGTAGCATCTTAAACTTGCCACCCAAGGTCCTGTCACACTGCTAGCAACTCAGCCCTGTGGACCTTCCGGACCTCAGCTTCCTGGCCTTCGTCCATCACCTCAGCTTGCAATGTCCTTACGCCCACTTTAAAAATTTGAAACAATAGGGAAAGTTATTAACTCATAACAGGAAGTCCAAAGGTGGGACAGGCCCCATGATACAGTCAAGCCCTCAGATTTTTTTCTGCCTCTCTCCACTGTCACCCACAGTGCTCCTCCTGAGGCCGGTTCCCCTTGGGTCCCTAACACGGCTGCCAGTAGCAGCTCTGGCCTGTGGGATTCCTCGTTCGCATCCACTGGGTGAGAGAGCCAGGAAAGGTCTGGACGGGCCCACTTAGTTCACAGGCCGGCCCCTGGATCCGTGACTGTCTCAGCAGGAAACGTCCTGTGCGTTTTGGCTTAAACCTAGGTTCTCTGTTGTCACCAGGAACTGTGGAGCAGCGTGTGTCACCAGCTCCCCCCCACCCCAGGGCCCCAGGGCTACCCCAGCCCCTGTGCCTCCATTGTCACAGACAGCACTGCTGCCACTGTGTGGTCACTGATGTATTTTTACCGTCAGCTCTGAGAGGACGGGTGGCCCCAGGGCCTGCGTTGCCTCAGCTGTTGAGGGAAGGCGAGGGAGAGCGAGTGAATGGGGGTGGTGTCTGAGTGGGGGTGGGGGTGGGACAGGGAGGCTTGGAGCGGGGAGCGGGAAGGCTGCCTGCCAGAGTCAAAGCAGGCTGTGCCCATGGGTGAGGCCCTCCTCCCGCCGCAGCGAGCCCTGGCTGACCGGAGCCTGGCCGGCTGTGGCTCCTTTAAGCAGCTGGGCCAACACCAGGTCTGGCACATCCTTCCTCCCCCACCCTGGCCTTTCCTGGCCACTGACTTCACCCCTCTTTCTCCTGCCTGTCCTTGTCTCACCCTCTGGATCTGAGGCCGCACACACCGGTGCCCTCTGTCGGCTTGCTACCACTACTCCAGGGTCGTGCTCACCGTGCCCCTGCCCTGCACAAGCGGCTGCACCAGGCGCTGGATCTCCAGCGAGCCACGCGGTGACCTAGGAATCATCACCCTGGTCCCCGGGGGGCTGCGGGCTTGGGGTGCGGCTGAAGGCTCGCCGGGAGACAAAGAACCTCGGTTGAGCCAGCGTCAGTGTGCAGTGTGGGGCCAAAGCCGTAGCTGCCGCTCTCCAGGGAACCCCCTGGGGGGGGTGCGCCCCTGCGGAAAGATGGATCATAATGGAACCGCTGGGCATTGGGGACGGGAGCCCGGCCTCCGTAGCTCCCTGTCTCATGCTCTGTGGACTCCAAGACAGCTTGGGTTCAAATCTCAGCTCTGCCCCTCACAAGCTTGGTGCCCTGAGCGAGTGGCCTCTCCAAGCCTCCAGTGTCTTGCCTGTAGTGAGGAGTGGGAGAGCACAGAGAGTCCTCACCTCTAAGGATGGTTGGGAGCATTGTGCGGTCTGCTGCGAGGTGAATGACCCCAGACGCCCGAAGAGCTTAGCACCCGGCTGGCAGCCAGTGAGGGCTCCGTGCTCTGCCTGGGGGCCTCCAGCCTCCACCATCCATGCAGTCATGTATTCCTGTGACAAGTGTCTGCTGGCGTCTCTTGTGTACCAGGCACAAAGCTGGGCACTGAAGGCCGCCCTCACGGACTGGTTGCGATCAGAGTCAGGAGAGCTGGATTAGGGACACTCCGTGCCCGAGTGCCATGGGACATGTGCATTCCCATCTCCCCAGACTCCTGTGCAACAGAGGACAGGGGCCCAGTCCTATGGTCCCTGGGCTTTCTGCAGGGGAGCCTCCTGATACTGCTGCGAGAGGGCAAATGGGGCCCGTCTCCTGCCCGCCTTTGCCAGGCCGGTGCTCTCAGCAATGTGGCCAATGTGGCCATGGAGTGGACGCTTGTGCTTGACAGTCCCAAGCCCGGGAGGCCCTCTTGGGGCCACTCTGGGTAAACCCTTCAGGGCTCAGTTCAGGCACCGCAGAAGCCCTCCCTCCAGTGAGAACCTAAAATCCCTTAGAATCAGTCTTGACGGCTGAGGGGAAGAGAGCAAAAACCCCACATCCTGCAGCCTCGAGGGACTTTCTGCGCCGTCCAGGTTTGCCCCTGGCTCAGTCCATTCGGGCTGCTGTAACAAGTACCACAGAGTGGGTGGCTTATACGCCCCAGAAGCTTACTTCTGGTAGCTCTGGAAGCTGGAGGCCCGGGATCAGGGCACCAGCACGGCCAAGTTCCAGCCCGGACGCTGCCTCCTTACACAGAGGAGGACCTGCAGGGAAAGCAGGCTCTCTCAGACTCTCAGCAGGCCGTGCATCCCATTCCGAGACTCCACACTCCGGACCTCCCATGATCCTAATTCCTACTCAAAGGCCTCAATTCCTCCTACCATTTGGGAGGAATCAGCCAAGAGCAGCCACCTGCCCCTGCCCGCGAGCATGGGTGTGGGGAGTTGGGGGGAATGCCCTTCCGGTGGGACAACCGCACACCCTCTCTTCTCCACACAGAGCCCTCCGCTGGGCCCTGCGGGGCCCTGCTGTGACGAGCTGGGCAGCCGGACGGGCGCAGGAGCCGGGCTGCTGGGCTCACAGGTGCTAGTCCTGGGACGCCAGGCCAGGCAGCCTTGGGGGCACCAGGTACTCCTGGAGGTGCCTGGAGATCCTGAGCTCAAAGGGATAGTGGGTTCTCTGATTGCCAGAAGGTCCACACCCTGGCAGGGGCACCTGCTGTTGGTTTTGCCTGGGATGCTCCTCCTTCCCCAGACTCCTGGGAGGGTCTCTCATGCCTCATCATAGGCCTGGCTTCCTCCAGGAGAGATGTCTCCCACTGCACCCTGCCCCGGCCAGGCTTGGCCTCCTCCCTTGTGGTTTCCCTGTCCCCTGAGCTTCCCTTGGCGAAGGTCCTTAACATCGTGTACCCGCACACCCTTTCCCCTCATGGCCCTGTGACCGTAACCTGTTGTCACTTATACCCCAGCTCCAGAGGATGAATGAATCAGCCATCTTCTATCAAGAATATCTTCAAGGGCAGGAGAGAAGAACCATGTATATTCCACCAAATGGCTCAACCCCAGCATGTCCAGTGCTGGCAGGCAGAGCTTGTCACCGGGCACTGGGGACATGGAGGAGGCTGGGCTCTTGGTGGCTGAGGTAGGCAAGGCCTTGAGCCCTTCCAGGGGCCGAGAGCATACACAGGGCCGGCCAGGGGCAGCAGGAGGCTGGCTGGAGGAATAGGTACCAGCTCTGGGAGAGGGGGTGAACAAGGCGGGGAGGTTTGGGGGGAGCTGTGACCCTCCTGACTTATATCTCAAGAGCTGTGTGCGAGGAGACACCTCCTGCTCCCTGGGGAAGGGGAGAGTGTGAAAGGGATAGTGGGTTCGAAAGGCAAGCTGGGATCCCTCCAGCCCGTGACCTTTTCCTGGAGGGTCCGTTTTACTCTCAAATTGGGGCAAATAGTTCTTTGAACTGGTAAGTAATGTAAATATCATCTTGTCATATTTGAACAAACATGGATGTAGTATGCCCTTGAATGCAATCTTCCTATGGATTTTTGATAGCTATAACATAAGGTATCAAAAGGGCGACTTTGAGCTGTGCCCCAGGGGACCCAGACCACCCTCGGGGGCTGCATCCCATCTCTTCAGTTGTTAGGAAAACCCGGTGGGAAAACTCAAGAAACCCAGCGTGTTGAGGGTGGGGAAAGCGGTGACCTTAGGCATTAGATGGACATGAATTCCCATCCCACTTCCCTCCATAGCTTGACCTCCCTGTTGATAAGATCGCTAGGACCTTGGGCAGGCACTTCTGATATTTGGGGATGATGATACCTGCCTTAGAGACTGGCATGAGGACCAGAGACTACGGTGGGGAAGCTGGCCCTGCTCAGACCCCTTCCCCCGAGCCTGTGTTGGGCCTGCTCTGTCAGGCGCTGGGCTGGGAGACCGAGCCCCACAATTTCTGCCATCTTCCTGCTAGCTACAAGAGAAGACAGGGGCCTTTGGAGCTTTGGGGAGGAGAGGGGACAGGGGCTTGAGGGCCCAGGAGGGCTCTAGCTTGCATAACGACCGCTGATTCACTGCCCCTGCCCTTGGAGAAGCACCTTCCTCCTCTCCATGGACATCTCAGCCTCTGGGTCAGCCTTCCCTGGGCTGGCCTCTCCTTGACTCCAAGAGGTAGGCTGACTCGACCTGACAGCTCATTCTGCTCCCTTGGCCCACTCCGGGTCTCCGCATGGGGAAATCATCATTTGCTGGGCCCCGCAGGGGTCTGCGCAGGGCTTGCATTCCTAGTCTCTAAGTATTTGGATCATCTATTCAAGGTCCCAGAGATCTTCTCACTGGTGACGCTGGGCTAGGGAGGGCTCAGGAATGTACTGTTTCATAGTCCTGGAGACTAGAAGTTGGAAAATGAAGGGTCAGTAAGGCTGGTTCCCACTGAGGGTTGTGCAGGAGATTCTGTTCAATGGCTCTGCCCTAACATCTGGTGGTTTGTTGTTGTTTTTTTTTTTTTTTTAAGATTTTATTTATGTATTTGACAGAGAATGCAAGGGAGCATGAGCAGGGGGAGCAGCAGAGGGAAAGGGAGAAGCAGACTCCCTGTAGAGCAGGGACACCGACACAGGACTCTATCCCAGGACCCTGGGATCATGACTTGAGTTGAAGGCAGACTCTTAACCAACTGAGCCACCCAGGCATCCCAATAGCTGGTGTTTTGCTGGCAATCCTGGGCTTTGAGTAACATCCCTCCATCTCTGCCTTCATGCTCACGTGGTTATTTTTTTCCCTGTGCACACATCTGTGTCCAAATGTCCCCTTCTTACAAGGACTGGGTAATATTGGATTAGGGACCCACCCCACTCCAAGATGACCTCAGCCTAGCTGACCTAATTCCGTTGACGATGATGGCCCTGTTTCTAAGTAAGGTCACATTCCGAGGATCTGGGGATCAGGCCTTCAACACACAAATTTGGGGGGAGGGACAGAATTCAACCCATAACAGAAGTAAAATGGAAATTCGGGTTCATCTGATGCCAAAGGCCACCTTTTCCCTCAAGCTGCTGGTGCTTCTCACACTGCTGTAGCGGGTTAAGTGGTGCTCTCCTCCTCACCCACCACCCCTGACCCATATGTCCGCTGGGTCCCTGTGAATGTGATCTTATTGGGAAAAAGGATCTTTGCAGATGCAGCTAAGCCAAGGCCCTTAAAATGAAGACCAGTCTGGCTTACCCGGTGGGCCTAAATCGCAAGACAAGCATCTTGACAAGTCAAGAGAAGCTGAGAAGTCACGTGTGGATGGGGTTGGGGGAGGCAGGGACTGGAGTGATGGGGCCGCAAGCAGAGAACACTTTGGAGCCACCAGAAGCAGGAAGAGGCAAAGAAGGCTTCTCCTCTAGAGCCTTCAGGGAGAGTGTGGCCCTGCAGACACCTTGATTTTGAACTTTTGCCCTCCAAACTGTGAGGGAAGAAATTTGTGTTCAAGTTACCCAGTTCATGGTAATTTTTTTCTTCCTTTTTTTTCCAAATTTTTATTTATTTGAGAGAGACAGAGATAGAGATAGAGAGACAGCGAGCGAGAGAGAGAGAGAGAGCATGAGCTGGGAGGAAAGAGGGAAACAAGCTCTCCATTAAGCAGGGAGCCCAACTTGGGGCTCGATTCTAGGACCCTGGGATCATGACCTTAGCCCAAGGCAGACACTTCACCGACTGAGCCACCCAAATGCCCCAGTTCATGGTCATTTCTTATGGCAGCCCTCGGAAACTCCTATAGAGGCTATTGCAAGAATCCAGGTAGAGGTGCCGATGCTTTGGGCCAGAGTGGTAGTCATGGAGCTGGAGAGGGGTGGACTGGCTTGGGATAGGTTTTGAAGTTTGAACTGATATACGACTTGCTGATGAGTGGGTTGTGGGGCATGAGGGAAAGCAAGGAGAGTCTTAGCTACAGATTGCTAGTGAGTGCCCCACACTACCTGGCCAGCCCAGGTGACTCTCTGGATTTGATCCTCAAGTAATTGGAGGAAGAACAGTGTCAGGTATTGAGGTGAGGAAGACTGGGGATGGGGGGAAGGCTTGGAAGCAACCAACTGGCAATGTACTTGGCCAGGTTCCCTTCGAAGTGCCTGTTGGACATGCAGGCAAGGCTGAGGAGATGGCCAGATATCTGGGTATGAAATTCAGGAGGGGACCCTGACGAGGATGCATAGATTTAGGGAGTTGTCAGTGTAGAGATGATATCAGGGTTTTTCCCCCAAAATTTTTATTGTGGTAAAAGATATCTAATAAAAAATTGACCATTGTAACCTCTTTTAAGTGTACAGTCTAGCGGTATTAAATCCATTCATGATGTTGTGCAACTGTTGCTAGAACACTCTTCTTCTTCTTGTAAAACTCTTCTTCTTCTTGTAAAACTGAAATTCTGTCCCTATTAACAGTAACTCCCCATTCTCCCCTCCATTCGGCCCCTGGAAACACCATTTTACCTTAGTATCTATGATTTTAGCTACTTTAAGGACCTCATGTAAGTGAAATCATGCAGTATTTGTCTTTTCATGATTGGCTCATTTCACTTGAAGTCCTCAGGGCTTGTCTGTGTTGTAGCTTTGAATGCATGGATATAAACATCTATTTTGAACTTGGCTTTCAATTCTCTGGGGTATATATGTGGAAGTTGAATTGCTGGGCCATGTGGTCATTCTATTTCTAATAATTTGAGGACCCTCCACACTGTTTTCCACAGCAGCGGCCCCAATTTACCTTCTCAACAGCACCCAAGGTTCTAATTTCTCCACATCCCCACCAGCATTTGTTATTTTCTGTCTTTTTTTTAAAGATTTTTATTTATTTATTTATTTATTTGACAGACAGATCACAAGTAGTCAGAGAGGCAGGCGGAAAGAGAGGAGGAAGCAGGCTCCCTGCTGAGCAGAGAGCCCGATGCAGGGCTCGATCCCAGGACCCTGAGACCATGACCTGAGCCCAAGGCAGAGGCTTTAACCCACTGAGCCACCCAAGCACCCCAATTATTTTCTGTTTTCTTAAAAAAAATAGTAGCCATCCTAATGAGTATGAGGTGGTATTTCATGGTAGTTTTGATTTGTGTTTCCCTGATGATCGGTTCTGTCGAACGCTTTTTCATGTGTTTAATGGTCATTTGAATACCTTTGGAGGAATGTCTGTTTAAGTACTTTGCCCATTTTTGAATAGGGTTGTTTGCTTTTTTGGTTGCTGAATTTTGAGAATTTAGAGATGATGTGTTTGGATAGTCATGAGACAGGGTGATGCTATCTAGCAGGGGAATGCGGACAGGAAAGAGAAGTCTGAGGGCTGAGCCCTGGTGCATTCAAATGATTAAAGAGTGAGTTGGTGAGGAGCCAGCAAAGGGTCAAACGCTGTTGCCAGATCAAAGAAGATGAGGACAGGATGTAGGTCATTGGTGACTTTTATGGGAACCCCACCGGCACGAACTGGGGAGGCAGTGGGAATAAAACACGGTACTAGCCTGTGTGGGTAAATCTTTCAAGAGCTTTTGCTGTGAAGGCAAGTGGAGAAGTGAGGTGGCTAGCTCCCGGGAGATAAGGAGTCAGGGTGGGGGGATACCTCAGGAGTGATCCAGAGAATGGGGCACCGGGGTGGTGTAATCTGTTAAGCATCTGACTCTTGGCTTTGATTCAGGTCATGATCTCAGGCGTCATGAGATTGAGCCCCACATCATGCTCCGGGCTCAGTGGGGCGACTAGTGGAGATTCTTTCTCCCTTTCCCACTGCCCCTCCCCCGACTTGCACTCTCTCTCTTTCTAAAATAAATAAATAAAACTTAAAAAAAAAAAAGGATGCCAGGGCGGTGGAAAGGGGACAGCTGTAGGAGCCAGGGACATGTCTTCTGGGTTAACATCAGGGAAGGCAGCGCCTGAGTACAGATGTGAGGCCTCGGTAGGTATGGTATTGTTTCTGCTTTCAGATGGGAAGGTGGAAAAAGTGTGAAAGCATTGTTAAGGGAAGTGGAAAAACACCTGTACTCAGGGAATGTAGTAGGTTGCTGGACGGTGCTGCCTGCTCACATGGTATGCAGTGTTACCATTATAGTGAAGCCGCCTTCGATAATTGCGTGTTTAGATATCACAGCTTGACGTATGGTGTCATGGGTAAGAGCCCTGACTTTGAACATTTGTTTCTTGGCTTGGTCCTCCCCAGCCAGAGAACTTGGACTGAGTCACCAAAGTTGTCCAGAATCGCACAGCCAAAACCGGACGGAGCTGTGGTTCAAACCCAGAACCTCCAGCCTTCCTCCTGTGTGACGTGGCCTCTGTTCACCCAAGAAAAATGCCAAATATCGAGAAATTGCCAAAACGCTTTTGCTGTTAAGATACCGTTTGGGAAAATGTGATTGGAGATGGTGGTGGGGTGGGGCGGGGGGACCAGAAGTCTGTTGCCTACTCATTTCTGGTTATTCCAGCCTGGGTTTGAGAGACTATGGAATGCTCCTTGGGCTGCCCCTGCCAGGTTCCCAGGCTCTGCCTCTCTCCTCTCCCCAGCCCTTGAGCAGCTCGTCCCTGGCACCTACTAGCCCCTCTCTTGGGGCCTGGAGCCTAGCCCAGTCAGCCTTTGTCCAACTCTGTGGGATCCTTCCCTCACTTTCCCAGAACTAAGAGGAGCCAGGACTGGGACCCTCCAATGATTACACAGCAGCAGCAGCAATGGCAACACAACAACAACACTGCTCTGAGGATCTTGAAGAGACCGGCAGAGGGGCAAGGCTTTCTAGTTCTGCCCCAACAAGCAGCCATTAAGAAAGCTCGGCCTGCGGCCAGACATTCACCAAGAAAACATAGCAAGCCACTAGGCTTGGTGTTAGGAGGAATTGGAGAGGCAAAGGTATTCTGGACCAAAGACAAAATCTCTTGTCATAGCTGGTCCCTAGCACAACAGGAGTCTCTGTGGGGAATGGGAGAACATGGCCACCAAAAGCCTCACAGAAGGGCCCGGTTGACTTCATGGGTGAATGAAAACTTTGCTTCACTGAGAAGCAATTTGGGAGATGGTGACAGTTTTGTTTGGCAGACATTCCTGAGCATGCGTTGTAGTTGTGTGCATGCACGTGGTGCACTGTCGGATCTGTCTGCTTGGGTTACAACAAGAGTCCGATAGCCATCAGTGTTGGCCCTGCATATAGGCTGTATTTCTGTCCAACAACAATGCCTTTGAGCAAAGTCATTCAACAGAATGGATCAAGTTGGGCTGCTGGGACTTGGCAACCCCACCCCTGACCCCACATCATGTCTTGTGTTCTGCCTGGGCAGCCTCGGACAGGAACGCAAACGACCTGGGACCATCCCGGTGGTAGGCAGATATTACAGTTATGAACTGTATACAGTTATGAACAGATATTACTGTTATGAACTGAATGTTTGTCTTCCTCCAAATTCATATGTTGAAGCCCTAACCCCACAATGTGACTATATACAGAGATAGAGATAGATAGAGGTTAAATGAGGTCTTAAGTGTGGGACCCTAATGTGATAGAGCTCGTGCCCTAATGAGAGGAAGAGACACCAGAGCTCTCTCCAGTATATGAAAACACAGCAAGATGGTGGCCATCTGCGGATCTGGAAGGACACCACTTCCTTGCATTGCTTTCCAAGATGGCATCTTAGGCAGGCCCAGGTATCACCCCCTCAGCCTTCACTTTACTACTGTGGGCTCCTCCCAGGCTCTCAGAAAGTGTGAGTGTGACCGGGTTCTTGGCTTTCAGGTTTCCCAAACCACCTTCCAGTGTGCTTGTCACAGGACACTAGTCCCAGGGAGAGAGATGAGACCCACATGCCGACATCTCCCTTTGCTTTCTTTTCCCTGCCATCCCTTTGGCTTGAAGTGAGTGGGTGGGGAGGGAGAACTTTCCACGTCTTTTTACTTTGCCTTAAAAAAAAAAAAGGATTTATTTATTTATTTTTTATTTTAGAGAGAGAGACGGGTTGCGGGGAGAAGCAAAGGGAGAGGGAGAAAGATAATCCGAGGCAGACTCCCCGTTGAGCACAGAGCTTAACATGGGGCTCCATCCCACAACCCCAAGATCATGACCTGAATCGAAACTAAGAGTCAGATGCCCAACTCACTGAGCCCCCCAGACCCCCTTCCCACCTCTTTTTCGTCTCAGCCTGAGTTTCTGCTCCCTCTATCATAGAATAATATGAGCTTGGTTCTTTATGGGATGATAATGGGAACTCTGTTAGTTAGGGTTCCAACCAGAGAAACAGAAGATATAGAGAGGATATAGGGTGTGTGTGTGTGTGTGTGTGTGTGTGTGTGTGTGTGTGTGTGTACTATGAAGAATGGGTTTATGTGATTGGGCGGGGTGGGGGGGTGGGTGGTGGTGGTAGTGGTGGTGGTTGGTTAGGCAAGTCCAAACTTTGCAGGGTAACTGGCAGGCTGGAAAGTTGGCCATAGCTGCTGCTGAGGCCTTGAGGAGGACTTCTGTCTTCCTCAGGGAAACCTTAGCCTTGGGTCTTCGGGCCTTTCAGCTGTTTGGATGAAGCCTGCCTAGGGTTATGGAGGCTAATCTCCTGGACTTCAGGTCAATTGATTACAGGTATTAACTATAACAACAAACACCTTCGCAGAAATACCCAAATTAGCATTTGCATAAATACCTGGGGACACAGCCTAGCCAAGGTGACACAGGAAATCGATCATCAGAGAAACTAAAGGAGTTTAGAAGAAACATCTTTTCTCTGTAGATAAAGCCTGGCTTTCAAGACAATTGTCTAGCCATGGACACAAAAATCCTATTTTGGGTATCAAAAGCTGACTTTATCTTTCTTGTTATGTTCTTCCTCTGATCGGAATATTGTGGGTAGAATATCACCCACAGGAAATGTGAATGAGAAAAACACGCGAATAAATTTTTTGTGCAACGTTTTGCCCAAGGAAGGACATTTTGTCTTTATAGCCACAAATCATCTTGTTGGAGAGGAAAAAGAAGCAACTGATGAAACCAGCAAGTTTCCATTTGAAAAGAGCGTGAACAGGGCGGGTGGTGGGGTTTGTCCCGGGTCGTGGTGGGCACAGACTGTTGGAAAAGCACCGGGAAGGCTGAAGCTGAGAGACAGGAGGCAGGGGGTGTTTTCAGCAGTGCCTGGTACTTGGTGAACCCAGAGGGATGGGCCTATTGCCTTACGAGGCTGGGTTCATACTACCAGCTGCTAGAGGCTGTGAGTTCAATTCAGGTCCTAATTTACTTCTCATCCAAGACATGATCTCACACCACGAAGGGCCCAGCTGACACTACCTTCTCCTCTTTTGATCCTCGTAGCTCCCCCATGACCTGGGGGTGGGGGGCCAGGTGCTAGGGCTGCATTCAAACCCCTGCTGAGAGGCAGCGAGGACCCTGGAGAGGTGGGTGGCTGGGATCCTGAGCCCCGTTCTCCGGGCCTCACAGGTACTGATGCTTCGTCTTTCAGTGTAATTCAGTGCGGAAGGACAGTTTATTTCATTTTGATGAATAGTTTCAGTAACATTTTTGGTTTTTAAAAAACGGTTTTGTTGAGGGGCACCTGGGTGGCTCAGTCGGTGAAGCATCTGCCTTCAGCTCAGGTCATGATCTCAGGGTTCCGGGATCGAGCCCCGTGTGGGGCTCCCTGCTCAGTGAGGAGTCTGCTTCTCCCTCTCCCTCTGCCCCTTCCCCTGCTCATGGTTTCTCTCTCTCAACTAAATAAATAAAATCTTTTAAAAAACAGTTTCGTTGAGATACAGTTCATATAACATACATTTTACCCACTTAAAGTGTGCAATGGCTTTTAGTCTCGTCACAGATCTGCATACCATCTCCAGTCAGTTCCAGGGTATTCTTACCACCGCAGAGAACCCATACCTTTAGCTACCATCCCCCGTGCACACCAGCCCCCCGGCAAGCACACAGCTACTTTCTGTCTCAATGGATTTGCCTATTCTGAACTTTCAGATGAAGCCTATAAAATATGACCTTTGATGCTTAGCTTCTCTCACGGGACAGTGTTTTCAAGGTCCATCCAAGCTGTGGCACTGATCAGCATTTAATACGTTTTAAAAAAGATTTTATTTATTTATTTGACAGAGAGAGAGATCACAAGTAGGCAGAGAGACAGGCAGAGATAGAGGGGGAAACAGGCTCCCCACTGAGCAGAAAGCCTGATGTGGGATCAGGACCCTGGGATCACGACCTGAGCCGAAGGCAAAGACTTAACCCACTGAGCCACCCAGGCGCCCCTAATTCCTTTTTATGGCTGACTAATATTCCACTGTACGGAGAGACCATGTCTTGTTTATCCATTCATCTGTCAATGGACATCTGGGTTGTTTCCACTTTTTGACCATTGCGAATAAAGCTGCTATGAACTTCTGTGTCCAAGTTTTTATGTGGACATTTGTTTTCATTTCTCTTGGCTATTGCCCAGGAGTGTCTCATGGTAACCCTATGTTTAATCTTTGAGAGGTATATTGGTTCTTTTACTCTGCACAACAGCCCTATGGGGTGTAGGCACTATTATTATCTTCATGTGACAGATGGGGAAACTGAGGCACAGAGCAGCTAAGTGGTCTGCTGAACTGCCCAAGGCCCCACAACTAGCAGGAGGTAGAGCTGTGATTTGAGCTCGGAGGCTCTGGCGCCAGAGTTCCAGTGCTGACGGCTGCCCTTTGCTGACCCTTGGCTCATAGACCATGTCCAAGTCCCATGAGGCTCTGGGGCAGCCAGGTCTTTGACCTTGGCCAGCATCCACTCTTGCCAAGTCCTCCCACTGCCGTTCGCCGGCCAGGGTAGTCAGTGTGCCAAACCCGTTCCCTTTGTTCCCAGATGAGCTTTGCAGCCACGGCCACTCAGAAGGAGGCTGGGTTCTGGGCAGGGCTGTGAAAGGCCCATACATATTGCCTCATTTTTGCTGACTGTGAACCATGTTACTGAGTGCAAGGAGAATGATTTATCAAAACCAAGGGCCAAGCGGTCCAGAGGATGAGGTTGCTACGTTTCCATGAAGGTTCTATGCCCCACACCTTGTATCTCTCATGACCAGAAGAATTCCGTTCGTGGGCAATGGCAGCTGTTTCAGTGGTCACAATGAGGCTCCAGCTCCTTCCGAAGGAGAAGCCTCCACGTATGGCCACGCCGGGGGACGAGGCTGGAAAGAGAAGGAAGAAAATCCAGTTTAGAAGAAAAGAAATGGAGCTGGCCTTGCCTGTGGAGGTGGCCTGGGGTCTGGAACCCAAGCGGGGCAGAGGCGCCAGAGGAAGAGCCTTCTGGAATCTGAGATTTGGAAAGACTTGTACCTGAATCACCAGCCTCAGTGCTGTCTCAGGTGACTTGGGGACAAATTCAGTCTGCTGGGGTAGAGCTCCCCCCATCAGAAACCACAGCAGCAGAAAGCAGGATTCCCCATTCTCCCTGCCCCGGGAGGACAAACTCTGGTGACATCTTTGGGTGCCTTCCTCCTGATGGGCAGACCAGGTTTCTGCAGGTGGCAAGAACTCTCTAGAAAATATCATTGTGCATGTGGGTGTGCACGTGTGCGTGTGTGTGTGTTCTCCTTACAGTCCTCCTGCCTCCAGTTTCAAGCAGGGATCCTGGCCTGGCTTCTTCAGGCACCTCTGTGAAGGCCGCTTTCCTTCCTGTCATTTGAAAAGCAATGGGGGCCCTGGATGGCTCAGTCTGTGGAGCATGTGACTCTTGGTCTCAGGGTCAGAAGATTGAGCCCCATCTTGGGCATAGAGCTTACTTAAAAAAGAGAAAAAAGAAAGAAAGAAAACTGAATTGAGGAGATTGTGCAAGGGGGGGGGTGGGCAGAGGGGGCAGAGGTGTGGGGGTAGAGATTTTTTACGGCTCTGGGTATTAGGCAGGGGGGGGCGGGGGTCTGCAGCACACTTTTTAAAAGCAAAACTGAATTTTAATGGTAGTTTCTTTTAAACGCATTTATTTGGCGCTAGAGAAACAACTGGTGTGGAGCAGAAAAATACTTACCTTATTGCAATTGTGTTTTGCAGAATAACACAAAGTAAAATCACCAGTGTCTACTTCCACATCTCTTTGCCACAACATTTTCCTTCATACCCTTAATACTGCATTGTGTCTTGTCATCGACTTTAGAAGCGGAAGACACACAGGCACCTGCGATTTGCCAAAGGAATGTCGAATTATGCTAACAATCATGACTTTTTAGCATAATTCTGCATCTTGTTTCCCCTTGCTTTCAACTCTCAGAAATTTTTAAGGCCACGTGGACAGTCACACCTGTATCCAATTGGATCTCCATCCCACTTGCAAGACAAAACTTTATTTTTTTTTTACTATTATTATTATTATTATTATTATTTTAGAGAGAGAGCAAGAAAAGAGAGTGTGACTGGGGTGGGGAGGAACTGAAGGTGAGGGAGACAGAGAGACCTAAGCAGTGAGGCTCAATCTCATGACCCTGAGATCATGACCTGAAATCAAGAGTCGGACACTTAACCAACTAAGCCACCCAGGTGCCCCAAGAAAAGCCTTTAGATGTGAATAAACTTAACCAAAGTAGTAAAAGGTCTGTACTCAGGAAGCTATAGAACACTGATCAAAGAAATTGAGGAAGACACAAGGAAATGGAAAAAAGCATCCCACGCTCATGGATTAGAAGAACAAATATTAAAATGTCTATGCTACTCAAAGCTATCTGCCCATTCAAAGCAATCCCTATCAAAATACCATCAGCATTTTTCACAGAGCTGGAACAAACAATCCTAAAATCTGTATGGAACCAGAGAAGACCCTGAACAGCCAGAAGAATGTTGAAAAAGAAAACCAAAGCTGGAGGCATCACAATTCCAGACCTAAAGCTGTGTTGCAAAGCTGTGATCACCAAGACAGCATGGTACTGGCACAAAAACAGACACATAGATCAATGGAACAGAATAGAGAGCCCAGATATGGACCCTCAACTCTATGGTCAACTAATTTTTGGCAAAGCAGGAAAGAAAACCCAATGAAAAAAAGACAGCCTCTTCAATAAACAGTGTTAGGAAAATTAGACTGCCACATGCAGAAGAATGAACCTGGACCACTTTCTTACAGCATACTCAAAAAACCCTCAAAATGGATGAAAGATCTAAATGTGAGACAGGAATCCATCAAAATGCTAGAAGAGAACACAGGCAGCAACCTCTATAACCTCGGTCACAGCAACTTCTTGCTAGATTTGTCTCCAGAAGCAAGGGAGACAAAAGCAAAGATAAACTCCATCAGGATCAAAAGCTTTTACACAGCAAAGTAAACAGTCAACAAAACCAAAAGACAACTGACAGGATGGGAGAAGATATTAGCAAATGACATATCAGATAAAGGGCTAATATCCAACATCTATAAAGAACTTATGAAACTCCCCCAAACCAAAAAATCCAGTCAAGAAATGGGCAGCAGACATGAACAGACATTTCTGGAAAGAAGACATCCAAATGGCCAACAGACACATGAAAAAGTGCTCAATATCACTCAGCATCAGGGAGATCCAAATCAAAACCACAGTGAGATACCACATCACTCCAGTCAGAATGGCTAAAATTAACCAGTCAGGAAATGACAGATGTTGGCAAGGATGCGGAGAAAGGGGAACCCCCTACACTGTTGGCAGGAATGCAAGCTGGTGCAGCCATTCTGGAAAACAGCATGGAGGTTCCTCAAAAGTTAAAAATAGACCTACCCTACCACCCAGCAATCGCACTAGTAGGTTTTTACCCCAAAGATACAAATGTAGTGATTTGAAGAGGCATTCACACCCCAATGTCTATAGCAGAATGTCCACAATAGTCAAACTATGGAAAGAGCCCAGATGTCCATCGACAGATGAATGGATAAAGATGTGGGATGTGTGTGTACACACACACACACACACACACACACACACACACACAATGGAATATTACTCAACCATCCAACAGAATGAAGTCTTGGCCTTTTGCAATGACATGGATGGAACTAGAGGGTATTATGCTAAATGAAATAAGCCAGAGAGAGACAAATACCATATGTTTTCCTTCGTATGTGGAATTCAAGAAACAAAACCGATGAACATAGGAGAAGGGAAGGAAAAATAAAATAAAATAAGATAAAAGCATAGAAGGAGGCAAAGGGTGGGGGGTGGGGTAACTGGGGGATGGGCATTAAGGAGGGCACTTGATGGAGTGAGCACTGGGTATTACATGCGATGAATGAATCACTAAATTCCACCCCTGAAACTAATAATATACTATATATTAACTAAATTTAATTTAAAGTAAAAATTTTAAAAAAGAAAAAAAAATAAATGCGAAGCTCAGATGCCTTGGAGTTTCTCTGTGATGGAGACACAGCAAGTTCCACTTCTGCTCTTTTTGGCAGGATCTTTTCTTCGCTGTCCTGCTGCAGGAACGAGTCTGCTGGTAGGTGGGAATAGGATGAGGGTCAAGTTACTGAGGCCCTTCCCTGGCATTCATGAGGACAGGTAAGATGGTGCTTTTCTCACTGTAAGATTTGACGAATTAATTCATGAAATTCAAATTCAAATCTCAGTCGAATCTGGTAAAGGAAATGCTAAGCGAGAGCTCCCTATTTCATTAGTTTTTCAACATCCAAGGCAACCATGTCTGCGCTAATGGCCTCTTTTGTTGGGTCTCTTCTTCATTGTCCTTTGCTTAGGGCAGCAAGTCTGTGGGAGGGGGTGGGCTGGGTAGTTGGTACCAGGGCAGAGGGGCAAGTTACTGGAGCTCTCTATCAGCATTTCTGAGAAGGAATGACAAGGAGCAGCTGTATGTTCTCAAAAATTTCTTTTGAAGCCATCTGGGAAAACTCCAGATCCAAGATGGGGTTGAACTTCCATAGCAGCTCCATGGAGGCCCGCTCACAGCAGGAAGCTCCTCTTGAGTGACGCTCAAGGGTCTCGAATGGGTGTACGTGGGCCCAGAAAGGATTCCAGCCTAGTTTGGGCAGTGGAATCCAGATTTGCAATAAATAGAAAGCCTGCGTGCTTTTCAACAGCGACATTGTTGAATGGCTTTAACCAGCCTCTATTTGGGACACTTGGGTCGTTTCTAATTTTGGGTAGGTCGCACAATGCTGCAATCAGTGATTCTGCACACACATCTTTGAACGCTTGCGCGAGTTTTCTCTGTAACAGATTCCCATCATGTTGAAAGCCTAGCCAGTTATCCTTAGCCCAGGAGCTTTAAATACAGATCCCTGGGCTTTCGTCTAGCCCCTCAAAATGCTATTCTTTGAGGTCAGGCCCCACGCAGATGTATTTATTCCAAAGCCCCAGGTGGCTCCGACTTATAGCCCAAGTTGAAATACCCCCGAATGGCCAGAATGCCCCGCCCAGCAGTTAGGTGCATCGCCCTCCAGCCTGTGAAGGAGAGAGAGGGCCTGTGAGGCCATGATCCATCTACACCCGCTGTGATCAGTCGTTACATCTGGGGCCCATCTGATAGAAACAACATGACAGAGCGTCGCCGGTGTTCCTGTCATTCCTGTCACTATAAGACAGGAAGGCGCTGGCACCCTCTCAGGTTTGACTGGCAATTTGGGGGTCCTTTGAGCATTTCCTCTTCATTGGGTACTTAATCATTTTCTTAATGTAGTACCTACAAAGGAATAAGTGTTTACCAAGGTAAATAAGTGAGAAAAATGAAAGCGGAAAATTTTACAAAGAACGATTGCAAAAATGCTGAGAACACAGACAATCGAGGTGAGTAAAACAGGCGAACCATGGTTTGGGCGAGCGGTTTCTGCAACATGTTGTCAGGATAGGGTGAGAGAAGACCAATCTTCTAGTTGTTTCATGTAGCAGGTGGCTAGGAGCTCCCTGTGGTTTTGTATTAAGCTGTACCGACTTCCGGAAAACAGACTGTAGGAAAATCAGGCACAATTCCCCTTCCACTTCTCAAGTATAAACTGGGTCTCTGTGGCCTTTTTCTTCTTCCTCAAATTGCTCTATTTATACTTAAAAAGCACCTCTGTACTTTAAGAAATTATTTTCCCTGATGTTTTATTATGGAAATTTTCAAGTAATCAGAAAAGTTTGAAGAGATGTACATTAATTCTTGATAGACCGCCTCCTAGATTCTATAATTAACATGCTATTCTATTTGCTTTACCATATCTATCTCTCTGCCCATCCTCTCTAGCCACCCATCAATCATCTTTTTGTGTGTTTCCAAGTAAGTTTCAGACATGAGTACACTTCACCCCTGAGTGCCCCAGCAGATCACAAATTACAGTTCAATACTTGTTTAAGATTTTTCTATTTTAGGTAAAATTTAGTTACCATGACATGCTCAGACCTCAAATGGAATATTTTCTGAGTTTTGACAATGCGTACACTAAAACAACCCACATCCCTAGCAAGACAGAGAATTTACCAGCGCTCCCGGGTGACTCAGTGGAGCATCTGACTCCTGATTTTGGCTCAGGTCATGATCTCTGGGTCCTGAGATCAAGCCCTGCATCTGCCTAGGCTCCATGCTGAGTGTGGAGCCTGCCTAAGATTCTCTCTCTCCCTCTATCTCCGCTCCTCCCCCCAGCTCTCCCTCTCTCTCTCAAAAGAAAAGAAGAATTTACCAGCACCCCAGAAAGTTCTGTGTCTGGCTTCTTTCTCTCAGCATATTGCATTTGCAATTTATCTACTTTGTAGCTTGTTATCAGACATCATTCCTTTCCACTGCTAAGATTGTCACTCTGTGCAGATGAGTAGTTCTGCTTTGCAATAACAAACCAGTTTGTCTATCCATTCTCCTACTGGTAGATGCCCAGGTTGTTGGTGAGTTTTGGTTATGTTGAAGAAAACCGCTATGAAATTCTGGTACTTTCCTTTTTGTAGACCATCTACTACCTTTATTTGTGAGTATTAGGTATATCAGCCTTTGTCTGTCATGTGTTCCAAATTTAAAAAAAATGTCATTTATCTTTTGACTTTCATGGTGTGTTTTCCTGTATACAAGTTTCTATATTTTACGTGGATTATTTCATCAGTCTTTTCCTTTATGGATTCTGGGTTTCACGTCATGACTGCCGAAGCCTGATCTACTCTATATTATAAAAAATACCCATCCTTGTTCTCTTATAGTACTTTTATGGGTTATTTTTTTCTGTGATAATCTTTGAATCATCTGAGTTTATCTTGATGTGTTGAGTCTCCCTCACTGATTTAAAACACCACCTTCTTCCTTGTCTTAATTCCCAAGTATGCTTCTATTTCCTTTCTGATGGCTCATCTGTCTTGTCCTGTGCCAAGGGCCACACTGAGAGAAAGAGACAGAGACAGACAGAGAGAAAGAGTTATATGCAGTTGACCCATGAACAACACAGGGGTTAGGGGAGACTAACCCCCTGTGTCGTTGAATTCATGTGTAGCTTTTGACTCCCCCAGAACATAAGTACTAGCCGCTGACTGTTGACTGGAGGCCTTACTGATAACGTCAAGTCTGTTAACACATATTTTCTATGTCATATGTATTGTATACTGTATTCTTACCATAAAGTAGGCTAGAGAAAAGAAAATGTCAAGAAAATCACAAGCAAGAGAAAATATATTTGCAGGACCGTACTGTATTCATTGGGGAAAAAAATGTACATATGGGAGGACCCACACAGTTCAAACCTATGTTGTTCAAGAGGCAAACGTGTAGAGAATGCTTAATTTTGTGTGTCACCTTGACGGGGTCATGGGGTGCCCAGATTAAGCCTTGTTTCTGGGTGTGTCTGTGAGGGTGTTTCCGGATGAGATCCACATTTGAAATCAGTGGACTCAGCAAGCAGATGGCCCTCCCCAACGTGGGTGGGCATCTTCCAATCTGGTGAGGACCTGAATAGAACAAAAGACAGAGTAAGGTGGAATTAGCCCCTTTTTTCCCTGCCCCACTCCTTGAGCTGGGACACGTCATCTTCTGACTTCAGACTGGGATTTACACAAATGGCTCCCCTGTTCTTAGGCCTCCAGGCTCACTGGCTGTCCTGGTCTCCTGCTTGTAGACGGCAGACTGTGGGACTTCTCAGCCTCCAGAATCGTGTGACCTGATTCCTCGTAATAAATCTGTGTGTGTGTGTGTGTGTGTGTGTGTGTGTGTGTGTATTCCGATCTATCTATATCTATCTATCTCTATATATAGATACAACTCCATCCTATTGGTTCTATTTCTTTGGAGAACCCTGACTAACACATAGCCCTGACTCTCTCTCTCTCTCTCTCTCTCTCACACACACACACACACACACACATATGTACACACACACGTACAGCTCCCACCGGCTCTGTTCTCTGCTATACCCCTGATGCCTAGACCCCTGACACACCCCTTTGGCTCCATGAGGCTGGGGACCGTGTCTGCGTCACTGTCTGTGCCTGGCACAAGGCTACTCGTGGAATCACTGAATGACCACACACTAGGGAAGCCAGGCACGTCTTAGAACCCCATGTTCGCTGGCAGATCCCCCGGACTTCCTAGGCTGAATGGCAGGCAAGAGATAGTACCTTATCTACAGACCTTGGCCCTGGGGGCTCCAGGGGCCTGAGCTTACTCTAGTGAAGGAGGGAGGCCTTGGGGTCTCACAAAGGTCCCTGGGGCCTTCTAGCATTTTCATTGAGGTTGACCTCAGAGTTGGGAGCGGGTGCTGGGATGGGGCGTGGAGGGAGTGATCCTGCTTCTTTCCCCGCGGCTGTGGGAAGGCCTTCGGGTTCTGGCCCGCAAGCTCCTGTGGGAAGGACTCGCACAGGCCAGGGGCCGTGAGGGACTCTGCCCAAGAGTGCTGTGGTCCGAAGCACAGCGGGGAGAACTGTCTTCGTGGGAGGCATCTGGAGGACTCTAAGCTCTTTCATTCTTTATTCAAGGGGCCTAGAGAGTTTCAGCCCAGTCCCTAAGCATTCCCCTGGGGACTGAAACCGAGGGCCTAGCCCAGATGCACCACACTCTTCTTCACCGGGCCATCAAGATGCCGAGATGCTGGAATGCAGGCTCGAAACCCTTTTGTGTGCCCAGGAGAAGGGAGGGGAAGGGGAAGGAAGTCCTACATGAGTGAGAGGAAGCGCCGGGAGAGCAGTGTCTTCTCACAGAGATGCAGGGCAGAACAGATCTCAGAGCAGGAGAGGGCTAGGCTGCAGGCCAGAGGCTTCCAGGAGCTCAGGGCCAGTGCTTTTCTGGAAGGAGGGAGAGTCCAGTGCTGCTGAAGGGGCAAATCCACGGAGGACTGGGAAGCTTGCATTGGACTTGCACCAGGCGGAACCCGTACTCTGAGCAGTGTGCTTAGGGGAAGGAGTGGGGACTGGAGCCGGGCACTCTGGTTGAGGAGTGAGTGGGAGGGTGGTGGGGAGCTACAGCCGTGGCTGGGTGGGCTGTGATATTTAGGGCTTTTTGAACATGGCTGGGTTGGGAGCCCCTGGGTGGAATCCAGCAGAGGAGAGGCTGAAGGTACAAAAGAGAGGGGAGCTAAGTGGCGGCAGAACAGTGGGAGCTGTCGCCTCCAAGGAGAAACCTGGGACAACCATGCTGGAGGAATAGGGAAGGGCCCGAGGTCAGAGGGAAAGGATGGTAAGGGTGGGGGAGGGCAGTGAGACCAGCACAGGTGGGGTGGTGGCAGGGGTGGGGGGGGACAGTGAGACCAGCGCAGGTGGGGTGGTGGGAATTGCTCAGGGAGCCGTCAACACTGCTGTCCACGCTGGCTCAGCCTCAAGGTCATGGCTGGCTGGCACTGGTCCAGTGGGCTGAGCTCAGCTTTTCTTTGGGGGCCCGGACAGTCAGCAGAGTGGGGACAGCTATGGCTCCCAGAGCCCTCTGGAAGGCTGGGGAAGCCTGACTGGGAGGGCTGGGTTGGGGGGTCTACAGGGATTCGGCCCCTCACTGGCTGGCTGGGAGCAACAGTCACTGGGCAGGTGGGTCCAACACAGAATCAGGAAGGGCACGGGGCCCCACCCCTGATGCCCCTGGGCCCGTCAGAGACAGGAGACAGGAGAGCTGGACCTGAGTGCCCCAGCATGGCCCTGAGGTGAAGCTGGGGCTTGCCTGGAGCCTGGCAACCCAGGGCACTTAAGGTAACACTGGGAGCCCCAGCGAGGAAGGCTCCTGGGGAGGTGCTGCCTGTGAGTGCCTGGGGGAGAGGGCGCGAAGACTGTGACAGCGGTTGAGGCCCATAGCTCAGGGACACCTGTAGGACACATCGGTTATCCAGACCTGGGAAGAATGTTCTGCAAGCTGGAGGGGCCTGTATGGAGCAGGAGGCCAGGGGCGGGGCTTTTGGGGAATGCCGGTGTCCTCCACCCCGCTGGCCGGAAGGCTGTCCATCTTTGCTCTTAGTCTCAGCCATTGAGAATTGTGGGTGAAGGCGTGGTCCTGGAGCTTTTTAGGCTCCATTGGACAGGACAGGATGCCTCGGCGTCCATGCGTCCCTCAGCCCCCAAAGTGTGCCATTGTGGTGGAACACTTTGTACATCCAGGATGAGGGTATCAGTAGTCCCAGGCAGTTGGGGGATACATGTGATGTATTCGGTTTGCACTACAAACGATGCCAACCAGTGATCCGCTCTGCTCTTCCAGAACACGGCAGGGAGGGGCCTCCCAAGTAGCTTGCTTCCCTGCTGCCTTCGGGGGTGGGGGACGTGCGCTTTCATGGGAGAGGCAGGGGTCCCCGCCATCCTATTAGGGTCCCCCTCTCAATGAGGCCCGACCATAAGCGAAATCCATATTAAGCTCTGTGGAAGCCACTTTGTCGCTGTGAGGGGGTGGCCCGAGTGTGGAGTCACGGAAATCCCTGTGGATTTCGTGCAGTTTAAATCGGAAACAACCGACAGCCACTCCGCGTGCTGCAAAGGTCTGCTGGGAGAAGAGCGGAGGGGACTGTAGGGGACGGTAGGGGACCGTAGGGGGCCGGGCGGGGGCAGCAGGTGGGGAGTGAAGGGGCGGTGCAGCGACTCCAGGGGGCGGGGTTTGGGAAGGGGCGGGGCTCGACGGGGGCGGGACGGGGGGCGGGCGAAGTGCCGCTGTAACTCCCCTTCCACTGCGGTCCGGGGCCTGAAGCGGAGCTCTGCGGCCCTGGAGCCCCCGCACCCAGAGCTCCTCCAGCTCCGCACTCAGGGGGGCACTGGGCTGGGTTTAGCCCAGGCTTTGGGAGAGGAGGTGGAGGGGGCGCGGCAAGTCCCAGTCTCCCCGGCCGTCCTTGCGAAGAGGCATGACTTCCCTCTTCCGTGCAGCAGACGTGCCACCTGTCTCAGCGCGCCCCCCGCCCTGTGCCCTATTTGGGTGTCCCTTGCATGGGAAGAATACGGATCTTTAATTGGGTCTGTCACCCCCTCAGTGGAAAGAGGACGGGGGCTGGGGCTGAGAGTCTGGATTGGCGGTGCAAGTCACCCCTGCCCCCTGCCGCCGGCGCAGCTACTAAAGTGGCCTCTGTTTCCTTCTCTGTAAAATGAAGGCCTTGGGGTAAAAAAAGAAAATGAGGGGCTTCACAGACTTCTTACCCATCAGCCCTCGCTGTGGCATCTTCCCACTGCACAAGGCACCGAGTAGCCTCTTGAAAGGACCAAAGTCACCAGGAGGCTTAGTGGACACAGAGACGTCGGATGATCCCTTGAACAATGAAAACATAGAGGCACTTTTCTCCTGGCTGTTTATTACAGTACAAAGAAAAAACGCACTGGCTGAAAACAGATGCCAGATTTCAAATGTAGAGGCAAAAGAGGAGGTGGCAATTAAAACTGATTACACAAGTCTGGGCACTGAGGAAAAGTTTACAGGACAGTGGGTGTGGGTTTTCTATAACAGACACTTAAATATACATGACGATAATTGCAGATAAAAGCCATCAAAGACAAACCCCAAGTCAACTATTAATGTTTACAGACTCCCCCCCACCCCACCCCCAACCACAGACCTTACATGAAAACAAACACTGAAGGGCTTTAAACCAGGAACATCTCACCTCCGCCCTGCAAGGTGCCACTGGGGAAGTGGGAGCCTGGGGGTTTCTCTCAATGATAGAGGGAGGACACCCTGGATGCTCAGCATGGACAGCATGGCCAGTGTTCAGCTCACAGGCCCTCTCTACACCCCTCCCAAATCCGAAGAACTCCAAGCCTTCTGGAAAATTTCCCCTGCGGGCCACCTGTAATATGCGCACCAGGCGGACACTAACAGGTTTGCAATAGATTTTAAGAATCACACAAGACGATAGCATTTTTACTGAAAATTGCAATAAATGGCCAAGGGGTTTCTATTTGGCCATAAATGGCCAAGGGGTTTCTATTTGGCCTTTGTCAGTTTGTACAATGCCTCTTGGTCACATCCACATATCTCATTGCATCAAAACCATAAGCGACTCAACCCCGTGGCTTCTAAGGGAAGCTTCACTGGGGCTTCACAAGGGAGCGCTGGAGCTCCATACACAGCCTGCGTATTTGCAACAGTGTGTAATAAACACAAACAATGCATAATAAACACAACTCTACTGAAACAAAAGCCGTCGCTTTATTTACAAAGTCACAAAATGAAGTATAAATACTTCTGTCATTAACGTTTAGGAAAACCATTTACAAAATTTTCAAATATGTACAGGTAGCTTGAAAAATCACCAGCTTTCCACTTTGTCACAGGTAGAGAGAGGGATGAGCACAGGCGGGTGCCACTCACATCGTAGGGAGGAAACAACTGCGTGGCTGGGGGGCAGGTGGTGAATTTGCTATGGCGTTGCACGCCACTGCCTAAAGTGGTGTGGGTGTGGGTATTTCTATGAGCACTTAAAGCCCCCCTGCGCTCTGGGGGACAGCAGTGGTGGCAGCAGCGGCAGCGGCAGCGGAAGCGTGCTCTTCCAAAACGTCATCGATGAGCCTCAGGTTGCACACCCAGCCCTCCTCGGGGCTCCCTCTGGGGCCTTTCAGGAGAGCGTCAATGAAATCCACCTCACTGTAGTCAGGGGCTGAGAGCACACCGTTGAGTTGGGGCTGGGGCGGGGCCAGAAAGTCATAAGGTGGCAGCTCAGGGGGGGAGCCCATTCTGCTGAATGGACCCAGGGACTGGCTGGTGGCGATGGCAGCAGCCACATAGCTTGGCGGCTCGATGCCCTCTATGGGACTCACAGGACCAAAGCCAGCCATGCCCTGCTGGAGGGACTTGGTGGCACTGGACACCAGCACGGGACCCTGCACTGGGTTCTGCCTGAGACTCTGGTTGCCCAGAAGGCCGAAGCTCACCTTCAGGCCAGGCCTGCCTCCTGGGGCCACTTGATTGGGGGGCACAACTGCTTGCTGTGATGGAAATGTTGGGGATCCCACCGGAGCTCTGGTGGGCGCCTTGGTGAAGATCGAGTTGCTCTCCAAGTGCGGCCGGATGCTAAGGTCTATGTGGCTAAGAGGGGGCTCCCTGGAGACCGCTGTGGTCCCAGCTGCTGCCGCCGCCACCCACGCGGCATCTGTAGGATTTCTTGGCACACAGGGCTGTCTGAGCTGGTGGGGACTTGGAAGCTGGCTGCCCAGGGGTCTGGGACAGAACCCAGGCAGGGGCGCTCCTGGGGGGATGGCCTTGGCAATCTGCAGACGGGCACTGCCTGGGGGGTTCTGGCCCAAGCGTGAGGGTATGGGAAATGGAGGGTTAGGGTTGAAAATTCCTTGTTGATTGCCCGGAGTCGGAGTCAGCGAAGCCATGTCCATGCCCTTGCGACTCTGGTGCCTGGTGGGTGGGATCATTGCTGGATTCGGATTGTTCTGAAGGAGCCCCGCTCTGGGTGGTATCATGGGTTGACTACATGGGGATCTTGCCTTAGTCTGGCTACACTTGGAGGTGACTTGTTCTTGGACGGCTACCGAAAGAGAGAAGTGGGGGTCAGTGCCACAGTCATCCGTGACCTGGGCTACAGCATCAATCTCTTGCCTTCCGCCCTTGGCTCCCCAACTCCTCTCAACTCCCCTTTTTCCTATACCCTCAGCCGACTGCGGTTCTTCTGTGAAGCCCTCCCCGAATCTCCGGTCTGTGCTCCCAGCTACCCCGAACACATGCACCAAGAGATGATCACATCGTATGAAAATGCCAGCTTATAGGGTCTACTTTTTCAGGTAGATTATAAGCTTCACAAGGCCAGGGTCTGGGTTTGCTTATATGTTCAGCACTCTGTACATAGGCCTGGCACCGGGCACGCCTTGACATATATCCACCCCTTGTTGCTGGCCTTCCTGGAACTTGTCTGTCCTGTGACTGCTACTGAAGCATGCCTGACATGTCCCTCCAGCCTGGGCAGCTGGGACATTCAGCTGGCATCAGGCCCCAAGGAATAGGGCTTCTTGCAGGAGAACGCAGTTGGCACTGGGCTAAAATGAAAATGTCGACCACCTGCCAGAGGGCAAGCAGCCACCCCTCGTCCCAGGTTAGAGTCCTCTTGTCCTGGACCAAGGTCACTCCACTGGCTCATAGAGATTGTTTAACACACATGTCCCCAGCTAGTCTGGAAGTTCCACGAAGTGGGGACCACGCCTGACATCTTTTGTTAATTTCTGTATCCCCGGCCCATAAATGTGGATTACATTTGTAGTGGCCATGGTAGAGGGTGGGGACCCCTGCTATCCGTGAAGGCTCTGGCAGCCCCTGCCACAGGCCCTTTGAGGAAGAGCATCCCCAATGCCGGCTCCACTTCCCACACCTCAGAGATGGCTCAGGAATATTTAGAATGGGAGGTCACTCCAGCAGCGGCTGTGGGTGTGGGGAGGACAGGATCAGAAAGCTGAAGGTGTGCCTTTCTCCTTTTGAGAATAACTGCTTTAAGGGGCCTGATTCAGTCTAATTAATCTCTTGAATTAAGCACTGATATTAGAGTCATTAAAACCTGGCTTTCAACTGAGATCCTACTGAAGCTTTCAATGTGGGATCGATCCCATCCTGTGTGCTGTTGAACTGAGCTGCAGACCTCCCTTCTCTCCCTCAGAACTTTCAGAAACACTGACAGTGACTGCTTATGCTGGAGTGAATTCTCACCACCCCGTACCCTCTCCACACACACTCCCAGGCCTGCCCTTTGGGAACAATGACCTTAACTGCTTACCTTGAAATTGACTCATTTGTTGGGCAATATATGCACTCCGCTGTTCAGGGGTCATTGCCGTAAGACCTGATCTCTGCTTCTCTCGCTAAACAGAAGATGAGAAAGACGTGTTAGATAGTGACTACCAAGAAAACTGGCCTTGGGATTGCTGTGTGGGGGCCCAGGACTTGGCTTTGGTGTAGCAGAAAGCATGAGTGAACACATCAACACACACTTGCATGCATGCCCCGCCCTCCCGAGCAAAATTCCACAGGTATAAACAAAAGTAGGATTCTGCACCTGGGTTAAGAAATCAACTGCGACAGCATAGGATGGGGCAGGAAACACAGAGCTTAACAGCAAGAGCACACAGAGAAAAGGTTCAGGCATTTTGGATGTCCTTCTGCTCAGGATGGGTCAGCAGTGAGATGTGGTCACCAAAAGAGCAAATGTAACATTAGGCTGCATTAATAGAAGCAGAGTATGTAGAAGGAGGGAGGTGACAGTCCTGCACTCCTCTGCCTTGGCCAGACCATGTCTACAGTGTGGACAAGAGTCTGGGTGTGCCAGTCTCAGGGAGACCCAGATGGACCGGCTGTACTGCGAGGACACTAGTGATGGGGTAAGGCTCGGACCCGGAACTGTGAGGACCACGAATGGCAGAGCAAACGAGGGATGCTGTGGATGGGGCAGAGCTGACGCTGGGCTATGTGGCTATGTGGGTACCTAGCCTCTGCCGGGCTGTCACGGGGACAGGGCCCAGGCTCGTTCTGGGCGGTGCTGGTATGAATGGCAGGATGATCACACGGTCAGATAAATGCATTGTCTGCCACCCAGTGTCGCCACTCACTGCCAACTTCCCTTCATTCTCCTGCCTGGCTGGAGCATGGGCAACTGGGACAAGCTTCCTGTCTCCATCGCAGGGGCAGTTGGTGGGCCGGGGAAGGAGCCAAGCTTCAGGGCTGTAGCCCCAGCACTGGGTCTGGGAGTGGCTCAAGGACGTAGCCAGCGGAGAAACAGACAAGGGCCCCGCAGCGAGGTTTGTCCTGAGACCCTCAGCCCTTTGGTGTCAGGTTGCGAATGGGACCCAGGTCTGACTCCCAGTGCAGTGCTCACCCACTGCCATCTCTCTCCCCTTCTCAGGAAGCCTGCTTGATAGGGTGCTGACGACCAAGGCAGCTGGGTCAGGAAGGAGCCTCTCCCACCTTAGTCTACTTGTGGAGCTGCACCCCACCCCCACCCCCAGATGCCAGAGGACTTGACCTAGAACACAGGCTGCCCGGCAGGACCTGCTTTTCAGCCCTCATGGGACAGGCAGACAACAACAGAAGCCATTTCACTGTCCCTTCCTTAGCCTGCTTCCTGTCTGGGCCCTTGCTCCCCTCCACTGGGGCCACGCCTCGGGCGGCCCATGGAACTGCCCTCTTCCTGCTAGAGCCTGGGGGGGGCCCGGGGCCAGCCCACACGTGCTCACTGTACTGAGCCGCCTACACCCTTTCTTTCACGTCCTCCTTGAGGTTGTCCCTGCTATGTCATTCTGGATAGGGATCTGGCCACTGAGGAGCGCGGGCATCACATGATGGCCCAAGGCAGGAAGTGGGGCATGGAAGCTCGGCTCTGCCTGCCCCTCTGGGGGCAGCCCTTGCCCTTCCGTTTTTCCCCTGGGCCCTATGCCAGCCTTCAGAGATCTGGGCAGAAGATCCACGGCGCCAGCTTACCGATGAGACATGTGAGGCCCTGAGAATTTAAATGACAGCCCAAAGTGGCACATCTAGGAAGGGCAATGCCTCCTAAATGAAGACCCAGCGCTCCAGCCTCTCTAACCTCTTCAGCCCACTGCTTGTGGGGACCAGCTGCTTCTGGAGACCGGCTCCTGTGGCTGGCTGGGTCAACATCAACCCTAAATCCGTCTGCACCGCCTGCCCCATCAGTTCCCTCAAACAACGCAGTTGTATAAGAGTGGGGGTTGGGGGTGGTGGGGGGACAGGTAGAGGCTACCGAGCACAGCCAAGGAAAAAGCAGAGGAAAGGCAGAAGAGTCCGAAGGGAAGGCGGTAGAGGAAAGACACTCCAAGGGCACAGGAAATAAAAGAGAAGGCTGGGCTGGGGTAGGGGTCAAGGGTGGAGGGACTGGGTGGTGTTGGCCAGATGAAAGTCCAGTGTTCATCCAGGGAAGCACGGGATCCGGAGGTTCCCGAGTTTAAGGGGGACTCTGGTCAGCGGGATGGCTACGGCAACTCCCAGGTTTAAACAGCACGTTGACACTTGGCATACAGGGCTGGGCCTCCGGCATCCTGGGACGCTGGGACGCCACCGTGGAGCAGGAGTCTCTTCGCTAGGCTGGGCGTCTGGAGGCCCGCAGCCCCGCCGCTCTGGGCCTGGTCCTGTTGGCCCTGGCAGAGGAGGCCTCCCCAGGAGGCTGCTTCCTTTGTTTGGCAGACGGAGGCCCCCATCCTTTGTTCTGAATCAATGTGCTCCAAAGATAAGCCCCGAGAAAACAGTTGTTGCCTTTTGACACTGACAATTAGAATCGCTGGGAAATGGAGAAAACAGGAAATGACAAATGTTTTCAGTGACTGGGAGGAAGTGATGGCTGAAAGCTGCTGCTTAGTGACCAACGCTTGGGAAGGATGGCTCAGGCAACCTGTGCTTTTCCTAAGCCCGGTGATGGAGCAGATCATCAAAGGACTCCTTTTTCTAGGGCGGCAATTGTCACGGCGCTCAGTGCTGTTGTGCCGGGTGACACCAACGAGCAGGGTTTGGTGAGTGCTGTGTGAGCCTGGGGGCGCTGGCCTGGGGCCGGCCGGAAGTCTCCCAGAGAACTAGGGCCCCAGTTTTCTTCTGTCACCCCTCCTCCCAGTCCTACTTGGCTGAGGTGCCACATTCACAGAGAGGTCTCAGGCAGGACGGCCACCCTGGAAGATCTGTGGCCGCCTTTCTAGAAGCTTCATGCTGATGCCCAGGAAGCTGCAGAGCCCTCACCCAACTCTGGGGGCTCACAGAAAGGCAAGTGCCTCATCTGTGCATGCTAGGCTGGAGAGAGAGAGGCAGAAAGCTGGCCTGAACCCCACAACTGCCCAACTCAGTTGAGCCTCACACAGCGGCCCCCACGAGCAGGCCCGGCTTCCTCCTTCAGCCGCCACAGGTGAATGTCTCCTGTAAGCCCAGCACCTAATCAGGCGGAGGAGGTGCGGGAGAGGCAGAAGGACAGATGCCCAGCAGCACTCACACACAGGAGCCTGCGAAGGGTTCCTGGATGTCGGCCAGATTCAGACTGAAGTTTTACCCCCGACCTCCAGGAGAGCATTCTGACTCAGAAGGGGATTCCCGAGGAGTAGCTCCTGGGGGATGGCAGGGGATGTACAGCACCTTGAGGGGGGAAGGCGGGGGGGGGGGGGGGGGGAAGAAGGAGAGGGGAAGGGAGGGGAGGGAGAGGGAGGATCTTTTTCTACCTTTAGGTAACTGGGCCTCCTTTCCAAGCACACCTGGCCCCTGAGAGTCCCCACGGGGAGCCAGCCTGCCACACAGCAGAAGGCACTCAGCTACCTTCAAGTTCAAAGGTTAATGAGCTCTCCTCTGCGTGTTGATTCATGTATTACTCCACTAGGAAAAGCACCTTCTTTTGTAGTTTCTGGAAGCCTGGTTTGGAAACAACTCACCCACCTTTCTGACTTATCCTTTGAAATGGTAGGGAAGACAGCATTGTCTTTGGAGAGCATGAAGTCAATATCGGAATTCTTGGGGCTCTCACACCCAGAAGGATGGGGACACCTGAGACCCATGGGCTCTGGCTCCCCGGCAGCCCGTGGGTGCAGGGAATGCAGATACTTCCATCGGGAGCCCTGTCGGAGGGGGTGCTGACGCTCTTGGGCTCCACCAAGTGTCCTTGGGAAACCATAGGGGTTTCCTACAGTGAATGACTGCTGAGGTTCCTTGTTTCCGGGGCCCTCCTGACTCTCAACGCCCATGACTTTCTCCAGAATGATGGGACTGAAGAGTGTGCCATCAAGCCACTTCTCTCTGTTGACAGCTGAGGCCAAGATCTGGCCCTCTTGCTTTGCCTCTGCTCAATGTCCTTCCGGGCTCAGATTGCCCCCAGCGAGATGCGGGCCTCAGTGGCTCTGGAGGTGGTCCCATAGCAGATGGGAAGATGGGGTTTACTTAGCGGCCAGAAGTCCCTCCGTCAATCAGTGGACACACATCTCTTGTGGGATAGCGCTGGGCTTCTCATTCTTCCAGAGCTTTTAATGGAGGGGGAAGCTGACAAGATACAAGTAACTTAATCGAAGAAGATCCCTGCAGATGGTGACACATTTTCTAAAGAAACCAGTGATAGAGTGAGGGGATCGAGAGCGGGTGGGCCTGGCCGAAACCCTGAGTCTGTTCTGCAGGGGTCCCTCTGGGCCCCTCCAGGACCCTGGCATAGGGGCCCTGGAGCCTCCCCCATGCAGAGGCTGCTGCCCTTGGGTCTGGACCAGTCTGAGGCTGTCTCTAGGGGCTTCACTAAGTCAATGCCATCAGCAGCAAAGATCAGAGAAGCTGCAGGTCAGCTGTTCTACTCTCCAGTTTCTGTCTTTCTGCTTGATCTCCGGCTGCGTGACCTCTATTCTGATTCCTCCCCTGTCTCGGGCGGTTCAGGGCTGCCTGGTCCTGGAAGGGCTTGGTCTAAATGCTGGGAATGATCCCAGGGCAGAGGAAACAAATGTCTTTGCGGCTTGCCTTTCTTCTTCTCCTGTGGGGCCTGCATCCTCCGTCTCACACTGATCCTGGCCTTCCTGAGTCCCGGGCTGAGCTGGCAAAGTCACCCCGTCCCTTGAAGCCCCCGAGGAGCACCCAGCTTCCAAAGCTTCTGAGGAAAGCCTGGCTGGCCAAGCATCTGCCTGGCCCTCCTCCGCTGCTGGGCCGAAGGCAGAGCCTTGGCAAGAGACACAATAAGGCAGGGGAATGAATAGGAATTTGAGGCAAGCTAGCTGGGATCCCGGTCCATGACGGTCCATGACGCTGGACTCGTGAGGAGAGGGAAAGGCAGGGAAGAGCAGGTTTGCTGATTCTGATTCCTGGGCAGTTTTGGGCTGGACTTTGAGCCGTGATTTCTCCGGGTCCAGCCGGACCTCGAACAGCTGAGGTGCCCTGTGAGTCGGAGAGTACACAGAAAAGGGCCCAAGGAGAACAAGGCCATATGTACCCGAGCAGGATTTCCATTAAAGGCCAGAATCCCGGAGGCCCTTTCAGCCTGATGAGCATCTTCTGATCACTATCACTTAGCAAACGCTCACGTCTCCAGCTTTTTCTGCAGACCGGGCAGGCGGCCTGGGCACACTGATATTTTACGCCCCAGAACAACAACGCCATAGTTCACGTGATACTCTCTGCCAAGGCCCATTCTGGCTGGCGTCCCCCATCTCGCCCCTGTGACCACTAACGTGACTCTTCAAGGCAAGTCAAGCCGTTCCTTCTAGACTCCAGGGGCTGATCCAAACTCACAGCCATCGTGGACAGGCTCGGCCTGGCTTCCTGCTGCCTGCTCTCCTCCAGCTGCCAGTCCTCTAGTGGGGGGATCCGGCTTCCCACTTCTAGGGCACACGAGTCTTGGGTGGGGTCAGAGAACACCTTGGGGGTGCAGAGTCCACAGTGGAGCTGGCGGGAGAGACAGTCCCCGAACACCCACTGGGCACAGAGCAGGCAGGCACCGGATGGGTGGGGGACCTCCAGGAGCCCAGCCCCTGTCCCCCTTCGGGCTCACAGTCTGGCCACAGGGACAGACAGGCAGGGAAAGACCCAGGGTGCTGGAAGGCTTACCGCAGGGAGGGGCAATTGCACCCGGGGCAACCCCCATTCATTTCCCTGCCGGTGAGGCTCAGGGGCCTGGAGAACTCTGCTGGCTTGGGTGGTCTCTTTGCCAAAGACTGTCCGGGGCACAGTAGAGAAAGCACTAGAGATCCCTCCTAGGTGTACAGAGCTTTACGGGCTGTCACCTCCTCTGTTCCTCCCAACAACACTGTGAGGCAGGCGGGCAGGCTGAGCAGGGGACGGCGCCCCGGTTGACAGATGAGAAAGCGAGGCTCGGGGAAGTGACTTACCTACAGCGTCGCAGCTAGGCAGTAGTGGAGCAGGCACCTGCCTCCAGGCCTTCGGATCCCAGCCGCCCCAGGGCGCTGCCTCTGAGGTGCTGTACGAGGAGGTGACTCGGGCCAGCTCATGAGCAAAGGAGCTGCTGGGCAGGAAGGACTCACTCCCCAGGGCCTGGCAGGATGGGGGCTGTCGCCCGAGGCTGACCTGGGGGTGCCTGGCTTCCCCAAGCTTGCAGGCTTTGTCTACATGAGTCTACAACAACCGATTGAACAATCCATCAGCTGCTTGGCTACAAAATGCTTCTGACTGATCTTGTCACTGCCATGACTGCCTGCCTAGCCGGGTCGTTTCTGGGGGGCTGTGGTTACACACACCAACTGGTCTGGGGCAACAAAACCAAACAGCTTTGCGGTCTTAATTGCCTTGGGTCACAAACTCCTTTGAGAATCCCTTAAAGGCTATGGTCTCTCTCCACAGAAAAAGCACTCCCAGTGGTGTTTCCCCACTCCCGGCCCACAAACATTTTACGGATAATTTCAGGGGTTTTCTGGACACTTACTGCCCGTCCATGGATCTCAGTTAGGGATCCTTTGCCTTGATCAGTCATTGTTTTGTTGGAAAGATAGCTGGTTCATCGGCAATGACCTCGACCAATCCCGATCCCTCCCACCCCCTTACCCGCCCCCACCCCCCAACAGAGCACACAGTTCTAAACCGGTTTGCAGGTTTGTGTGTGTAGAAATGCTGGGCAATCTGCAAAACCAAATGGTGAGTGCAAAACCAAACAGTCAAGTGTAAATCCCACCACAGCCGAGTCCTGAACTTGTAGCCCTCCCTGCACTTCAACTTACCAGGGCCCCAAGGCTTTGGGACTCGGGTGTGTGTGGGACCTTTCCTTGCCATCGTGTTCTAGATGACAGAGATTTTGCCAGAATGGAACCCATGACCCAATTCTTTCAGCCAAAGGCAATTTAAAAACCTTGCACTTGATAACTGTGTCAGAGAAAATTTCAAGGACCAGAGGGAGGCCTGCCTCCATGGGCTCTCCCTTCTACAAGATACTGCCTCCTTCCTCTCATGCTGGACCTCCTGGGCTGCGAGCCCTCACTCGCATCTCCCAGCATCACAGGAGAAAGGGAAATCTTTATCCCCCAAACCAAGTTAAACGGCTGGAAGCAATTCAATTCATTGTAATAAACACTTACTAAGCACTTCCCGCGCACAAGTCCTTGCAATGGATGAACACATCAATGGATGAACATCCTTGCAATGGATGTCCCGTTCGAAGTAACAATAAAAAACCGCTGCCACTGAATTTATCGAGCATTTGCTCGGCACCAGGCACTGACCCAAGTGCTTTCGACATTTGGTCTCACTCAGTCCTTTAAGCATCTATGAGGCAGGACCTGATATTGTCTGCATTTTATAGATGAAGACACTGAGGCCAGAGGTTAACTAAGTTGCCCAAGGTCACACAGCTCGTTGGTAGCAGAGCAGGATGCAAATTCAGGTTTGCCTGGTTCCCAACCCCACAGGTGGTTAGCCACTGTGTGTGTGTGTGTGTGTGTGTGTGTGTGTGTGTGTGCGTGATATCAGTCTTTAGCTTACCACGTTGCAAAACGAGTTTTGAAATGTAGAAACTATGAAAACACACCATTTAGAAAAGTTCAGGCAAAGTGTGGCAAGGGGTTTCCAAATTCTTAAGAACAAATTATAAATACTTAAAGAGGGGATTGGGAAGACAATCTGACCACTGGAGAGTTTCGGAGAGTCCCCCAGACAGATACGAAACCAAAAAACAACACAAAATGTTCTTTGCAAGTCAACTCAGCGCACTTGGGAACGAAAACTTCCTCGCCATTCTCTCAGTATACGGACTGTGTGTGTGGACTGTGCAGAGCCATCCAGGACTTTCTACAATTGACAATTCTTTTTGCCTGCATACCTAGCTCCTTGATCATTTTATTGTCTTAAAGATTTTATTTATTTATTTATTTATTTATTTGAGAAAGAGAGAGAATGAGAGAGAGAGAGGATGAGAGGGGAGAGGTCAGAGGGAGACGCAAACTCCCTGCTGAGCAGGTAGCCCGATGTGGGACCTGATCCCAGGACTCCAGGATCACGACCTGAGCCAAAGTTAGTTGCTTAACCAATTGAGCCACCCAGACTGCCCCTCCTTGATCATTTTAAATGCTATTTTATAGCTGCATCGGAGTTTTTACAATCTCTAAATGCAAATATTACTAGAGTTCTGGTTGCCCTCCCACTCTGGTGCCACAGCCTCAAAGCGTTGAATAGGGCTTATTTGGTGGGAACTGAAGCACTTTAAGCTTTTGCTCCGGAATCCCTGGTAGCTTCACGTGGCTTGGAGGGTAAGAGTGATGGGTCAAGAACCAGGACCCCCAATCAGCGTTAACATACGCTTGCAGGGCCTCAGTAGCTCAGCACTCGGAACAACCTGCGGACAGCACTTGGACATTATCAGCGGCGGAAAACGCCCCAGCTCTGTGGGCGATACTGTCTGGGCAGAGACTAGGGGTGGGCCTGGACCCACTATTCATTCTATGGGAGCAGAATGGGAGCAGCACTTGGTGGACCAATGCAATCCCCAGTTGAAAAGCGAAATAAATAAAATAGATGAGATTCAGTCTCAACTCTGACTGACTAGGCGCTTTATAACTGATGCTCATGCATCTTCTCTGTTTTATTTAACTTGGGAGGAAAAAGCCCTGATTACCACACACCCTATAAATGTGAAGCTCAACTTTCAAAAAAAAAAAAAAAAAAGGCTGCTAGGGACATTTCAACTCCTTGAGGTTTCCAAACGTAAGGTAAATCCATCTCTTTGGAACCGCTGAAAATCTCAGAATAGCAAGTCAATTAATAATTATTGGTGGGCATGATCTAGCTCTTAGACTGGCTGGTTCTCCATGAGTCTAAATTTTGCATTAGTAGACCATGGGATGGACAGTGTGTGATACTCGTAGCACCTATTTCAGAGAACTCACACCCACTCAGTTCCCTGGATCATGGGCTTTCCATGATTGCCAGAGAGCTTGTTGGACTGAGGTTGGGTCCCTTCCCCCTGAAAAATCCTCCAGTGGCTTGCAGTTGTCTAGGGACAGAAGCACATCCTGCTAAATTCTGCTCTTTGGGCTGTCCATAAGCTTGGGCTCCCGTCTTCTCAGCAGCCCTAAGAGCGGAATTTTATGTTCCATACTGTCATTTACTCTGCCATCCAGTCATGCCTGTATCAGCCCATCAAAGGCTGCCATGTGTGTTCAGCCCTCTGAGCTGGTGCCCCTTGATTCGCCCAGCCTAGAACGCCCTTTCTCCCCACTTTCACTCTGAGACTCCTGCATGTCCTTTGAGATCCAGCCCCTCCACCCTGGGAATTCTGCTTCTCCTTCGGTCCAGCTCCCACGGCTGAACACCTGCAGCTGACGGAACATCCATGCTGGGCCGGGTGTTCATCATCTCTCAATCCGTCTGGGGCCCAGACAGTGCCTGGCACAGGCAAGGGACTCAGCAGATACTCAGAAAATTCAACTGACCTTACTCTTCTAGGAGCTTGGCGTGATACGCTGGGCACTTGAGAGATGGTCATCTAGTGAAGACCGTGCTGGCCTCTATCCCAGCTGAACGTTAATGATAAATGGAGTCTCACCCCTGATTTAAGCACGTCTATTCATCCCTTTCAACACTGTTGCATTAATAAAACCCATCGGTAGAACAGAGTGGGATCATATCCACACTGTACAAATAACATCAACTAACAAAGAAGCAGAGGTAGGAGGTGGGGTACAGACCTGGATCTGATTTACAGAGTGGCTAAGACCCAAGCAACTCCTGGGTTTGGAAGCCCAGAGGCTCCTTCTCTGCACCAGAAGAGGAGCAGTCCAAGGTGTCCTCCTTCCTTTACACTGGGGCATGAAGCAAAGGTCATGACTACGCCGCATAGACATCCAGCTGCTTGGCAAGAAGTGGATGTCTGTCTAACTCTATAAATTATTGACTAGATCAGATATCAGTCCAGTCTTCTCCACCGTGGAGACTTGGAAGGAGGTAAATGTGTATTCACAAGGTTAGGGGTGTTTACTATAATTCTACCGGATTCTGGGAGTTTGCAGATTTCTAGGCTGAATCATCCAGGAGTTCAGGCAAGGAATCTTGAGCTCTTTCCTTTCTTCTCTCTGGCCTTTACTAACCGTGTAACAGAAGTGAGCAGAGAAAGCCCAAGAGAAGGAACTGGAGATGGGGAACATATGCCAGAGACTCTCAGAGCCCAGAGTCCTTCAGGGACTCTGCCGACTTCAGAAGTCAGCTCCGGTCCTTCAAGTCACAGGTGAGATGAAGGTACACGGGTACTAAATGTTGTACAGAGAGCCCAAAGAGGTCAAGGCAGAGCTGTAGAAGAAGCTGGCTCTTTGGGCAAATTGGTGAATGTCCCTACACATCAAACAGAAATGACAGGAGACCGTTTGGCAAATTTGAAGTAATGCATTGGGAAAACAGGAAGAATGTAATGTGAGTTAGACTTTTTGGCTTTTTGGCTTTTTGCTTGGCATTTCCCTACTGGGCCAAGTGCAAAAGGGATTTCAATATATCACAACCATGTGTCTATTAATAATAATACAAGAAAGCCGTATAGCTCAAGTCTCAGATTTTCTAAGGAGTAAAATCCTGGAAGCTCTATAAGTAGCATTGTCTACCAGAATGTTCTGAGATGATGTTGAATCATCCTCCCTGAAAGAAAAGAATGCTCTCTATACCTAGGCTGTCCAGCATCATAGCCATTGACCACATGTGGCAACTGAGAACTTGAATTCTTAATTTTATTTACTTTTAATTGATTTAAATAACCACATGGGGTTGCTGGCTAAGTACTGGAGAGCACAGCTCTTTGGCATAGGGGCTCTGGAGAAAGAAGGTCTGGACTGGAATCACGGACTTGCCGCTTCTTAGCTATGTCACTGTGAGGAAGTTACTGACTCCTCTATGCCTCAACTTCCTCATCTATAAAAGAGAGGTCATAGTTGTACATTATGCATAGTGTGGTAGGGGTTATGAAGATTACTTGAGTGAACACAAATTCACAAGTGCCTGTTACATGCACTCTCTGAAGATGAGCTACTGGTAGTCTTCATTACCAATAATGCCTCTGCCTTGTATTGAGCAACTGCCCAAGGTCATTCATTAGTAAATGCCAGAGTCTGGACTGGAACCCAGATATTACCTGACTTCAAAGCCCATGCCCTGAGTTTTGCATGATCAAATTGCCCAACAGAAGCCATTGCCATTATGATAAGCAGACCTGCAGGGAGAAGATCCTGGAAGGCCGCAAGGGTTCCACAGCTGTGGAATGGCTTCTGGGTTGGCTATGGTGTGACCTATGTGTCCTTCTTGCAACAGCTGTATCCTAAAATTAGGAGAACTTGAAGTTGGGGTATTTCTGTTAAGACCATGTGGTACAGGGGGTGGGAGGGAACTAAGGCTCACTGAAGAGATTCTGCCAAGAACTCTAAGGTAGCACCAATCCCACCCGCTGGGTGGAGCTTTCCCTTAAATTTTGTTCAAGTGTCGTTGGAGCAGAGTATTCCCTATGCAAGAACTGGAAGAGTTTGAGCTTTTTTGGATTTTTTCCTTTTATAAATGTATAGAATTTAACTTGAATTTTTCAAAGTTTAAATATCTGGGGCTGTCTAATATTGATGGGGTTCCCAAATCAAATTCACTTGGTCAAATCAAGATCTCAGACTTGGAATTTAATCACAGGATTAAGTTCAACTGGTAAACTGCTACTTTGCTGATAGAGCACAAAAAGGCAAATCAATAATGTATACATCAATTAAGGGATGAAGGAAAAAATTTTATGCAGCATGAATCCCAATGAGGAGGCAGGTGGCCTGCGAACCACACAAGCTAGAGACTGGTGTGCTCCTCGGGGTCTCCCATAGAGCCAGGAGCAGGGCATGTCTGCAGTCCACTGCTGATATTTTGGTTGGCCATTTTATCTGGGGCCCTTTTGTAGTGTGGCCAGAACTGCTGGGTAATTAGCTAGGAAAACTGTGGTTGGTCAGGGCAGGTGGGCCCTGGGAAACATCCCAGGAGCAAGGTGAGGTCACAAGCATTGCTGTGGAGAACCTCAAGGGCTGGGTAAAGGGGTAGAGCATCAAGGCTTTCTGGAATCCAGAGCCTCAGCAGCCAGGAGAGGCCTGTGGCACAAGTTGCTCTGACAGATTCTGGAAGGTTCCTAGGGTCTCAGGATGATGACAGTGATGTTAACACTTACCATGTGCTGACCATGTACAACGTGCCAGGCACTGAATTAAATGTAATCCCCTTGAATTCCCAAGACAATCCTGAAAGATGGGTACCATTACTATTCCTCATTTTATAGGGAGGAAAATAAGGTTCACAGAAATGAAGTAACTTGCTCCAAGTCCACAGTTAAGTAAGGGGCAGAGCTGGAAGCCAAACCTGGGTCTGAACTACTCCCAAATCCGGGCTTTTAATTACAAATACTAAAAATGCAATGTTCAAAGCCTAACCCTCATGCTTATGAGTCCCCACATTCTTTCCCCTCCAGGGACTCCCTGCTGGGTCCAGTGAGCACTGCTGATAGGCCCCAGGGTGCCAAAGGAGCCATCCAACTAACCATCACATTTGGGCAACCGAGGAAGGGAGCGGCAGGATTTCCTTTGGAGACTTCCGGATTTAGACAACCAATTTAATGCAAGCATCCAACTTCACTCCCTCCCAGAGCCCCACTAAAAATGTGGTAAGGGTTTTGTTTTGCTTTTAAAGACACAATCTCACAAGGAGAAGGAGAACAGGAGAGAAGACAACCACACCACAGTTTCCCAAGTTAAAGAATAGCTAGAAACAAGGTTAACTGACTATGCAGCCCCAGGAAACTGAATCACAAGACATCAGAGGGGAAGGTGGAAAAACAGCTTGGTGGGGATGGCCGAATCTCTACTGGGCTCAGCCCCAGGTTGTCTCTGGAAGGGAAACCAAGTGGTTGGAGGGGGCCAAAGCAAAGGGATAGAGCCTGGATCCCCTCCCCCTCTCCTCACCCGGGAGTAGCTGCTGAATTCCTGCTCTGCTTTCTAGATCCTGCTCCCTGGATCAGCTGAGGACACCACTTCACCCCAAAAAGGTGTCTGGTGTTGACCTATGCCTGGAGGCTAGAGGACTTGGAGGCAGGCTGTGGCAAGCTTGAAATCTATATCTCTTCCGGGCGTCCAATACCATGCCCATGACTCTGTCAGAAATCCCTATGGTGGCGGGCTCTATACATGCCCCAGCCCATTGTGCCTTGGGCCACCGACTTCCCTAAAAGGGGAGCTGGGGACGGACAGTGACCAAGACTACTCAGCTTCCCTTCTGGAAGCCTTCAGCACAAGCTTAATGCATAAGCAACAAAGAGCCCTATTACCACTATTAGCTTGTGCTCACTGCTCAGTTCTTCAACATGAAGTGACTGCTTAAGATTTCATTCATAAGTGGTGAAACTATCTAGAAATGCAAGAGAATGATGACGTCGGAATCAAGAGAGTGGTTGCCTCTACAGAGTGGAGAGGCTGAGATCACAAGAGGCACAAGGGGATCAACTTGGGAAGGGGGGGCAACATTCTATTTCTCAACCTAATCGGTGGTGACACAGGGTTTCACTTTCTACTTCTTTAAACTGGACGTAGAGACCTTGTGCACTTTTCTGTGTCTACGCTATCTTTCACAATAAAAGATAAAGCTATATACAAAGCTGGTGAAATAATGTGAAAGACATAGTTCTGCATAGAAAACATAATGAGGGCACCTGGAGACCTTAGTCAGTTAAGCATCTGATTCTTGATTTTGGCTCAGGTCATGATCTCATGGTTCTGAGATCACTTGGGGCTCTGTGCTGGGCGTGGAGCCTGCTTGAGAGTCTCCCTCTCCCTCTCCTTCAGCCCGCCCCCTGCTCATGTGCTCTGTCATTTAAATAAAGAAATACATCTTTTTAAAAAAGAAAAGGTAGTGAAATGCTATATCGCAACATGTTAACAGTGTTTATTCTTGGCTTATTTATATATCATATATTTATATATTTTAGTATCCCATGGAGTTTGTGTTTTCCCTATACTTGCCTGCACTTTCTAAGTTTACTCCAAAGATTACTCTTGTAATCAAGAGACTGGAAAATGACAAGGTCCCCATCGAAAATTGAAATTAGTGAGGATCAATGCAAAACAGGTGGGTGGAGCCCTCTGTGGAAATCTATGCAGACAATAGCTACCTAAAGAGATTGGTGACTGCCTGATCTACCTAAGAAGAGCTGGAAGCTCACCAAGAGGCCTAGGATGCCTTTCTAGAGTTGGCTTTTAGAAGTCAGGAGAGTCGTTATCTCTGGGGAGTGGGAAGGATACACAGATGGCTACTAAGATATTTTCAATGTTCCATTTCTTAACCTGGTTGGTGGGTACATGGCTATTGGTCTTACTATCATATGCCTTATATGCTCTTCTGTACATAACATACGGATTCAAGAAAACCAGGATTAGAAAAAACCAGGAACCATGCAAATAGAAAACACAGTGCTATGTCAAAGGAACAACTCAAATTCATAAAATATCATCAGTTTACAGGTTAGGGGAAAGTCGCTTTGGAATTTCAACCTTATTTTCTTTTTCATGGCCAATCCCAGCTCTCTGGAGATGCCCCAGTCTGACAGGTTTAGGGTGGGGTCAAGGTTAGGAGGACCTAGCACCGCACACTCTTCATGAAATTGAGGGTTGGTCTGGTGTCGGTTCTCTGATTCCTGGTGAGGATGCCAGTACTTCCGGGGCTCAGGATTCCTTCCCCAGATTTTGTCCACATGGATGTGTGAATATGTATTCTAACTACAAATGGGCCCATGCTCTCTGACTATGCCACTTTCTCACAACTGACCGGCTGGTCTCCTTCCTTTCCAACCTTTATGGCTGTGGGACATCATTCTCTACTTTCCTTTTACTGGAACCCTCATCTTCTGTCTTCTTCTGACCCATTCTGTCTCCCTGGGGCTGACTCCTTGCTCTCTCACCCTTGAACTTTTGTAACTTGAAGGGAAATGAGAGGTCAACCTATGCGAGGCACCATTTTCTGTAGATGGAGAGGTCCATGGTTTGCTTAAGACTGACAAGCAATGGATAAACCTTGTTCTGGAAAAACCACCTTGGTGATCATGGTATCCCTCCTGCCAGGTAGATATAGTGGTTGCCAAGGGCTGCGGGCAGTGTGTCACAGAGAGTTATTGTTTAATGGGGACAGAGTTTCAGTCTTGCAAAATAAAAAGAGTTCTGGAGGTGGATCGTGGAGATGGTTGCATAACAAAGGGAAGGTACTTAATATCACTGAGCTGTACACTAAAAGATTACCATTTTTTTAAAAAGATTTTATTTATTTGACAGAGAGAGATCACAAGTAGACAGAGAGGCAGGCAGAGAGAGAGGGAGGGAAGCAGGCTCCCTGCTGAGCAGAGAGCCCGATGCGGGACTCGATCCCAGGACCCTGAGATCATGACCTGAGCCGAAGGCAGCGGCTTAACCCACTGAGCCACCCAGGCGCCCCAAAGATTACCATTTTTGTGTCATTTGTATTTGAGCACAATTGAAAAAAAGAGGAAAGAAGGTGGTCAAGCAAGCTAAAGATGGAGAGTCGGAGAGTCTGAGAGACACAGAGAGCACCTTGTTCCACTGATTTGCAAGGACTCGGTCTCTGGGAATGGCACCCAGAAATGCCACCTTCTGAGAAATACTGGTTGCTACCAATTCCCTAGTTGGTAGGTGGGAACTCTGGGGCTCATGGTAGGGAAGAGCTTGGCCCCAAGACAGAGAAGAATAGAACTCGGCACAGCTGATTCCCAGTCCAGGGTGCCTCCTTGCAAGCCCACTATCCCAAAGGAAGCCAGTGTCCCTGGTCTAAATGCTAGGACAGGAGGAAAGAAGGGTGGCGGGTAGCATGTGCAATGTTGGTGTGTGGCTGGGTGGAAACATATCTATATGCAAGGCTGATGGCATGAGGAAGAGAAAAGAGTAGACCATACAAAGTCAACTGCTTTCAACCTCTCTGTGATTCTCAGAGAGAGCCAGGAGAAAGGGCAGCCCATGTTTCTGAGTTAAACAGGCAGAGTGGTTCTGTGAAAGTCTGGGAATGGCCTGAAGCCTCAGGGCTTGGCTTGGAGCGAGGGGTGGGGTGGGGGCACTCTCCAAATGTGTTTTTGAAGAGAAGAAGCTTCTGGAGGCCATGGTGAACACTCCAGAGGAAGCCTGGCCAACTGGGCCTTCAGTATAGCTCCCTCTGAGACGCTCAGGTGTGAGGCCAAAAAGAAGATACCTCATGGCATCCTGGCCCTGCCGTGTCACTCCCTGACTCTCTGAAATGTCTGCCTGCTTCTCGTCCCACTGGGAAGAGCCAGAACTCAGTAGCAAGAGATCTCACTGGGCTAGGCCCTGCCAAAATCCAGGCCAGCCTGGCCCTTAGCTTCTCCAGGAACAAAGGAACAGCCTCATTCCTCTCTTTTTCACCACTGGCCCGCACATCCCAGCTTTCTGGCCTCTGGCTTCCCCTATGCTTCTTTACAGATCTCTGGTCCTTGCACATATGTTCTAGCCAGTAGCATATAGAAATGGCCACCTGACCCAGATTTTACCGTGTTAAGTTAACAGCCTGGGCTCTGAGTGTTGTCACACACCGGCACAGGGGAGGGGCTCTTCCCCCAGAGAATTTGGAGGACACTCCCACCTGCTCTCAGCAAAAAGCCCATCTACTCGGCTTGGCAGTACATGATCTGAGAACTAATGGAACCCAGTTAATCCAGTGGCACCAATCAACGAAGGAAGCAATGAAGGGCAAGGAAAGAGCCAGCGGGGGAGTCAGGAGACCTGGGGTTTAGGCTTAGTTCCTCCTTATGCTTGGCAGCCAGGTAGACTCAGGTAAGTCCCATTGTCTCTCTAAGCCTACTTTTTCATGCAGAAATTAAGGGCAATGACAGCGCCCACTGCCAGGGGCTGTTGTGAGAATGGGATGGAAGGACAAGGGGAAATTCCTCCATATGGGCTTCGGGCAGTGCCTGCACAGGGAAGGGCTAGTTCCACCTTCCGTCCCCACTCCCATTGCTATGGAGAGCTGTGGCTCGGAAGCTGGGTCACCTGAGTGTAGCCTGGGCTTTGCTATTAACTTTCTGAGCTTGAGAAAATCCCTTTCCTTTTGTGTCTATTGAGATGGTGGGTTTTTTTGTTGTTGTTGTTGTTTTGTTCTGTTAATATGGTTCATTACATTGAATGATTTTCATAGGTTGAACCAGCCTTGCTTTCCTGGGATAAAGCCCACTTGGTCACAGTGTATAATTCTTTTATATGTTACTGGACTGACTTGCTAGTTTTTTTTGTTTTTAGAATTTTTGCATCTTTGTTCCTAAAGGGTATTGGTCTACTTTTCCCTATTAGGCCCTCCCTGTGTCCTCTTCTGTAAAAGGATGTCATTGAACTAGACAACCTCCAAGGTTTCTTTCAATATTCATGTTCTCTGACGTTGTGATACAAAGACAACTAAAAGACAGTGATTCTTAGGCCCTAGACAAAGCTTGGACTCTTCCCTGTGTAGTCAAGAGGCTGAAGATTCATTTTGCTGATTTCTCATATGACTTTAGTCTCTTCAGTTGACCTCACATGCAAGGCCCAAGCATCTTTAGATGCTTAGGATGGAAACTAAAGCCAGCCAGCCAATTCATTTTAAACTTCTTCCAAATGCATATGGTTGTATTTTCCTAGACCTGGGGTCAAAGGGTGAATTGAACAAACAAGGAGAAAGGGGGAAGGGAACCAAGAATCCAAACACTGAATGGAGAGGCAGGGAAAAAGCACGGTCCACCTGCAAACTAATCAAACAAGCCTTGGCCTCATTCTCCAAAGTAGCCAATTTGGCGCTACCCTTGCACTGGTTCCTGTCACTATCTGTCCACCCCGAACTCAGGGAAGGGCCTGTCCTGTCATAGCTACCACAGGAACGATGTGGTGATGTGGAGATCTGCTCAGATCTCCTGCCATGGGGAGCATCATTGGCTGGCAGCCTTCAGGAACCATCCCGTTGGCTTTGTCACCATATGTGGCCCTGACCCCACTCCCAACCATTGAAGGAACATGGCAGGTATACTAATGCAAGCCCACTCCTGTGAGGTATGGGACTCTTCCAGCGGCAACTCTGGCTCAAGGACTCTCCATTGGCCTTGCTGAAACTTTCCTGGAGCTGCACTGCATTCAAGGTTGTTCTTACCCAGTCCTTCTCTGGCACCCAGTCGTCACGGACCACCTGCACTGTGGGCAGAGGCTCCCCTCACCCCAATGCACGTCTTAGGCTTCTAACCGCATACTGAAGGCAGACACAAAGGAGCACATGGCTACTCAGCTCTTCTTTCTGCCCCAAATACAGAGAAAACCCTTCCCCCCCACCACTCCTTACACTGCCCGTGAGGTGCCACAGGGAGCAGTGAGCAACATAAGTAGTGCTCCCCTGTCTCTTCCCTTAAACACTTGGCTCACAGCTCAGAGACTTAATTTCTGTCTGAGTTTTATTGGAGTTTCCAGAACTTCCTGGGCCAGATATCTCTTTCTGTTATTTTCCTTCCTCACCCCAGTCATGAACTGGGCTACACAAGTCATGAGGAAATGCTGGACATGTCCAGCAGCCCTCAGTAAACACAGTACACTGCCCTGAAGAGAAAGTTCTGGTAGCTACCGTACTGCTCTCTCTCCCTCATCGAAGCTTTGCAACCCAGTAAATGGGTGGATTATGGGGCTGTTCTGAAGGAATGAGGTCTAGCTCTGGGAACCAGAAAGGCAAACATATGCATAACCTATCACTAATGCTGGATGAACAGACGTCCTTTTTGATGTGTGGACATCCAATGAAAAAGGGTACATCAGTTACACTAAACTTAGACACGGTCTTCAAAGTCAGTATGTGCAGGATATACTGATAGCTAGTTTGTGGACTTTAATAAATAATTGGCCTTCTCTGAATAAATTAATTTAAGGGTTTAGTTTAATTGTAAAATTGTATTTAATAGCAGAGGATTACAGCAGTGGTGATAAACTGTCAAGAGCACATGAAGTTTGTATCCCGTCCCCAGATTTGAAGAGCAGAATTTATGAGCTCAGGATCTGCGCCGGGAATCAGGGGACTCCAGCTGTTACTCAGAGCCAATCACTTCATGACCTTGTGGGACTGTGGGACTCCCATACCTCAGTGGAAAAGTGAGGGGTTCACCCAGATCAGCTTTCTGGACCTGGCTGCCTGGGGCCTATTATGAACTGAGGGGCATCTCTCGCTTTCCCCCAACTGCCCATCTACAAACCAGATGCGTGTGGGACAGGAGGGAGATGAGCACTCAAGGGGCTGCTGTGTAGGGCCAGGAGGCCCAGGGGTCTGGTAGGTAGGGAGGTCCCCTGGGCCGCTGATGTACCAGACTGCCAGAGAGAAGGAGGGAGACAGAGGCTCCTAAACTGTCCGTGCCGTTGCCAAGGACACTGGGGTTCTCCGTGGGGTGTGTGTGTGTGTGTGTGTGTGTGTGTGTTTCTTCTGAGGGCTTTGTCTGTTTGCTTCCTCTGGAACACCTGTCATCTTATCTTGTAAAACGTATAGTGTAGTCGTCTAGTACTGTAGAGGCGGCCTGCTCAGTCAGCCTTTTATACATTTGTGCGACACGTATTTACTGAAACACTGAAACGAGGATTTCTGGTATAGCTTGATAAGTGCAGAGTGTTTGAGAACAAACAGGAGAACCCAACCTAGTCTGGGTGGCAGTTTCATGGCGAAACCGAGCTTTCAGCTGTGGCCCGAAGGATGATGAGACGTTGGCCAGGTGAGGGACTCCGGGAAATTGGCAAAGTTCTCAAATCAACTTGATCTATGTCATAGCCATACCCAGGGCCACTCCTCTGAAGACCCAACGAACACCCAGGTCGTGGATATTTGGGGGAATGCTTGCAACATGAGGCTTATGGTCATCCCAAGGAGCACGGTGCTCTATGGGCAGTGGTGAAGGGGATGGATGGATGATCTTCACATTTCAGTTCCTAACTATTAAATTCTAGAAGCTTGTTAACCTTCCAAAAGCCCTAAGGTGTCCTGAGACATGAGGACGGTGCAGCACCTGCTGTTTCCTAGATTGGAGCTGAATCCCTTTGGGGAGGGAGTAAATAGACTTTCTATAGAAGTGAGCATTTTGGGAAGCTTGTGCTTGGGAAGGAGGGGGCAGATGGATGTGGATGGCGGAGGAGGTCAGTTATGACAGCTCAGTCAGCCTTGCTTGCCCTGTGCTGCCTATATGCTTTGGGGGAACCTGGCGTCACCCAGGGCTCTAGAAGTGGGACGCTCAGCTCCACTCCCACGAAGCGGCATAGTAGGCATGCAATCAGGGGGTTCTGGGAAAGAAGCCTCCTTGTTTTTCCGACAGAGCTTCTAGAAGCGACTCTCTGTCCAGCTCGGCTGGATGAGGGAAGAGGAAGCCTGTAGCCCCTGGAGCTGCTGGCAGCTGTGTGTGCCCACAAGGGGGAGCCAGCTTGAGGATGAAGAAACAACTTCCTCTGTAACTGTTGAGCTACCGATTCAAATCACCCCTGAAGTGGACCCAACCTCTGGACTTGCACTTACAGGACTCAGTCAGCTCCCTTCACTGGCCAAGGCAGTGCGAGCTGGTTTTCCTGTCATTCGTGACCCAGACCTCTGAGTTCGTGAGGTCCGGGTTATACCTCCAGCCTCCCGTTGGAGAGCATCCCATTCCCAGGGATGAAGCCCAGGGCTTGTTGGACCCTGGTCAGCCTCAAGTCATGCTCCTTTGTGCCCGGACCAGTTTACAAAGAAATCTACCACACATGAACCGCGCGTGTGACCTGCTCCGGCAAAGGTGGCTGGTGCGGGTCAATGATGACAGGCTTAGGGTCTTCATTCAGATCTCAAGTGAGCTGCTCAAGCTCTTAAATACTCTGTTTTGCATGAGTTGAGTGCGATACACATTTTAGAAGCCGAACTACATTAAGGATTCCTAGTTCATATTCGATTCCAAATAACTCGAATATGTACTTTGTGGGTTTCTGTGAGGAAAATAATTGATGGTCCAAACTGGAAGTCATCTATAGAAAATAGGCAGAGCTAGCTCCTAAAAGCAATTATTGGCATCGAGCTCCTGAATTTTTAAATCCCTTGAAAAGTCAGAACATACCAGAAAGTAGAGATTTCAGAGGTAATAACTGTAAACAAAATATTAAAAGCCCATAAGGGGTGTTGCCAAGTAGGATGTTGATGGCTCTAGAGACAATCATGAGGGCTCATTCCAGTTCCTCATCCCTAGTCTAATATTCTGTCACAGACTTTATTTACCCCGAGAGTGGGAAATAGACACAAGTCAAGTGCAAGTTTATAGGGAAACACTCGGCTTTCGGGTACCTCTTCTGGGAGTGGGGAGGTATATAGGTTGAAGTTTGCCTGGAAAAGGAGCTCAGGCAGGGCCAAGAGAAGATACTGCTAACACCATGGCAAATGAGATTTTGGGAGGCAGGAACAAAGCATGACCTTCCTGTTCCCCTCTGAACGGGACTGATAAGGCAGGAGCATTTCGCTCAGTTGAGTAAAGCCTCACCCACCCCGAGGGTCTCACTCCAATGCCTTGTGCTCAGGTCAGAGGCGATCCTCCAGGACAGGGGGTGAAGAACTGGGGAGAGAAGAGAAGATTCAGGGGTAACGTCACGCTTGTCTTCAAATCTCTCAAGGACCCTGAGTTCAGAAGACCTTTCTAGCAGGTAGCGGGAAGGAATCTCGTTGTAATGTAATTAGTCTGCCAAGGAAGACACTTCGAAATGAAAAACTAATGAAGCAAATAAAAGACACAAACAACACGGCTGTCAGAATGACAAAAACAAAACCCTCAAACTATCATCTCCACAAAGAATGTAAAAATCCACACTCGCGAGCTAGTGAAGAAAACCTCTTAATGCTTTTGTTTTTACTTTTTTGAAATTGTTAAACCAAGGGTGAGAGCTTATTCAAAGACAACTGGAACTTAGAACTTCTAAGTTACAACTGAAGCCTGAAGAGAGAAGAACATAGGCTGAAAGGCCTTCCAAATGGGCTTCTTTGACACTGCGCTCACCAGAGGGAAATGGCAGACTTAGAAATAGGCTGTGGGTCAGTGGAAGCCACTCACTTTGCTCTCAGGACTGGCTGAAACATACTGGTTTCTGCAGGGAATACTGGTGCCAGCTCCGAGTGGCACAAACGGATCTCACATGGGAAACAAAACAAAACAAAACAAAACAAAACAACAGTGGTAAGAGTGGCCTGCGTTTCCAAGCCAACTTTTTTGGGGGAGGGAGGGCGGTTCTTATGTGCTGCTGTCACTGTGCTATGCGAAACGGCTGCCAGAGGTCCTGTTCTGTCTTTCCACGATGCATCACACGATGACCACCAGCACCGCGGAACAGCCAGTGCAAACCACCCCTGGGGGTGAGCAACTGTGGGTGCGTTAGGGGTTGGAGGAACCCCGTGTTCTCAGAGCTCACTCTTGGGGAATGCCAGGCACAGCTGGACCAGAAAAACGCAGCACAGTGGGGGGGGGGGGGCGGCGGCCCCATGTGAGAGACTGAGTTCCTCAGCCTTGAAGTCTGCGAGTTTCTACCCCTAATTACTCGGAAACACTCAAAAATAGTCCCAAGAGCCTAATTCAGCAACACCAGCAGATGTAATTCATCTGTCTCATCCCCCCTTCCCGCCAGCTTCCATTCATTCCTCCAAAGGGTCGTTCAGCTCGCTTTGACAGAGCCAGAGAAGGCTTCTTCCTTGTTGATATCAAGTGGTGCTGCAGACAAGACCCAAATAACTGATTACAACGTGAACCTCACCAAGCCCTGAAACGCGGAAACCAAATGTCTTGGGAGCTGGGCACGTGAGTCGGGACACAAGAAGCAGGTGTGTCGACTTTTTCAAAAGTCATCTGGGCCTTGGTCAGAGGCTCTCACTTCCTACTTTGTGTGCCAGAGTCAAGGCCTTAGGAGCTGGCTTGCATTGTGGCTGAGAACCTTAACTTCTTCCAGAACTCTACTCCAGGGCCCAGCACTTGCTCCAGAGGGAGAGTTTGCGCAGAAAGCTAGTCACACATGGCGAGTCCCCAGCATCATCCTGTTGGCTCTTGTATTAATCAGCAAGTTGTGAATCATCGTAGTATGTCTAGACTTGTAGACGCACCAAAGGACCAAGGAAGCAAGTGGGGTTTCTTAACCCCAGTCAGAAGCAGAGATAATGTCTCTTCCTGTCTACAGTCGCTTCTCCGTTCCCTGACCCACATGTTGTCATGTCGCCAAAATACCCAGAAAGGACAGAAATTGCGTTCAACTGACCAAGAAAGTGATTTCTAAGTGCGGGCTACGCACCTCATTAGGACATCCAGAAACCCCAGCTAGCTCACGCAAGATGATGGGCACCCACGTAGTCACTACGGCACCTGTCTCTGACAGAAAACATGTAGCTCGGCCCAAGGCCATCTTTGTCTTGCACACTCATATTATTTGAAAACAAAATATTCTTTCTGATGAGGACAGGATTGACAAGTGTTTTAAAACTCAAGTCTTGGGCGCCTGAGTGGCTCAGTGGGCTAAAGCCTCTGCCTTCGGCTTGGGTCATGATCTCAGGGTCCTGGGATCGAGTCCCGCATCGGGCTCTCTGCTCAGCGGGGAGCCTGCTTCCCCCTCCCCCTCTGTCTGCCTCTCTGCCTCCTTGTGCTCTCTCTCACTCTGTCAAATAAATAAAGAAAATCTTTAAAAAAAAATAAAACTCAAGTCTTTCTTTTTTTGTGCCAAAAGTTGCCATTTGAACCATTTTAAGTGCAAGCATCCTCACCATCCATCTGCAGAACGTGTTCATCAACCCAGACTGAAACTCTAGATCCCCATTAAGCAGCAACTTCCCCTTTTCTCTCCCCCAACCCCAGGCATCTACCGTGCTGCTTTCTGTCTCTATAAATTCGCCTACTCTAAGTACCTCATGGGAGTGGAATCATACAGCATTTGTCCTTTTGTGTCTGGCTTCTTCCACTGAGTATAATGTCTTTAAAACTCATTCAATAGTAGCAGGTGTCAGAATTCCCTTCCTCTTTAAGACTACATAATAGTCCGTAATATGGACAGATGGACTGTGCTTACCCATTCACTGGTTACGGGCCTTTGGGTTCTTCTCACCTTTGGGCTGCTATGGAAAGAGCTGCTGTAAACACTGGTGAACAGATTTCGGTTCAAGGACCTGTTTTCAGTTCTTTGGGATCTATGCCAAGGAGTGAAATTGTTGGGTCATATAGTAATTCTATGTTTACATTTTGAGAAACTGCCATACCATTTCCCACACTGGCTGCGCCAGTCTCCATTCCTACCCATGCTGCCCACGATTTCCAATTTCTCCACATTCTCACCAGTGCTTGTGATTTTCTGTTTTTTTTTTGTTGTTGTTGTTGTTTTGTTTTAGTTTTGTTTTTTTTTAATAATAGCCACCCTAATGGGGGTCAAAATTTTCTCTGTTTTCATTTTCCAGAGCTTGTTTTTGAAAGTGTGGCCTGATAGAGTGAAAGGGTCATGGAATCATTCCCACTTACTCCCACTCAGAGGTGGCTGCGGGCCTCCCACACCCTCCAAAGCTTGGTCACCTGGAAATATACGATCATCACTGAAAACTGTAAATGAGGAGTCCCCCTTCATCTATTGGCCTAGAGCGTTAGCTGGCTTTGGCAAATTCTCTTCATGTACCACCCAGCCATGCACCCATGGAAGAAGACTAGCTCCCCACAACTGTGCTCCCCTCTTCTCTCAAAAACAGAGGCCGGCCGAATGTGGTGGCGCGCTACAGGGGGGTAACCAGCTACAGGGGGCTAACCAGCTACAGGGGGTAACCAGCTACAAGGGGTAACCAGCTACAGGGGGTAACCAGCTAGAACCCGCGCCTTTGGATTCAAATCCAAAGGCCCCCAGAGCAAAGCAAAACTTGGAATACTTTTTGATGAAATAGGCTATGCACCTTTTAAGCCTTCAAGGGCCACGTTGAGGCCAAAGCTGTATGATAATTTCCTGAAGTGCCTGCTTCCCTTTTGCCTGGGTACCTAAGCTTCAACAGCCAAATCGAGCTCTGTGGGCTCGGTGCGATTCCCAGCTGCACATGTCCTAATCCAACAGGAAACTTTGTTCACATGGGAGAAGGACCAAAGTATGGAAGAAAGAGAGAAACGCTGCCTCTTCACTGACTCCATTCTGCCTTAGAAACCTGGTAGTCCACTGGGAGGCAGGAGCATGGGAAGGCTGTGCTGGGGCCACCTGTGCGTCTGCAGTGGAAATGGGATCTCTCTGGACCTGTGCATGCATTTTGACTTTCAACAGCCTCACTCCTTTTGATGGGAGGGACTCAAATGAGTCAACTCATGACAACAAAACACAAAAAAAACCAGACAAAGCATTATCTGTCACCGTGGGCAACAACTAACGAGATCCAATAGAAATCCAAACTTTTTTGACTCCTTAGAAAAAAGCAGAAACTTCTTCGGTAGTGAGGGGGCGGTGAGGGGTTTTGCTTTAACCATAAATAGCGTTCCATCCTCTGCCCACCCTCAAGTTCATGAGCAGCCGGCCAGGGCACACACATGGCCACGTTAAGCAGCAGGCCCAGATCTGGGGATTTGTCAACCCCCAAGGGAAAGAAGAGGCTAAAAGTACAAATGGACTCAGAAGAGTTTTCCTAAATCTGTGCTATGGGGCCATTCACGGGTTTGCGAGGGGGTGGCTGGGGAGGATGCGGGAGGGAAGCGGGGGCAGGCAGTGGAGTCCCATTAGTGCGCGTGCGCGGATCGCCGTCCGGCCCTGCACGTGGGGTGTTAGGGCCACAGCTGAAGGGCACAGGCCTCCTGTGATTTTCCACTCACCCTCGACACTTTTTACGTTTTGCTACCTTTTCACTTGGGATCACAACAGCAGCTCAGAGCACTTCTGTCCTCTTCTACTCTCTGAAAACCTTCCCTGGATTTACAGCAAGAGATAAGCTGGTGTTTCGGTAAATGGTGCAAAAGAAAACAATTTCTACGCTTTGTTTCTAAACATCTCATTTTGAGCACCTCGGCTTCAGCGAAGTTCATGGTTTCTTTTCAAGTGTGTTAAGGAGAAATGAACAAACAAAAAACCCACAAAAACTTGATCGGAGGTTTCTGAAAATGCTTGTTTGAGCCTTCATAACGCAAGCGCTAAGCAATTATAAAATTGGCTCGGTTGATCTCTGGGATCGAGGCCTCGGACTGCGGGCTCTTTGCACCCCCATCAGCTTCGGCGTGGACCTCACTGCAGAGACAGAAAGTACCACCGATGTTTAAAGGGCTCGTACTTGACAAGCAGCGCATTTAAAAAAAAAAAAAATCTGCTCTTTGAAAAAGGTGGAGGATCCTTAATGATTCTCAGAAACCAGAAGAGAAACAGAAAGAAAAACCAGATTCTGGGTAATATTAGTACCAACTTCTGAGTCTGCATTTCCCAAATTCAACGCCCTGTGGAGTTTCGTTTCATGGCCATTCAGAGTGGTTGAAACGAAACTTGGTCAACACGGAGAAACCGGCCCCTGAATTTTCAAAAATGTATGTTACACTGCGTCTAATTATATTTCCTCCCAAAGCAGCTAAAAAAAGCCTTCCCCAAACGAAATAGCATTTTGCAGCCCCATTTAGAAAGAAAGGAAAAAGTAAGCTTGTGTGTACAGTCGTGCTCACAGACGAAATGAAGATGCTTATTCAGGAAAAGGCTGCCCCATCTGGCAGAGAAGATGCATGCAGAGCCAGCCCAGCCGTGACCCGGGGGCACCGGGAACCTGACTCACCGCCCCCATCCTCCCGCGCCTGGTGACAGCTTGCCCAGAGGCCTCGGCTCTTGCATTGCAGCGGGACTCACTTCCGGACTGAAATCTGTGATGCTTTGTGCCAGAATTAGTAAAAGACAAATGCAAGGAAATTTTTCTCCCAATAGGGAAGCCCTATTAGGAGGGTTCTCTCCCAGCCCTTACCCTCAAAACAAGAGAAGAACTAAAGGAAACCAGTGAAAGGACCAGCAAGTCCAAGGTCACAGGTCCTCCCTGACAATATGTGGTACATCTGATTCCCGGGAGTGGGGGGGAGGGGGGTCCGGTATGTTAGCAAGAGAACTGTCACCCACTTTCCAATGCTTATGAACAATTTGAGACTGGAAGGAGGCTCCCCAGGACCACCATCACTCCCAACTCTCCCTCTCTTTTTCTTAAATTTGAATTTTTAAAAAAATTTAAAGTTTTTTTATACAAGTATAATTAACGCACTGTGTCATATTAGTCTCAAAAGTACACATATTGTGATGAGCACCGAGTTAGCATGTAGAATTGTTGAATCGTTACACGGTGCCTCTCCTGAATCTTTCTCGGGTGGAAAGTGGAGCCGATGTCACTTTGACAAGGAGAGACAGTTGTCTTGGTCTAGCCTGGTTTTTATCATTCTGTTTTCCATGAGGGGTCATGGTGCAAATGTAAAGATTTTAATTTGCAGTGCTAACCAAGACAGCAGTAATTAAAGGTTCTGCTCTATTGAGCAGGTGAGCATAGCCTTGGAAATTCAAACCAAGAGGAATCTTGAGTTTTGGCAAAGGTTCTTGTGGGAGGCTTCGGGAGTGGGTGTGAATGGTGGAGGGGAGGAAAGAGGAGGGGGGAGGCAGCCCTGCAGTTTCAGCAGGGGTGCTCCGAGTGTTGGCATCCATCTGGGGCCCCAAGCAAGTCTCTAAGAACACAGCGACGACAGGGGACACCCATCCCCCCAATGCCAGTGACAAGGCAGAAGCAGCATTTCTGCTGGCACCGGCGCTGGGTGACCAGCAAGGCTAGCCTGTGCTCGCCCTGCCATTGGCTCTCTGTGCCTGTCAGCAGCCATCCTGGGCCCCACTTCTACTGTCTGTGCTCGGAGGGAGGGGCAGCCAACGTTCTCCCCTTCTCTCCGGCCAGGGGTGCTCAGAAAGCTATGGCCGGGCTCAGCAGCTCGGCTCTTTCCTGGGGTCACCGACTCGTGTCCTCTACTTGACTTCTCTTCAGCCACCTGGCAAATGCCCTCCCTGACCCACTGCCCCTCCCCTGCCAACAGCTAGAGAGGAACCTGGACACTGAGGCAGTCTAACCCATTCCACTGGGTTACTGGTGTTGTAAGTTTCAGGGACTTTCTAGAAGTAGCAGCAGCTAACATCCATGGAGCATTTTTGTGAACCAGACCCTACACCCAGCATTTGTGCCTCACCTCTTTTAATCCTTCCAGCAGCGCCATTAGACAGGGATACGAGTATCTCCAGCTTACAGATGGGGAGAGTATGACCCGGAGAGGGAAAAGAGCTTGCCAAAATAAAAAGTAACAGAGCTGGGATCAGGACAATAGGGATCCAAATCCTGGGTCCCCTTGAACCTGGCCTCAAGCCCAGGGCTGGGGCCTGCCGCCCGCCAAGCACACCCGTCCCCCACTGCCATGTCCCCTGCCCAGTGTCATCTCCCTCAGGCCTCGGGCCCTGGGGGTGCTACACCCCCCAACGGCTGAGGCGCCACTTCAGACCAAGCTGCCCAGATCCCCACGGCCGGCTCAGCCCGTCAGGGAGGCAAGATGGTGAGTTCTCTCGTTTCACCCACTGTCTCCGTGATTCCTGGTGTTCACCGCTGCTGCGGCTGACGGGACGGGAGGCTCATGGGTAAAGGTAGAAATCGTAGCAAACCCCGGAGGCGCCTCATCCTGCCTTCCTCAAGGCAGGCTTGGTTCCCCTCCTGCCCTTCTCAGAATCTGTCCAAACAATGTCCTGGGCCTCTTTGGTCCATTTCTCCACAGCTGCCCCCTTCCCCTGTGCCTCGGCCTGCCTCAAGGATCAGATTTCGGGCCTTTTTGTTCTTATTCCAACTGGCCACCGTCCACATCCCTCCTCCCCAGGACACTGTGCTCCCAGCTCTGCAAACCATGTGCACTGGGGGCCCTCAAGCTGCCTCCTCAGTGGCCCTGTTTGCATCTCTGAGCAAATCTAAGTTCCACTCACAGCGTTCCGACTGATTTTTGCGAGGAGCTCCTTCAAGGAGAAGGAGCCCTAAGTTTTGGAAACAAGATTCAACTTGATTAAGAGCAGAGAGATGTCAGAGGCCTGGGTGACACAGGGAGGCTATGACAATCCCACATGCCATGGCCACTTGTCCCGACTCCAAGGGGAGTCCTTCTTTCATAATTGCACTTGCCCTCCTTTCATAATTCCAGGTCCGCTTTCCTTATCTGTAATTTCAAACCCAAAAAGCTCGAAAAGCCTATTTGTTTTGGTAAGTTTGGCGTCGGAATTTATTTGGGGACAAAAATGGGTTGTGGACTTTGGGAACTATTCATAGTTTTCCGTAAGAATAACGAAATGCTGCCCCAGGTTCCGCCAGAGGCTCACGTGATACTTGGCAAAAGCACCATATTAGCTTTCTAAAGTCCCTAATGTTCTGAATTTGGAAACGCATCCACGCCGGGAGGCAGTCGATTCCAGCCCCGGGGTCCGCACCAGCCCCGACTGACCACAAAGCGTGTGCTGGGCTCTGGGCTACTTCAGCTCAGAGGGGCTGAGTGATGTTGCTCCCGGCACAGAGCCCGGTCAGTGGCAGCGCCTGGACTTGAACCCCCATGCCCTCGCTTCAGCTGCCACGCTGAACTGCCAGATGGCATTTGCCTTTTCCCTTCAGTGCAAACAAACGGTCCACCGAACTCGCCAGAGCTGAGAAATACGGGAGCTGGGCAAGGGGCACCGAGCGAGAGACCCCTGCCTGTGGGGTGAAGATGGCCAGTTCCCTTTTCCAGCAGGCCGGGAATTGCCTCAGTGGGGCTGAGCCCAGAACAGGGAGAACCACGTGGTCAGCAGGCGCCACAACCGCTGTCCACCTGCAGGGAGCACCGCTTGTATTCCGCCGTCCCCACACAGCATCAGTTTCGAGGGCCACATTTCAGCCCCCAGAAACGGGATCTGGAGACTCAGGGCCAAGAGTTAGTCTTAGTGATAACAAACCGTCATTGGCAAGTATCTCGTGCCGCGAGACCCCGTTCAAAAATCTTTAGATGTATTACTGCGTTTAATGTTCAACCAACCTGTCAGAACACTTCACCGAGGACTGGTTCCCAGGTGTGGAGCTCTCATGAGGCATGGAGGAAAAAGACACGGGTCCTATCCTCCAGGGGCTGCCCTGGTCACACTCATCCGGGGCCCTCAGAATAGAGGTCAGCCCCGACAGCTACTTCCCACAGGCCAGGTCCCTGGCCAAGCTGTCCTCCTCGGCTTCTCTACAGAAAAGGGAGCCCGCATGGGAGATGGAAGTACCCGGGACTGTCTGGAGAAGCTTCCTGGAGGGGAGGGCACCTTAGGAGCTGTAGGAGTGGGATAGGAGCCAGAAGGTGGGAAGGGACAGCCAGGAAGAGGGAATGGCAGGAGTAAGGCTGCAAATGCAGAGTGGGCCAGGAATTACGAGCATTCCGGATGATAGAAGTCAAGTGCCAGATGGGCCTGAAGAGTACTGAGTCTAAGAAGGCACATGGAGCCTCTGGAAACTTCTGAGCAAATGTGAAACACGGTCAGTTCTCTGTTATATGTGGTCACTTGAAGGTAGTGTTTGCAGTGATGGCTGCTTTATTGGGGGAAACCACTTTAAGAGACAACTCTGAGTTCAGACAAAGAGCCAAGAGGACCTGAACTCAGGGAGGGCTGAGATCCCTCCCCAAAGGAGGGACCAGGATAAACAGCACCCTGGGTAGGCAGGCATCTGACATGGTCCCCAGTGACCCCTGCCTTCTGGTAGTCACACCTTATGTTTGTATCTAAAGAACAAAATAGAGCAGAAGAGGTGGGACATCACTTTCAAGACGAGGTTCTAAAGACCGTGACCTCTGACTTGCTGGCACTCCCTTTCCTCTCTTGCTGGCACATTCTGTCTTGCTTACTCAGATGAAACCAGCTGCCATGTTGTGAGATGCTCTATGAGGAGGCCCACATGGCAAGGAACCAAGGGAGGCCACTAGCCAAGAGTTCATGAGGAACCGAGGCCTCAGTCCAACCACCTGCAAGGAACTGCTTCCTGCCAACAACCTCGGGAGTGAACTTGGAAGGAGAACCTTCCTGATTGAGCTGGAGATGACCACAAACTTACAAGCGACTCACGGTCAAAAGACCCAGCTAGGTGATGCCAGGACTCCTGGCCCACGGAAACTGTGAGGTGATACACGTGTGTTGTTTTAAGCAGATGTTTTGGAGTAATCTGTTACCCGGCAAGAGACAACCCATTCCACTTCCTGAGTGGATAACCAACACAGGCAGCGACTGGAGCACTGACGAGGGCCAACTGTGGTCCACACCACTCAGGAAGGACCAGCTGAGTCTAGCGGTCAGATTGTAGGAGATGAGGGAGAGGGAGAAGTCACAGTGATTTTGGGAAGAGCACAGGCTCTGAACTAAGACTTCCTGGTTTCCGGTTCCTGCTCTGCCCCTGGCTGTATGACTCTGGGCAAGTCATTTCAACTCTCTGAGCCTCAGTTTCTTTGTAGAATGGAGATGCTAAGAGTAACTACTTTCTACGTACCTGTCCTTTTCATTTGGAACCTGCTCAGCAGAAGTTTGCTGGGCCATTTCTAGAAGGCTCCATGTGCAAGCCTTATGCCAGCAGGGACAAGATTTAAATGCTTCGGTGCAATTTCCTTGCATCCTGCAATGTGTCTGCTAGCCTTGGGTGAGGGAACACGCCACGCGGCGCAGGGCAGAGCCTTGCCTTCCCCTGGTCCCCTTCCCCTGGCAGCACCTTCTGGGTACACGTTTCCTCCCAGAGGAGTTAAGTGGCCCACACAGGAACTGAAACCATAACCTTGGCCTCATTAATACTGCAGTTGGACCACACGGAATTTGGCTGAAATAGACTTTTCCCGAGTCAAGTCTGGGCTCAGAGAGGACTACAGCCACGTTTGCTTCCAGAGCCAGGTCGCCAATAGCATAAGACACGGTTCTTAGTTCCAGAACCAAGGACCGCCACTGGACATGAGATCGTCTTACCTGTCTGGGCAGAGAAGGCATGGAGTCCCGCGCCCCCAGCCGCTGAAAGCGCTGGGGCTGCTGCATCATCTGGTGCAGAAGGAATGATGAGTGGTCAGGCTGCGGCAGTGGTGGCAGCAAAGTGGCAGTAGCGGTGGACAAGGTGGTGGTGGAAGAGGCCGGCGGTGCCTGCTGCAGGTAGTGGAGCAGGGACGTCTGCCTAGAGGTGGCGGGCACAGGGGGCACCTTCTGGGGGCCCGGCTCAGAAACGAAGTGCGACAGGGGCTTGGTGTTGCCGAAGGTAAAGGGCTCCGGGATTCCAGGGCCGGGACTGGGCAGCCCCTGCTGCATGATCACGCTCAGGGTTTTGGATGAGTCGTTGGTCAAGGGCTTAAAGATGGTGCTCGTTGACTGCCGGGGCGGCGGGGGCGGCGGCGGCGGCTGCGTTAGCGGGTGGCCAGAGGGTGTGAGGCTCCGGATGAGGGAGCACTGCGGAGTGAAGGACTGCTGCGGCAAGCCCGGGCTGGAGAGCTTCTCCGGCCGGTAGGGGGGGGAGGGCCCCGCGTTGCTGGCAGGCAGGGCGGACAGCAGGTGCCCTGGAGGACTTTTGACTCCGGAGGACACCAGGTTGGCCAGGATGGAGCTCTGTGGGTTGAACTGCGCCTGCTGACTGAGAGCAGGGCTGGGGAGCTTCTCAGGAGTGTAGAGCATGGCGGGCCCCAGGGCAGTGGTGCCGCCGGACGCCAGGCTGGCGAGTAAGGCATTGGGGGAGGCTTGGAAGGCGCTCCCCGGCAGGTTGCTGGACGCCATGCAGGACACCATGAGGCTCTGAGGGCTGAACTGCGGTGGCGGTTGCGGAGATGGTACCGGGCGGTAAGACGGGGACATGCCCGGAGGTGGCAGGCCCGACCAGCTGGGGCTGGGCGCCTGCGGTCTACTAGCGGACCCCTGCTTGCTGGCCGCCAGCACCTTCAGCTGGTGGGCGTGATGCCACTGCGGCACTGGGACTGGGGGCAAAGCGGCCGGGGGCACCCCCGGGGCCTGGCTCTTGGCATGTGCCACCGAAGAGCTGGGCGAGGCCCCCTGCTTACTTGGCGGGGGGATCCCATAGCTGATCCCAGCCGGGGAGGGCGGGACTTGAAGCGACGGCCCTGCCCCCGTGAGCTGGCTGCAACTCGAAGCAAACTCTTTGCTGGTACCAAGGCTCTCCAAGTGGGGCATCTGCACTGGAGGCTTGGGATTGGTACCCAGGGTCGCCTGCGGGTGTTCTAAGACCAGTGGTTCTTCCGGCTTGCTGCCCAGGATCTTCTCGAGATCGAGGTCATTCGGAGAAGGTTCTTGAATTTTTGTTAGTTCCTCCAGGAGTTCTTGAAGTTCCTGGTCCACAGCCGGCACGCTGTTGGCTTTGTCATAGTAGGGCCCAGGGGGTCCTTTCAGTCCCACTTCTGCAGCCGGCGGCACCACGAATGGCGAGCCCATGACGCTGCCGTTCATGGGATTCGTCTCAAGGGGTAACGAATGGCCCGCTCCTCCCATGGCTGTGGCACTGGGGTTCATCGTTAGCGGAGGAACCTGCAGTTCCACACAGGCCGTGCTGGGGTGGGCACTCGGGCCCATAGAAAGGGTAACGTCTTCCAGGCAAGGCCTCTTGATTTTATTAGGGTAACCCCCATCAGCCATGCCTGGAAACTGGAAATCGTCTCCTTCCTGTCTCCTTTTAACGGGTCCCTGTGGCAGAAAGAGAAAGAGAAAGAGAGAGGGAGAGAGAAATTTTTATAAGGCCTTGGCACATGAAAGCTAATGAACAGGAAACTTGCAAGATAAAACATCTCTCCATTTCGGGACTTATAGTTGTCAAAACTATATAATACAGCCTATTTTGGGAACCCTAATGCTTGCTTCTTTGTTGCTGTGTTTCATGTAAACTGTCTTGTTACACTTCGAATTAGGAATTATGCTGTCTGTGTACCGAACACCACAGGAAGTCCCACAAAGGATCTTCTCTGCCCGCGTAAGGGGGAGCTCAGTTCGGCTGTGTGGAAGCCACGGAAAGAACTGTGTCCTAGACGGGCGTTTGAGGGCACACTGCAAGGACCTGTCTACAGAGACCCCCATTACTAAGAAGGAAAAGCCTAATGTAGACGTTGAACTTTTAGATTGCCTCCCTGTCTTGGTTAAATGCATCAGACTAAGGTCTGCAATGGGACCACAATAGAGCCTTTGGAGGAAAGCAGATCTGGCTGTGGGCTTTGGGGCAGCTGGCTGAGCTATCCTGTTTAGGGGAAACACAAGTTGCAGACCGATCATAGGGGCACGGGCACCTCTATTTCTACACACACACACACACACACACACACACACACACACACACACTCTGCTACGTACATGCAAAAATCGCTTGGAAGAACATATATGTGACCATTTGGAGCAGTCATCTCTTGGGGGTGACTGGCGAGGCCCTTTCTATTCTCTACGGTTTGGAATTGCTTGTTTGTTTTTACTGAGAATGACTTATAACCACCCCCCCAAAGTATAAAGTTATCTAAAGAAGAAATTCCTCTCTGCAGGTGCATCCTTAGGTTGGGGAGATATGGAACAACAGGAAAAGGACCCAATCTGCGATCTGCACCTTGGGGGAGCTGCTCTCCGTTTATAAAAGCATAGCCTTTGGGAACAAAGCAGTTCGTGATGCAGTATTTTCTACTCGTTCGAGGCTCCATACAATCATCTGTGGCTGTCATGTTAATGACTGTGACCCGCAAGTGGAGGGAAAAGCGAGTGGGGTGGAGGGGAGGAATGTGTAGGAAGAGAGGGGCTTGGAAAACACCTCCATGCCAACAGGGGAGGAGGGAAACGGAGGACCCTTGAAAATGGCCCTGCTGTAAGAAATCCAACTGTAACTTTTGACTCCCCTGAAACTTAACTACTAACAGCCTACTGTGGACTGGGGACCTTATGGTAACCTTGGGTAGGTTAACACAGATTTGGGATGTTCTACGTATTGTTATTAGAGCCTTACAACAAAGGGAGCTAGAGAAAAGAAAATGTTACTAAGAACATCATAAGGAAGAGAAGACGCATTCACAGTTCCTTCCTGTATTTCTCCTGAAGAAAACTGCCTGGAAGTGGACTTGTGCCGTTCACACCTGTGTTGTTTAAGGGGCAACCGTGTTTCTCCTGAAGCAAATTTTTGTGTAAGAATCCCCCTGTTTAGCTACAGAAGTCTCACTGGGACAATTGTTGTTGGTCCTTTGATGTCTCCTCATGCTTGGCTCACTGGTGAGGGAGGTGGGGTCAACGTGTGTGGGTGGCCCCCAGCTAGTGCCACACTGGCCGTGACTGTCATGACAGAGTGAACATCCAAAGAGATTCCCCCAGGGCTGCACATCTCGGGCTCTGGTGCTCATCAGATTCCCCAAGACATATCCAGATTCCCAGCGCCCCACCCCGAATGAACTGTTTCACTCTCGTCCAGAGCAGGGGGGGGGGGCAGGGATCTGAGTCTTTTTGAAGATCCTGGGCTGATTCTGATGCTAAATGCCTCATCTCATTGATGCTGCTCTGAGATCCTGCGGCACCTCCCTAACTAACCCTCCCTAACTCGTGGCTGCCATTACCAAGGGCAGCCATGCCATGCCAAAAGGTCCATTGGGACCTTTTCCCGTCCTAGGAGAGACAGGGGCTCTGACACCCAGGGAAGGGAAAGGTCTTGCCCAGAGCTGCTTGGCTGGAGGGCAACAGGGCCCAGAGAGATGCAGGCCCCCTCCCCGACCCCTCAGCTGCCTCTCAAGCTGAGGCCTTGACCCGCCCTGATGGGAGGACACTGTCTCATTGCCACAGAAAGGGCTCCACCCACTGGAGTGAGGGAGCTTGCCTCCTTCTTTGCCTCTTCTCTGCAACGTGGACAAGGGCACTTTGAGGGGCAGCTCTGCCATCAAATCCACCTGGGGCTGAGGTTCTTGGGGTCGGCAAGAACGGGCTGGGCACAAGAAGCGGCCTCTCCATTCACCTGTGCCCACTCTTCCATCCGGGAGCAGCGGACTCTGTCTCGGCCCACACCAGGTGTTCAGTAAACAGCAGCTGAATGAATCAATGGACAAATGAACCAAATGACCTGGTGTGCAGGGGGCTCTGCTACATGTTTTCCTGGCCATTCATTCAGTCAATCATGGGCCAGCCCACAAACAAGTCACTGAGTCCCAAACTGATTCTGTTTCATCGGCATTCTCCCAAGGAGTTCAGAGAATTCCAATATATTGAAAGTAGAAATGGATGAAATGGATCAATAAGGGATGAGTGGGGGCGGGTTCTAGCCCGGATCCCCTTCAGGGAATTCAAGACTGAGATGCAGGTGCCACGACGCTTAAGTCCACGTAGTCGAGGCAGGGGGAGGATGGAGTGGGAGGAACGGGATGGAAGGGAGGCCTGGAGCAGACTCTGTGGGTTCTTGGACCTTTTCCTTAGTCGTTCGTCTGCCGTCACTTTGCTGGGACCAGGGTAGCAGGAGGTGGGGGAGGGCTGGGCATGACCACGAGATGCAGTAGCTCACAGGAGGAACCGCTGGCACGGGGCAAGGGGACGTAGTCTCTAACTCTTGAGGCCTATGCATACAACTTTTCAGGCCGCCAAGCCTATGCTCCCCACCCAGCCGGCTCCTCAACAGCCAAGTGGACCCTGGGGCACCCCTGTAGGGTGTTGGGGGCTAGCCCACTGCTGGGGAATCCAGTTTGCCCAAGTGGGTGCCGCCCTGGCTGCTCGAAGTCGGCAGCTGGATGTCTCACTGGACACTTTGGGAGGATGCCTAATCAGGGGCCGGGCCGGCCTTGCTGTCCCTGAGGGTGCAGCAGGGGGTCGGGGGGGCGCGGTGCTGGCCGGGGCTCGGCTTCAGCGGGGCAAGCGGGAGCCTCTTTTGTGCTTCCCTTTTTCAATGGACTTAAGAGAGACTTGGTTTTGTTGGAGGCCTCGGCTCTGTGTTTCGGGTGTGAGGCTGAGCGCTTTCAACAGCCAGCCCGAAGCCCGGCCGAGCCTGCACGAGGCCAAGGGAAGGAGGCTGGGTTCATGCAGAGGTGCTCACTGAGGCCTGGAGGTCTACTGACTTCTCCCCCTAGATAGCTACATTTAGGGCAATGTCATGTTGTTAGTGGCAAGTCCCTCAAGAAAGCTTCCAGACCCTTCTAAACGAACCTTCTAGCTTTGCCCCTGGGCCATTTTCCAGTCTCTGTGGAGCCTACGGCAGCGAACTATTGGTCTCAGCTAGCAGCAGCCCCTCTTTCCTCAGGCCACATATTGTACACAATCCTGCCACTCACTGTGATATTTTTTTATATATATAATAAGCAGATCAGGAAAAAAAAAAAGTAAATCAGTAGAAAGTGGTGGGATTTCCAGAGAGTACATCTCAATCTTCTCTTTTTACAGAAAACAGAATGGGATGTGATTTGCCTGTGGTCACACAGCTAGTTAGAGGACAAGGACGACAGGGCAAGGACACAGGTCCACCTGTGTTAGACCCCAGGTGTCCCGACTCCCAGCCTGAGCCCTCACAGGTCAATCTTTGGTGGGGTTGGAGGGACAGGGTGGGGAGAGGAAGTGGGGGAGTTCCCTGGCATCTTTTAAAAAGGAATGGCCATCGCTAACCCCATTTCACAAGCAGACTGAGCCACGGATGTGATCCCCACAACCCTATAAACATTCACTGAGATGCATTTGAAAGCATGTGATGGCTTCTGCACCCCTTAAATAATGAGAAAAGTAAGGCAACCCTTCTGATAGGGGCCAAGTTCAGCTCTGTAGTCAGTATTATTTCTGGTTCTGTCTGAACAATGACATGGTGATTCTTTCCTTTCTCCATTTTTAGTCCAGAAGGACAAAAAGGGCAAATATTTCTTGGGAAAAAAAAAAATTTCTTGGAAAAGGTCTAGATTATGAGAGTACAGTCCAGGTTTATAAAATGGGCGTAAGAAGAAAAAGGAATATGATATATGTATGTGTATTTGTGTGTGTGTGTGTGTGTGTGAAAAATACATAAATATATCACTCTTCCCCAAGAAATCTAGCAGGCTGTTATAAACCCTTCATTTTGAAACTCTGACCAGAGGCTTAACATGGACACAAACATGTGCACAGTTCTTGCTGGGTAAGAACAGAGGAGGCTAAAGGTGACCAGGAGGCATCAGTTCAGGGAACCTCATTTTCCCTGCAGAGGTCGCCGGGCACATAGGGCCATGACAAAATGGTCAAAAAGGTGGAAATGACGATCAGCTTATTAGATTCTGTCACCCCTCCCCCAGCTGGTGGCTCCCACAGGTCAGCTTGGGCCAGTCTGCTGCTACTTCTCTTAGTCTCTCTCAAGCATGTCTGTACTCCATCAAATCTTTCTTCCGCACAGTTCTCCATTTCCGGAGTTTCCAAGCGTTGGCCAGCTACATTGGATCTCAAGCCCTTGGAGACAAGGATAGTCCCTAGCAGACCTGCTTAGAAGGAAGGAGTAAAGACATTATGGGGCGTGATGGAGGTAGCCCCAGAATGGATAAGACAATGTTGCAGCAGGACTGGGCTTTCAGGAACTGAGAGAGGATGGAAGGAAGGGAGAGGGGGAAGAATATGTCCAGATCCACACGGGGGATAAGGTTAGAATCGGCGTGTATATTGTATGTTTCACTTGCATGTTTGTTTTTCAGAAAGATCTCCTCACAAATTGAAACTGACCTTTTTGTAGCTCAAACAGGATTTTCAGCATTTCCGGAATTGCAAGACATGAGGCTTTGGACAATCCCATGGAGGCTGGGAGTGCCAGGGAACCCTGACTGCTGACTGGCTCCAAGAGGAGTCAGTTTGTCTCAAGCACAAATCTCTGCTAACAGGTGGTTTGAAGCAAGAATCTCAACCTCCAAATGGGGAATCTGTTGGTGTCCTTGCCTTGCTCTGAGCCGGCAGATACTGTAGCCTTGGCCCCTGACGTAGGCAGTGGCAGGCAGGGGGGCAGGATGGAGCCCTGGAAGAGGCACCAGAAGACCTGCATTTAAGTCCTAGCTCTTCTGTTTGCTGTGTGACTGTGGGGTGAATCACTCCCCCTCTGTGAGCCTCAGTATCTTTTTATGTGAAATGGGTCCTGGGCCTGCCCTGTGTGCCTCACAGCGTCAGTGAAGCAGGTGCATCACGAGCTGTAATTGCCACTGATCTCATTCTCCAGGCCCTGGGTCCCCATGCTGCCCTATGGCCCTCCAGCGTAGGCCTCAGTTTGCCCTCCGACAAATAAGGACACGCCCACTGGGAGTGGAGGGAGGCAAGGGACGTGAGCAGCCTAGTCCCTATGGTCCCGCAGCACTGCCCCCGCCCTCTGGGTCCTGTTACGGTGCTGCAGCACTCTGACGGCCCGTCCTGAGGACCTGGGCTTCAGCGAGCGTCGACCAGAGCCATCTAAGCAGCAGCCCCAGCAAATGCATTTTCTAGAACTGCGTTCTTCCTTTCTGTAGTGGACACACAGCAGCTGGAAGTGTTGGCAACTCCTAAGGATGCCCCCATACCTGGAGGCTTATGTAGCTTTAAGGAGCTCGTAACTCATATTGCCCCCACACCCCGGAAAGACCTGAAGTGTTGTGCCCCCAAACAAGGGGTTCTTGAGCCCTAAGCCTTGCACTCCTAGCTCTTCAGAACTTCCAGACCCGGAGAGACAGGCTCACGTCAGGACTGGTGGGGCCTGGAGCCTGGGAGAGATGCATCCATGGGCCAGCTTTTCAGACTCTCAGGTTAGCCCTTCTTTGCCCTGCTTTCCTCCAAACACAGTCCCATGTGGCATCACCAGTGGGATAAGGATGATCACTTCTGGGGAGGACGGAAAGATGGAGTCAGTCTCAAATGGTTGGACCCATTTGGCAAGGCAGGCCAATGGATGGAGCCGGGGCTGCCGGGGGCTGGAATGGAAGCTGAGGGTCGAAGGCAAAGGCCCTGCCCCAGTCCAGACAACCCTGTGTGTGCAGGACCCAGGTTAACAAGCTTCATCGGTGTCCCACTGGAATGCGGCTGACGAGCCTGGAACCATGCAAAGAAGGGGAACAGTGGAGGCAGAGCTGAGGCTCAAGGCCACACACCGATGGCAGAGGCCACCAGGGCCACTGGGCAGACCCTCCTCACTTCCCTCTGGGCTGGGCTTCCAAGGACCCAGTGATATGACCTCTCCTAGGTCCCTAACCCATTCTGGGCCTCAGTTTCCCCAGCTGTAAAGGTCTCTTCTCCCCCACCCAGGAGGGTCTCTCTCCCTGGGGTGACAGTAGGCCAGGAGCAGCCCAATGGCCCACAAGCGCCCTGGCCACGAGCAGGATGTGCATATGCTGTTGGCAGCTGCAGACTCTTAGAGAAAGCACACCCTCCCCCAGCCCAGTGGGGGGTCAGATGATGGTCCTCCCCAAATATCTCTAGGACGTTTTAATAAGGAATTACTTGAATGCATGTGTACCTCTGTGTGTATGTGCGTGTGTGTGTATGTCTGTGCACTAGCAGCATTAGTGCTGAGCACAGCAGCTGTGCACTAGCTGAATCTGGAAAGGCAGCCGACAGTTCGGGTCAAGTGAGCCGTGCTCACTTGCATCTCGTTTAGGGTCCTACCAAATCACCAGGAAGCCTGCCATCTCCCCAGCTAACTCAAGGGGCCTATGACGGTCAGTGGTGCTGTTTTAAAGGCTATTCCTGAAGATCTATCAAGAATGAGAACTCGGCAATGGGCTCAGTCAGTCGTCTGGGCCTCTGTCCCCCCACCTGCCCGCCCTTAACCGCTCCACCAACCACTGTCGCAACTTTGCATCTCTCCAGCAGAATCCGACACGTAGGGAATGACCGAAATTGAAGGGAGGGGGACTGAGTTCACAGAGAACACCATGCCAAAGGCGGAATGCAGCCATACTGGTACTCTGAACCTGTCTGGGAGGCTCTGGGTCCATACCACAAAGGCCCCAGTGAGGCCCCCAGTTTGGCTGCTGACCACACATGGGATGGGAAGCTCTTACTCCTTCTCCCTCGCTATCTGGTCCCCGGCTCCCCAGGCCTTCCTTTCACAAGTGCCCCCATGTTGGCAGGGACTCTGGAAGCGGGCCCCATCAGGCAGTGGTTGGCTCCTTGCCGGTGTTGATGGGTTTGGGAGTGGGGTCAGTGGGGAAGCCCCTGGTCTGGGCCCTGAGGGGTTGAGTGAGTTTTTAGAGGGGCTGTTGGCATATTTCAGGGATAGGACTTCTGGTGGAGCTGAGCTGGGAAGCAAGTAGCCATTGATAATCCAAGAGCTGGAAACAAGTCCTGGGTCATTTTGAGCCGGGGCAGTTTGAGCCGTGTGGAAATCATGCCCCACGTGGGGTAGTCATAGCGCTCCATCTGGATAAGGCAGACTCAAGGCCATGGTGACAGTCCTGATTTTGTGGGAGGCAATCCTCCCTGTTGCTGGGACACCAACGTGAGTAGTTTAAATGGGGCAAAGAGAAAAATGGTTGCTTATGGCTCAGTACCTTCCCCTCTGTTCCCAGGTATGCATCTCTACTTTGTGGGGACTGAAGCTTACACAGTTTGGGGGCCCCTCTTTATGAAAGAGAATACAACATTAAAAGAACAAAATTAGGGGTGCCCGGCTGGCCCAGTCAGTGGAGTGTCAGACTCTTGATCTCGGGGTTGCGAGTTTGAGGCCTACGTTAGATCTAGAGATGATTTAAAAAAAAAAAAAAAAAAGAAGAACAAAATTAGGTACCAGGCCTTGGAACTTTTGAAGGCTGAGTCTTGAAGCTTAGGTGCACGGATACCTCACTTTTCTGCCTGTGCCCCAACAATGAGCTAAGTAAAATGGCAACAGGCTTTCGAACAAGGCAGGAATTTCCTTGCATGAGAAACCCGACAGCTGTGTAGGTGGGAGAAGAATCCAGAGCCACCTGGTTAGTCTCGTGCATTTAGAAGGTCACGTGCTTGTGAATAAGCACATTTTAGCAGCTGAGTGCCAACTTGTGACTCTAAGATCTACTAACCGTCTGCAGATGTACCAACCACAGTTAGCAGAATTTAGAACCAGGCGGTTTGAGCTCCGACACCAGAGATGCAGAGGCTGGGAGGGGCTGCGGGGTAAGGAGCATCATGGTTTTTCCAGCCTTACGGAGACACGATTGACAAGTAAAAACTGTACACATTTAAGTGATGCAATGAGATTTTTCAAATGTATCATGTGAGGATTTCATATACGTATACTCTGTGCTTGCTTCGGCAGCACATACACTAAAATTGGAACGATATACGTATACTCTGAGAAATAATTTAGGTTTTTTTTTTTTTAAGGTTAAATGCACAGAGCGTTTAATGAACCTCTTTTAAGCATATGATTCAGTGGCGTTTCACTCACTCACCACGCTGAACAACCGAACTGGGGCTAGTAGGGCCAAGTAAATATTCTCTCTCTTTCCACTCTTGAAAATGCAAACACATTCTTGGTGGTCCTAAAATAGCCTTGAACATGGTTTACTCAGCAGCATTTGTCATTCGAGGGAGAGCTGCCTTTACTCATTGGCTGTACTTCTGAACAGCTGTAGGCAAGGCTAACTTCTGTAAACCAAGTCATCATAAACTGCAACAAGAATTGGCCATTGGCAGAAAATCCTTCTACAAAGCAAAAGATCTCTCATCCAAACTTAGGTGTTTTTTAAGGTGTGTGCTTGGGGACAAGAGGCTTCTTCTGGGGGGAAAGAGTCCTAATTTCATTTTGCCCACAAATACATGCTTGACGTTCTGGGTCCTCCAAAGCACGCAGCAACAGGCGTGGGTTACATAGCGAAAATAATGACAATGGAAAATATTCCTTTCTTTCACTATATATAGAAAGTGTCTGTGATCACATCATGGAATGTGTCATATAACCCAAAGCATTTCCTCTGCCTCGGTGTGTGCGTGTGTACACGTGTGTGTGTGAGTGTGTGCATGCATGTACGTATGGAAAGATGGGGGTGCTCCTGCGGGTATAGAAGACCGTCATGATAATGGTGGTATTTGGTGGAGATGGTGTTGCCGTTGTGGGGGTTGTCCTCAAGGATGGCTCCTCCTTGCTTGGCCTCTCTGTGAGAAGCTCCAGCGGCTGGGCCCCGAGGAAGAAGGCTCACCCTGAACTAGCCCAGACTGGCAGCTGTCTCCTTGCCATCATAATGATCTCGGTTCACCCAGAAACCTGAAGCTGAGCCGCTGGTGGAAGCATGGCAGATTTCTGTTTGTTAAAATGCTGCCAATAAAGTAATTTCATGTCAGATTTAACTACAGGAAAGGGCAAGGCATTTCTCAGTTCCTTAGCTGTCATGCGGCTAAAATAAATAGAACGGACAGCAGTTAGCCACAGTGCGCTTAGCTCTTTGAAGCCCTATATTCAGAAAGCAGATGTTGGGTGTTGGTGTTTGGGGGCTGGCTTCCTGGAGATATTTTATATTGGCCAAGTTAATTGTTCTAAACCCCAAAGGCTGGACTTAAAGGGCAAAAAGAGGCAAGAAAATGTTCAACTTTCCTACAGTGTGTCACAGGCAGTCCCAGCACTAGATAACTTGAGCACCAAGAGCTCGCTCTAGAAGAGGCAGCTAGAGAGAGTGGCCCCGGGCTTCTGCCCACTAACTGTGCAAAGCAAGGCTGTCTCGGGGGCCCCAAACAGAAAACCCTTAGAAGGAGCAGACCCCAGGGAGAGAAGTGGAGCCATAGCCTGAGAGGGAGCCGGCATTCTCGCAGGAGAGACAGCAAGCGTGTGAGATTGGAGCGAGAGTGGCCTTCTTCAGAGCACTGAAGAAAGAGTGACAGGACAAAGCGGGCCTCCAGGCAGGAGGACAAAGGCAGCGAGAAGGCCCTGGGTGGGGGGAGGGGGGCGGTGCTCCTGGCATGTTCCATGGGTGGGCAGGCAGCCAGTGGGCTCAGTGCACCATGAGCCCGGGAGGTGGCCTTGAGCTCACCGTGGGGCCCCATGGCAGGTGGGGGAGGGCCGTGGACGAGAACTTGTCTGTGGCGGGAACCACCAGCTCAACCTGTCTGTGATGCCGACAGGTCAGGCAGAACGGAAGTTGCGGAAAGAACCAGGACCAGTCACGGAGGCAGGGACTGCGGGGGAGGGCCAGGGGGACTGAGCCAGCTGCGGCATCGGAGAGGGAGCGGGGGCCTGGGGCGGGGGGCGGGGTGGGGGCGCGAGGATCGGGGATGTTCCCTCAAGCGGTACCGAGGAGTACCTGCTTATAAGGAGAAACTGGCTTCAGAGAAAATGAACCGAAGCCCAGTGACCTGGGTCAGGATGGCAATCTTCTTCCGTAAAGGCCTGAACCCTAATGTTCTCAGGCCTGGCAGGCCACGTGGTCCCCGTTGCAGTTCCGCGGTAGACAATATGTTCTTGGCCGGACGTGCCTATGTACTAATAAAACTTTACAAAAACAGGCTGCTGACTGTATTTAGCCCCTGGGCTGGAGTTTGCCAACCCTTGACCTAGAGCCTCAGCTGAGCATCGTCCCCCAGGGAAATCTGTTATTGCCAAATTGCCCTCCCTACCCTGCTGGGGGCCACGGAGGTCGACTGTTGACAAGAACGGCAGGTAACATTTTCAGAGCTGAAATCTTCCCTATTTTTGCTGTTGCCCAAGTTAGGTGACCATTTCTGAACTGGGCCTGCACTGGGCAATGTGCGCAGCAGCCTCAAACGCCGTGTTTCACCTTTGCTGATGACAGCGAAAGGAGAGGCGCCCGCCTCCTCCAGGGCGCCCATCTGCCTTGCTCTCCCAGCCTCTGTACACTTTTAAACAGTTCGCGTCTTGTCTACCAGATTCAGGCACACCCTCTTCCCTCAGGCCTCCAGGGGTCTCTACAGATAATACAGCTTCACCTTCTACCCCTTTCACTTCCAGCCCCGTGCTCTGGCCAACCTCAAGGTCGCCATGTTAGGCCTGCCGCTCTCTGAAAGCAAGGGCCATTTCCTCCCCATCTCTGTACCCCCAGAGCACCTAGCCTTGTGACAGGACAGGTCGGAATTAACCATTGGAGCAAAAGGTTTCCTGCAAATTATCCTGTTCTTTCTGTTTCTGACAAGGCCAAGAGACAGCCGCTTTTCAGAAAGTGTGATTAAACTCACTAACTGGCCCAATGACCTTGGACATGCTCCTTCTCCTTCGCGTGTCCTTGGCCTCTTATATCTGGCACAGGGGCTAGCCTGAATGGTTTCTAAGGGAACTTCTGGCCAAGGGGGACAGGAGATGCTGCTTATGGATCATTTACTAGGTGCCCAGGCCTGAGCCTTGGATGGAATGGGAGACCTCAGGGTCCCAGGAGGGTGGGAGGTGGTGGCAGGGGCAGCCACACTTGAGCCCTCGGCAGTCAAGTCCAGTAGTCCATGGCTCGTGGCTGCTTTTCTAACTTTGGTATTTGGGGGGTTGGAAATCTGGTGAGAAGGAGGGGGAGATGAGGAGGAAAAAGAAAAGGCAGGAAGGAAGAGGAGGAGAAAGAAAGGCGAGGGGGAGAAGGAAGGGCGCTAACAAATTATTCTATGCCGACTGCAGAATCTGTAGCCCAAGCCTAGAAGCACCTGCTTCCCCCATTCCCTCATGAAGTCTGGAACTTGGCACCCCAGGGGCAGCACCTGACCCAAATATCTGTCTGAAAGCCCAGTTCTATTGAGTTCTCCAGCTGGAGATTTGCAGCAAAAGCAAGAAGCCTCAGCCAACACAGGCCAGCTCGGACTTCGGGGATCCCCAGGCCCTCATCTTCAGGGCTTGTCCCCAGGTGGCACATACCATAGATGGGGGGTATGCCTCGGGCTGCAGCTCAGCTGGGCTCTTCCACTGCCCTGGCCTGGGGTCCGACAGAGTCTACTCTCCTCCCCAGGAAGCTCCACCTCCAGACACCTGTCACCTTGGGCCTAAAGTCAAGGAAGCCAGGGGCCAGGGGCCAGGCAGAAAGGCAGGCAGGGCAGGACTGAGCTCCCAGATGCCAGCAGAAGCCAGCTGCCAAACAAAGCTCGCTCCCGGCACCCTCCCTTTCAAACAGACTGCGGTTTTCAGGTCACTAGTTTGCTGAACTGGGCTACCCAGGCAGGACCCAGATGTGGCGCCCAGCAGTGTCCAGCAAACTGAGCAGTGCTTGGCCCTGGCAGGAAGGATTGGTCTTCAGGCCAGGCCTCTGCCTAGTGGCCGCCCTGGCTGAATGTCTGAAGCAGGAAAGGTCCCTTCCTGCAGGAGGAGGAGGAGGGGGAAAAGGGAGCGAGCAGCTGCGTGCTCCATGGGGAGGATCCCCAAAATAGAAAGGCGCATACGCACTGCAGGCCTTGACCCAGAATGCTCAGAGCCACAGCGCAGAGACCGAGGTGTCCTCAGGGGTCCTGTGTGTTTCTACCTGAGCTCCAAGGACACACTTCCCACTGCCTTCTGAGCCAATGCCATTCTCTGATCATTTAAAAAAAAAAAAGTGCAAACAGCAGTAATGCCTTGTGGGTTTTAGACTGCGTTCATATCCACATCTTGGTCATCGTCATCCCAGAAACCCTGATGTGGGCAGAGGTCGGCTTAGTGACCCTATTTTACTAGTGTGGACCTAAGCCCAAACACTCCTGCAAGATTCTCGGTAAGTGTTAGGGACAGCTGCCGACCTGATGAGTCGGTCTTCTGGATCCCCTGTGTTCTGGAAGAGGGGCCAGACACATCCCTCCCCTCTCCTGGGGCCAGACCTGCTCCTGACCACAGCCTGCACGAAGTGGGGCACACTGGCCCAGGTTCTGGCTGGCTGTCCCTACCTCCCTGTAAGGTTTTTAATCAGCTGGCTCATTGCACACAGGCTGGGCTGTAGACAGGGCCGGTCAGAAGTTTCCAGGGAGTCACCAGGATGGTATAAAAGATGCATCCATTCTACCACTGTTTACAGGCTGTCTCTGCCACTGGGATGAAATCTCCAGGTCACCTGGGACTCTGGTCCGCTGCTCGAGCCTGAGCCCCAAAAGTCATGCCCAGTCCACAGAAGGTCCTAACACTCTGGGTTCCTAATCTGAGAATGGGAAGCAGCAAAGGAAGATGACCTTCCAAGTCAGGGCACCTGGAGCTGAGATCTGAATTTCCAACCTACTGACTGTAACGCTGGGAGACTCCCCGTAGACTCCCCGTCTTCTGCCAGCCTCAGTCTCTGCGTTGGTGAAGTGGAAATACAAATCCTCTTCCCCACCCTGCGGGGGCAGAGGAGCTAATGTATAATGAAGTAGCTTGTGTGAAAGAGCCACTCAATTCTCTCCTCCCAGTTTCAGGGTAGGATAAGTAGAACTGCAGAGTAGGACTGATCTGTTCCTGGGGGAGGAAGCCCAGGAACAGTCCGCGCCTCGACTGGGAACTGCCAGAGCCCAGGGTCTGGCATGGGGCTGGGCACACAGAACAGACCCTGGAAATGGGGTGGGGGAGAGGCCAGAGACAGACTCTCTGACCTCAAGAGGAAATGGACATGCTCAAGGTCTCACAAAACGCTAGTCTCAGGTCTCCTTACTGAGTCCTGTACTCTTTCACAAGGAAAGAGAGGTGCCTCCAAGGACGATGGATAAAATTTCTGAACCCTGCTCACGCGGTACAGCAGGAGGTGAACGTCCTTCTCTTACTGGATATTTCTAAGGTCACTAGTCTAAAGAAGAGGGACACTAGTCTAAAGGATGGAGCCAGTATTTTTGTAGCCATCCCAATCTGTATCTTCTCCTGTTCCACACAGGGCTCCTCTCTCTTCCTTGCTCAGCCCCACTTGCATTTAGAGGTGAAGAGGAGGAGGAGGAGGAGGAGGAAAAGGAGGAGGAGTAGAGGAAGCAGCAGCAGCAGCAGTAGTAGTAATAGGGAGCGGTTGGTTTTGATCTCGGGATTATCCTACGGGTTACGGGAGATACTGCTCCGCAAATGCTTGGCACAAAGTCTTATTTCTGGTTCATTTGACTTTTGTCCTTGGGGAGGGAAAAGGATGGACAAAGTCCCAGAGCTATTTAGTAGCAGAAGCAAGACTAGAATCCCGGTGTCTTGAGCCCTTAGGACGGTCTTAGGATGTATATTTCCTGTAAGGGGGCTCTCAACTGTTCACAAGAAATAGTTCCGGGCTATTTAAAAGATTTCTTCTTTGAGACTGATAGGATTTTATGAACAGACCTTACTTAAAATATGTTTTTGTTGTTGTTGTTAGTTTGTGTTTTGGGAAAGGACGAGAGAAGCCCCTCATGAGCGTCTCAATCAGATCTCCACGTGACAGAGGCAAGCCGCTCCCATTCTTGCAATCACTTGTCTGTGAGCAGGTTTCCTGGTGACCCGGCAGGCCCTTCTGCATCTGATCTGTCCATCTCTGTCCCTCAGACCACAAACACCCAGGCTGCTGAGATCCTCGGGGGGTGCAGCCGAGCTCTGTGTTAGCACCGGGTATTTTCCCGAGGCTGCAGAGATTTAATGACCATGAACATCTAGCTGTGCTCAAACCAAGACATGCCCTCAATGCTGGCTGATGGTGGCAGCAGCACCCGCCTTGGCCAGCCTCTATGCAAGCCCTGCAGGCCCACCCGGAGAAGCGGGCTCCTTCCGTATCATCCCCTTCAGAGACCACAAGCATCTTCCAAGAAGACACATGTGCTTTTTACTGCAAAGGGGACTCATCTGGGAAAGTTGCTTTTGGAGACTGAGGTCTATTTTTTTTGGATCCCCTCAACTGGGGCAAATCCTTGGTCTTCTAGGACAACTTAGAATTTTGGAAACAGGTCACTCAGAGCCAAGGCAGAGAACAAAGAGTGGCATGGAGGAAGAAGGACTGATTTTGATCAAGTCCAAGGTGTGACTCTCAAGCAATAAATGTGAATTTTTGGCATGGCCTACAAAGGGCTCTACAAGACCATCTGCAAAGAGATGCAAAGCCTAGAAATGGTGCAAGCAATGGCAACTTCTCCCAAGTGAAGGCACGGATGGCCACTCCAAGGGCCTATTCTAAGAAAACCCTTCCAGCATTGAGGTCTACACGGATCAAAACCAAAACAGTTGCTTGCCAGTCACACTCTTTTAAAGGGTGTTGGTGGGGCTCAGGAGGGGAAGGGGAAGAGGACCCTTAGACTACAGCCCACTCATTCCTCCTAGGAGCCAAACCCAGTGTGAAACAGAGGAGAAATTGGAAGTCAAGCCCAAATGCATCTGGACTCTAGATGCATCACCGAGAGGTTTTCCTTCACTGACTCAGTTGTCAACCATAAAAGAGAAGCAAGAAATCTAAAGGGTAATTCCACTGGAGGTTAGACACTGCCTTCTAAGAGAGGCTGCCTGAAGGGCTGGCAATGTGGAGGATGGGAGGCTGGCCAAGGAATGGCTCCATGTCTGCCATCCCATCTGACCGCCATCTCCGTGAGCGGAGCCCGGCCGTCCAAGTCTGTAAATGTTTACGTATACTGAGGCTGCGGTATCCAGTTGAGCACGTAGACATTGAGGAGAAACAGAGAAGTGAGATTTCAACAATCTCCCCCCACACCTGTGCACTTACGTTTGTGGATCGCCCTTGGGATGGGAGAGGCCAGGCCCTCTAGTTATGTGAAATGGCATTACCTCAGAGCCCCGAGCTCCCAGTTCTCTGAACAGGAAGGAAGCAGACCCACGGCTCTATAAGAGCCATTTCCTCTCTGCTGTATTAATTTCACAGATTAGGTAAGCCTCTCCTCTGTGGACCCAATACACCGAGATAACAGCCATTGTGTTTGCTGCAACTCCTACTAATGGAGCTAATCTTGGTAGACTGGTGATGTTGCAGGCTTTTAATGTCAAATTCAACTAACCAGCAGCTCTCGTGATCCCTTCTTTTGTCCTGGCTCCTAGAACTACTGCTGGAAGCCTTAGCCCTTAGTTTCAGACACATAGATGAGGTCTCGGTTCCAAGGAAGGAAAGGTGAAATTTGTCAAGTGGGCTTTTAAAAGGACACCAGAGTCAGAGAGTTTGAATGGGAATCTCTTTTTGTGCTCTATTCACTGGCTTCCTGTTCTCAGTGGTACTAGGAAGTGAACGCAATATTATTTAGTGTCTGTCAGTTCCACATTCCTTGTTTCTGTTAAGAGAAAAAGAAGGCTTTACTTCCCTCATGCTCTTCCTTTCTTTCTAGTTGAAGGGGTGCAGGGCAGAGCTCACTAGACTGGGAGTCGAGATGGATCCTTGGACCGTATTTCCTGCTCTTCCAGAAATTCGTAAGGGGCAAGGTCAGCTCATCTCCTACATCTTTTCTAGGTCAGATTCTAGTTCCTTATATTTTGGGTTGGTTCCCTGCCAACAAGTTTGCACAGAGAATTTCAATAACACATCTCATATTCAAGTTTAAGATAAGAAGCATTCAACAGCCCCCTCCCCCCAATAGCCCATTGTCTGACCGATTCCTGGAGCTTTCTGGGCTCCTGACGATTTCCCACCGTGCCGAAATGGGGAACCATGCTCTTGATTACAAGCCGACTTTTCCATTCATCCATTGTTTGACCTGCAATTTTATTCTTGACTCTCCAAGGCTCTTCCCAAACGACCTAGACACAGGGCTTAGGGAGACAAAAAGTACACTGTCTTTCAGATATGAAGATGAGACCATCGACCGCGAGAATCACAGACTTTCACTCTGAGGACAGGTTTGGGTGGAGTCAGCCACATTCCCTTTCATGTCTCTCTCCCCACCCCACCCCCCTCATTGAACCCCTTCCCACCCCCAGGGATGGGGGCACTTCTGTGAAGCAGTTGGCTGGGATGAGATGGCAGTCCCTGGCTATGAGGCAGAGCGGAATTCACTGGAGAGTGGAAGGATGGGTGGAGAAGCAGCCTGACGTAACTAAAATAACACTAGGCTTAAAGGCAGGGAATGAGGATCTTAGGTCTGGCTTTTTTGTGCATGTGGTATGCAGTGAGATCTGGGGAAAGACTCTTCTGTTCTCTGACACAATTTTCTTATGTGAAAACCATGGTGGTTGGATCAGGTGATGGCTTAAGGCCCCTTCCACTCTCCTAGAGTAAGACTTATGGTGCACTGAAGGAGCAGCTCCAAACTCTGGCCCCATTAGCACCCAGCCAAGTTAGCTGACTAACAGTTTATAACCTGACAGTCAGTGGAAGGAAGCAGTGGGTGTTGGAAGGGGCTCATGAAACTCTGGTGTACTGGTTTACCCAAAACTAACCAAGCAGATGGTGACATGTCTACTCCAGTGCACACCTGCCATGACAGATAAGCAGACCTGTGCTAAACCAAGTAAAGCTTTTTTTTTTTTCATTTTATTTTGTTTCTTTTTTTTGTCTTTCATGATAGAGACATGAAATAAGAGCTCTGTTAAGGCATTCATATATGAGGGAAGATCTCCTTCTTGGAAATCCTCTTGGCAGTATAGAATCGGGCACAAAATTGTCCACATCCAGACTTCTGCCTTTGGGAAAATGGGAATGTACTCTTCCCATTTTCCCACTGAGTACAACTAAAACCTCTGGACATTATATATAAAACCAACATAAGAAGACCTGGAAAGTGGAGAGACGAAGGGACCTTGGGACCTGAGGAACAATGTGGTGGTGAGTTCTCTGGGTTTTTGCCTCATAGATCTCAGACACGGACCTGAAGAAGCTGGCAACCCCAAAATGACAATAGACACTGACGAAAATTCCCCAACAAAAGCTTACTCTCTCTAGCTAAAGGACCAAAAAAGGGACAGCCCACAGAGGCAGAACATGTTTATACAAGAACTGCTCTAATTCAGCTAAACACCACAGGAAAAAGTGTGGTCCCATCAAGTCCCAACATCAGAGGCCAAGTGGGGACCTAGACTCTACCCCAACCCGGCAGTTATGATTTATTTCTCCCTGTCCCCAAAAAGGTAGTATAGGAGGAGGCCTAATAGAGAGTCAGGACCTTTGCTCCTGCATAGTGGTAATGAGTCCACATCCCATCATTGTCAGTGTCAGTGGGGATCACATGGGGAACAGTGATGAGGCACTACTACCGATCCCAGCCAGGATGGTATCAGTAAAAGCCTAGGAGGGAGCTAGAATTCTCACTACTACCCAGCAGTAATGAGGCACCCCAACCTCCTTGGTGTCAATGAAGGCTAAGTGGGGAACCTGGTAGAAATGAGATGGTGACCCTGTTCCCTGCCAAAGCATTGTCAGAGGAAGTCAGCTAAAACAGAAGATCTAAATAAGTGCTGAAATAAGAGAGTTCTCTTATTTTATCTCAACCCAGAATCTTATACCTAGTGAAAATATGCTTCAGGTATGGAAGGGAAATCAAGATATTTTGAGATAAAGAAAAACTCAAAGGATTTGTTAGTAACAGACCACTCCTAAGAGGATGGATAAAGAACGTTCTCTAACCAGAAAGGAAGTGATCAAAGAGGGAATTTTGGACACCACCAAAGAAGAATGAAAAATGGAAAGAAAAAAATATGGGTAAATATAATAGACTTTCTTTCTTTCAAGTTTTCTAAATTATATCTGATAGCTGAAGCACCAATTATAACATTGCATGCTGTGGTTCTAAATGTTATGTGGAAGAAATATTTAACATAATTACATTATAAATGGGAGGGTAAAGAGCAGATGGAAAGAGAAGTAAGGTTTCCATACTTCACTCACACTGGTAAAATATCACTCACACTGGTAAAATATTGACATCAGTAGACTATTACAGGTTATGTATATATGACATAATACCTAGAGTAACCACTAAAAATGGCATACAAAAAGATGCATGCAAAAATATTGTACATGAATCATCAAATGGAATTTCAAAAACTGTTCAAGTAACCTATAGGAAGTCTGGACAAAGAAAATAAAGAAACAAAAAACAAAACAAACAAGATAAAAATAAATTGGTAGACTTAAGCATTAACTACCAGTAAGTTCATTAAAACGCAAATGATCCAGGGACTCTGGGTGGCTCAGTTGGTTAAGCATCTGACTTCAGCTCAGGTCATGATCTCAGGGTCCTGGGAACCAGCCCTGCATTGGAATCCCTGCTCAGCAGGGAGTCTGCTTGTCCCTCTCCCTCTGTCCCTGCCCTTACTTGTGCTCTCTCTCTCTCTCTCTCTCTCGCTCTCTCTCTCAAATAAATAAAATGTTTTTAAAAATGAAAATGATTTAAATCTACCAATTAAAAGACAAACGTTGGCAGAGTGAAAAAACAACATGATCCAACTATATGCTGTCTGTGAGATGCTCATCTCAAATATAATGATATGAACAGGTTGAAAGTAAAAGGTGAAAAAGATATATCATGTAAATGGTAATAAAAAATAGTTATGGGGTAGCCCTGGTATTTGCAGATAAAATGAACTTCAGAACAAAGAAAATTACCAGAGACAGAAAGGGGCATTACATAATGATAAAAGGGTCAATCCACCAAGAAGACATAGTTATCCTAATTGTGCACACACCAAACAACAGAACTGCATGACATATGAAGCAAAAATCAAAAGAACTGAAAGGAGAAATAGAAAAATTCGCATTTATAGTGGAGACTTCAACTTCCTCTCTCAACAACTCATAGAACTAGATAGAAAATCAACACAAAGAATTCAACAACATCATCATCTAACAGGATCTAATTGACATTTAGAGAACACTCCATCAAAAAAAAAAAAAACAAGTAAAATTTGCATTCTTTTCAAGCACTCAAGGAATATATATCAAGATAAACTTATTCTGGACAATAAAACAATCCATAAACATTTAAAGAATTGAGATTTCTCTGACTATAATGGGATCAAATTAGGAAACAACAATAGAAAAACAATAGGAAAATCTCTAAACACTTGGGAACTAAGCAACACATTAAAAAAATTTATGCGTCAAAGAGGAGGTCTCAAGACAAATTTTAAAAATACTAGGGATGCCTGGGTGGCTCAGTTGATTAATCATCTGATTCTCAATCTCAGCTCAGGTCTTGATCTCAGGGTCATTTGTTCAAGCCCCATGTTGGGCATGGAGCCTACTTAAAAACAATTGAACTTAATGAAAACAAAAATACAATATATCAAAATTTGTAGGACACAGGTAAAGCTAGAGGGAAATTTACTGTACTAAATGCCTACAATAGAAATTTGGGAGAAGTCTAAAAACAATGAATTACCAACTAAGGAACCAAGAAAAGAAGAGCAAAATAAATCTAAATCTAAAACAAACAAGAAGAAGGGAATATCAAGAATAGATGCTGCTATTGAAATTATATTGAAGGGGGCGCCTGGGTGGCTCAGCGGTTTAAGCCTCTGCCTTCGGCTTAGGTCATGATCTCAGGGTCCTGGGATCAAGCCCCACATCGGGCTCTCTGCTCAGCAGGGAGCCTGCTTCCTCCTCTCTCTCTCTGCCCGCCTCTCTGCCTACTTGTGTTCTCTCTCTGTCAAATAAATAAATAAAATCTTAAAAAAAAAAAAAAAAAAATTATGTTGAAAACAGAAAAAAAAAAAAATGAAGCCCAATGGGGCAAAGGTGGTTTTTAGGAAAAAATAAAAATAAAATTGACAAGCATCTAGAAAGACTAACAAAGGGAAAAGAGGGAAGAGACAAATGACCAATATTGAAATGAAAAAGGGAATATTACTACTGATTCTGTAGACATGTAAAGAGTAATAAGAAAATACTATAAACATCTCTACCCATGCAAATTTGAAAATTAGATGAAATGAGCCAATTATTCTAAAAGAACAAACTACCAAAATTAGCCCAATATAATTATTAAAGGAATTAAATTCATAATAAAAAAAACCTCCAGAAATTGAAAACTCCAGGCTCAGACAGTTTCACTAGAATTATACCAATAGTTTAAAGAAGAATTAGCACCAATTCTACATAATCTCTTCAGAAAACAGAAGAAAAGGGGACACTTCCCAAATCATTGTGTTACCCTAACAGCAAAGATGAAGAATGTGCAAAGAAGTCTACAGACTAATATTTCTCAGGCACATAAACACAAAAATCCATAACAAAGTTTTAGCAGTTTATGAGAATTATACATTCTAATCAAGTCAGGTTTATTCTAGGGATGCAGGGCTGGTTTGATATCCAAAGGTGAACACGCATTATCTACCATATTAATAAGCAAAATAATAAAAATCATGTGATCACTTCAAAAATATTGAAAAAGAACAAAGTTGGAGGAGTCACACTTTGCAGTTTTAAAACGTACTACAAAATGACAGTAATCAATTCTCCTCGCTCATGCTCTCTCTGTCTCTCTCTCAAATAAATAAATAAAATCTTAAAAAAAAAAAGCCTCTTCAAAATGACAGTAATCAAAACGGTGCACTACTGGCATAAAGACAAACATATATGCCAATGGAATACACTTGAGAATCCAGAAATAAAGCCATAAATCTATGGCCAATTGATTTTCAAAAAGGGTGTCAAGACTATTCAGTAGAAGAAACACTAGTCTCTTTAACAAATGGATAGTCACATGCAAAAAAATGAAGTTGGACCCCTTACATCACACTGTATTTAAAAATCAATTCAAAATGGACCAACCTAAACACAGTAGCTAAAACTATAAAACATGTGGAAGAAAACATAAGGGAAAATCTTTATAACACTGGATTTTGCAATGGATTCTTAGATACGACACCAAAAGCATGAGCAACAACAACAAAATAGATGAACTGGACTTCATCAAAATTAAGAGTGTCAAAAGGACATTATCAAGAAAGTAAGAAGACAGCCCACAGAGTAAGAGAAAACTATTGCAAATCATATATTTGATAAAGATCCAGCATGACTTAGAATATATAAAGAACTCTTACAACTCAACCATGAAAAGACAAGCAATACAATCTAAAAAATGGACTAAAGACTTGAATAGACCTTTCTCCAAAGAAGATACACTTTTGGCCAACAAGCCCATGTAAAGATGCTTAATTAGTAGTAGGCCTTAAGGAAATACAAATCAAAACTTGATATACCACTTCCCACCCATCAGGATAGCATAATTAAAGAAAGGAAAATAATGAGTGTTGATTGTAGAGAAATCAGAACCCGTGTACATTTCCTGATGGGAATTTAAATGTTACAGGTGCTGTAGAAAACAGTTTGGCAATTGTTCAAAAAGTAAAATGTACAATTACCATCTGACCCTGCAATTCTACTCCTAGGTATATATCCAAAAGAACCAAAAATAGACACTTATACAATTTTACACAATCCTCTTAAGTTCATCATCCATGATAACCAAAAGGTGGAAATAGCCCAAATGTCCATCAGTGTGTAAATGGATAAACAAATTTGGTACAACCGTACCATGGACTGTTACTGACAAAGACTAGGACATGGATGAACTTGACAACACGCTACTAAGTGAAAAGAAGCCTGCTGTGAAAAGTCCCATATTGTATGAAATTATGTGAAATGTCCAGAATAGGTAAATCCATAGAGACAAAAATCAGATTGGTGTTTGGTAGGGGCTGGGGGAAGGGAAGAATGAAGAATGACTGCTTAATGAATAGAGGGTTTTATTTCAGGGTGATGTAAATATTTAGGAACTAGATAGAGGTAATGTTTTAGTACATTGTGAATGCATTAAATGACACTAAATTGTTAATGCGACTTTCATCTTTAAGAAAATAGTGACCACACTAAATATTGACCACGATGAGAGAAACTGGATCACTCATACTTTGCTGGTGGGAGTGAAAAAGTCACTCGGCAAAAACAGTTTCTGCAAAACTCTTTGGCAGTTTCTTTAAAAACTAAACACACGACCATTGGATGACCCAGCCACTGAACTCCTGGATATTTATCCCAGAGGAATGAAGACTTGCGTTCATACAAAATTTTGCAAATGAGTGTTTAGAATAGCTTTATTCGTAATAGCCAAATAAGGGAAACAACCCAGAAGTCCTTTGATGGATGTATGGTTAAACCAGCAATATAAAGACATGACTGCTAATCTAGACAGTGACCTGGATCAATATGCAGAGAATTACACTGTGTGAAAAAAGCCAAGCCCCCAAATTTACATATTGCATAATTTCCTTTATATAACAATCTTAAAATGACAAAACCATAGAAGTGGACTGATTAGTGGTTGCCAATGGTTAAGGAAGGAGTGAGTGTGGGAGGGAAGTGGATGTATCCACAAACGGGCAACATGAGGGATTCATGTGGTGATGGGAATGTTCTGTACCTTAGCTGTACCAATGTCAGCATCCTGCTTGTGATATCGTATCATAGTTTTGCAAGATGTTATCATTAGGGGAAGTTGGCTGAAGGGTACATGGGACCTATTTGGATTATTTCTTACAACTGCATGTTCATTTATAATGATCTTGAAGCAAAAAACTTCTATTAAAATATGATCATATCATTTGAAACATAAAAAGCACTTCACAAAATTCAACATCCATTCATGATAAAAACTTTCAGAAAACCAGGAGTAGAGGGGAACTTCCTCAACTCAATAAAGGACGTCTGTAATAAATCTATAGCTAACAACACACTTAATGATTAAAGAATAAATGCCTTCCCTATAAGACTATTAACAAGGCAAGAATTTCTGCTCTCATCACTGTTTTATCAAATCAATATGCTGGACACCTTAAACTTATACAATGTTGTATGTCAAATGTATCTCAATTTAAAAAACCCAAAATAAAAACATAGTACTGGGAAGTTCTAGCTGGTCCATTAAGCTAAGAAAATGAAATGAAAGATATATGTACGTGTTAGAAAAGGAGAAGTAAAGCTATTTCTATTTGCAGTTGGTGCAATTGTCTATGTGGAAAACCTTAAGAAATTTACAAAGAAACTCACAGAACCAAGAAGAGAGTTGAGGAAGGTCTTGGGATACAAGATCAATGAATAAAAGGATTGTGTGGTATTGGCAAAGGGACAGACACACAGATAAATTAAATAGAACAGAGAACCAAAAAAAGACCCACACAAATACACCTGATTTTTGGCAAAAGTGCAAAAGCAATCTGGTGCAGGCCTAATAGCATTTTTAACACAGGGTTCTGGAGCAAGTGAACATCCACAGACAAAAAAATGAATATCAATCTCAACCTTATCCCTTACACAAAAATTAACTCAAAATGGACCATGGAGTTAAATGTAACAGTCAAACTATATGTGTTTCAGGAAAAAAGTAGGAGAAAATCTGTAGGAGGTAAAGCTAGGCAAAACGTTCTTTCTCAGATTTGATACCAAACGCATGACCCATGAAAAGACATATAGACAATCAGACCTTGTTGAAAATACAATCTTTTGCTCTATGAAAAGACCCTGTGAATAGGATGAAAAAAACAAGTTACAGACTGGGAGTAAGTATGTGCAACCTCATATCTGATAAAGGACTAGTATCTAGAATATATAAAGAGTCTCCACACTCAATGGTAGGAAGACAAACTACTACTATCCAAATGGAAAACGGGCAAAAGATGTGAAAAGACATTATACTGTCAAGTTCGTACAGCTTGCAAATAAGCACATACAAAGATGTTCAATATCAATAACCATTAGAGAATAGCAAATTAAAATCTCAATGCGATTCGCCTACATACCTATCAGAATAGCTAAAATAAAAAATGGCCACAATGACAAAAACAGGTGATGATGTCGAGAAGCTGTTGGTGGGAATGCAAAATGGTACAGACACTCTGTAAGATTGTTAGGTAGTTTCTTCTAAGAGTAAGCATACAAGTATCAGAGGACAGAGCAATTGCACTCCAGGGTCATTTATCCTGAAAAAATTGAAAATGTGTGGCCACACAAAAGACCCATAGCGAGACTCATTAGGAAAAAACCCACAGCAATATAGATTTCCTGGTTTTGATATTATAAAACTGGGATATAAGGTGTAACCACAGGAGACCTCTGTACCATGTTTGCAATTTCCCCTGAATCTGTCATTACTTCAAAATAAGCCACGAACTGCTATTCAAAACAGATGTCAAAGTCCACATCCAGGGGGACACCAATTCTTCTTCTGGCTTCTGGGACATGTCCTAAGGAATGTTCGTTTTTAAAGCAACATACAGAAGTTTGTACAGACCTTTTTATTCTTCAAAAAACAATTGCCACCCAAATATTTCTTGGGTGTTTTAGGGACTGAGCCCAAGGCCTTGGCTGTGACCTCACTCAAATACTAAGGTCTGGGGACAAAATGGCATATAACGTACAATGCACCCAAAGAAAACTGGAAAAAAGAGACCCCATTTTCCACAGAGGCCATCACTAACTCCCTGGCCCGGCATCTGGAGCCCGTGTGGGGGACGGAGGCCGGGATCTTATTTCAGGGCTGGCAATACAAAACCTATCCACATCAAACAAGCTACCCATTCAGCTCTAAAGAAAAAAGGCAAAAAAAAAAAAAAAAAAAAATGCCACTATTGCTTTTAAAGACTCCACTCCACTGATTTCTTGTCCTGCCCCTTTGTGGCTCCCAGCAGCCAACGTAAAGGGGACAAGTGGGGGTAATGGCCAGAGCTTCCAGAACAAAGACTTGATTCTCTGGTCTTCGGTAGCAGCCTACTGGCCCAGCACCACATCAGTGCCCTTGGGTACTGGCTGGACCAGGGCTGGGGAGCATAGCCAATCCGTAGAGTGGGGGAGGCACTGGTAGGAGGTCCCCGCCTGGAAATGGCCTTTGTTTGGTCCAAGTCAGAAGGGGTGTCCCACCCCCAGCATATCAGCCTTGGGCCTTGGTCTCAGATCTTCCTTCCCTCTAGATGAACCCAGGCCTGGGAAACAGCGCTTGGGCAGACCTTTCTGTCCACAGCAGGGGCTCTGCCACCTTTCCACCCCTGAGGCCCACCTGGGCCCCTAGTCCCCTGGCAATGCCCATGAGCACCTATTCGGGAAGCCTATGCCCCTTGCATAAAAGGCAACCAACTCCCAGCATTTGTTCTTACCCAAGCGTGGTCCAGGGCTGTAGATGTACCCCGGAGCCATCTGCCACACACACTTCGGATTTCATTCCCACAAATCCACATACACTCAACGTTCCACTTCATATATATCTATGTTTGGTTTCCATACAGAAAGAAAATGTGCCCCATCCTCACCCCTATCCCCACGGGCACAGGCTACAAAGTCAGAAAGCACATGTTTTGTGACTTTGTAGCCTGTGCCCGTGGGGATCGTGTTGAGGCAAGGGGTTGTTGTCCTCCGCCTCAACTTCAGAACAGAAGCCTGTGGCTCTGGCTCTAAGCACATACCTGGGAACCCCTGGCCACCCACCCCAGAGCTCCAAAGGCACACTATTACCTCTGGGGTTTTCGCTGGCTCACCCCTCCCCGTGTTAGCCATGCCTCTAGTGCCTGACTTCTTGCTTCCCGGGTCTGTGGAGTCTGCCAGATCCCTTATGTCCACCTCCAAGTGCCAGCTGGGGCCACCTGGCTGCAGGCATGACTGAGGAAGGAAACAAGGAGCCAAGTTATAGGCACTTGGCAAGGAAGGAAGAGGAGCATGAGGATATTGCTGGCGCATCCCTGAAGGCCTGAAATCTTGTTTAACAGCACAAAGGAGGGGCACTGGGTGGCTCAGTTGGTGAAGCATCTGCCTGTAGCTCAGGTCATGGTCCCAGGGTCCTGAGATCAAGTCCCAAGTTGGACTCCCTGCTCATCAGAGAGCCTTCTTCTTCTTCCCCAACTCCTTGTACTCTCTCTCTCTCTCTCTTTTTCTTTCAAATAAATAAATACAATCTTAAAAAAAAAAGCACAAAGGAGTTCTGCCTTTGCCCCCCAGCCCCTAGCAGCTCAGTCAGGAAGAGCCTTGGGCTTCAGACTGGAAGGTCCAAACAGCATGCTGCACTGCAAAGCCAAGTTGAGTGTCTACTTCTCAGGCGCACTGACAGACCTGAGTGTGTCCGTCAACCTGACTGCTTCTTCCCCTGTATCCCCTGGATGGGGTGAGGATGAGGAGACAGACTCAGCCACTCCCAGGAGACCCCTGAGGTCACAGTGTCCTATCATGAGGCTCCAGGTTGTTGGGCAGATTTTTGGTTGGGATAGAGGACGTTCAGGAAGAGGAGGTCTTCTTTCTCTGGGGAAGGTCTTCATTTTTTTCAAGGGTGAAATTTAGCCCCCAAAGCAAAGAAAAACCCCAAAGACTTCCAGGTTTCAAATGGGCTTGTGGATGAACACATCTACAATGCTGATGGATAAATAATTCAAATCTGTTTCCAAACACGCACACGGTGCTATAGGTTGAATTGTGTCTCCTTCCTGTATTTCACTGTGTGGCTTTATTTGCAAATATGGTCATTGCAGGTGTCAGGAGTTAAGACGAGGTCACCCTGGAGTAGGATGGGCCCCTAATTCGGTAGGACTGATGTCCTTATTGAAAGGGGGCATTTGGACCCAGAGGCATGGGCAAAGGGAGAATGTCATGTGCAGACGGCAGTGATGCTGCCACAAGCCAAGGGACCACCAAGCTCTAGAAGAAAGAGCAGGAATAGGTCCTTCCGTGGCCCCTTCTGAGGGAGTGCAGCCCTCCTGACACTTTGATCTTAGACTTCTACTTCCTAGAGCTGTGAGAAAACAGATGTGTGTGTGTTTTAAGGCACCCTGTCTATTGAATTTTTGTTACGGCATCCCCAACAAACTCACACACTGGGGACAAAAATGTAGGGGAAGGCACAAGTGCCGGCAAGGACTGGTCTGTGTCCACAGCACAGCACATTCCCTGGTACTCTGAGCTCCTGGGCTGGCTTACTGTTCTGAGATGAAAGATTATCTCTCATTAGGATGACTAAGAGCTGGAGTGTTCACATCCCAGGGCAGTCTTTGGCTCTAGGCACTTAGAGAACACCCAGATCTGGACTCTTATTTCTCTGCCCACCCCACTAACCTGAAGCCAGGGGTCATCCTACTTCTTCCAGGTGGCTCTGAACCAAACCACCAGACACAATGCTTTTGCTCATGGGAAACAGTTTATAAAATTTTGTAGACAAAACTGGGGGCTGGGGGCGGGGGCATGTGGGACTGGAAAAGAAGCAAGGGCACGAAGGGAAGGAGGATTCCCTTGGCTTGATGTCTGGCTGCACACAGACCCAGAAGCTAAGGCCACGCCTATCTTCCAGATTTCTAGGCCAGATGGTGGAAAGTGTGGGGCTGCTGATAGGCAGAGATAGCACATGATGAACAGACCCCGAAGCTCACTGCCATCCGCCATGGCCACTGTGGCTGCTGATCATAGCAGGTCACCCTGCTCTGAAAGGTAGTGGCTAACTGTTCATAATTACTATCTGCCACTCACAATCTTGGGGTTAAGCTGGGCGTGAGTCAAGTAGGATGCCCTGGTTCCAGTAGGATTCAGACCCAGGCTGGAGACAGGCAGGTCAAGGGTTAAAGAGGTCAGGCTTCTAGCTAACAGTACAGGCAGGACTTTGGAGCCCAACGACAAGCCCTGAAGTTGGAAGGCTGGCTTCTCAATCTTGAGTTATGGGGCTCTGGAGAGGCACCCACCATGAGCCAGGCATCTGGCTTGGCAATTTACACAGTATTTCTATTGGCTCTTTCCAACCTTCCTACACAGTACACATGAAGAGCTCCCTTTGTGTCCCCATCACGCATGGCGGAAAGTACTTTTCTAACATTTGGCTCCCCTGTGGTCTGTAAGCCCTCCGAGGGAAGGAAAGATGGCTTACATGTGCTTCTCTATAGAATTCAGAGCACACAGTAGGAGGTCAGGAACTATCTGCTGGATGCATCCACAAAGTGGATTCGAGCTTGGGTGGAAGGTTTGACTAGAAACCCCTAAAGCAGTCCTTCAGCCTAGAGCCTTTATGATGTGGTATGTTGGAGCCCATGTGTCCTTAGGAACTCATAACACATCCTTCATTCTGTCCATTTAAAAGGACTGCTTTGACAGTGAGAAGAGCTGCAAGGCTTGTAATTATCGCCTCGTGCTAATAAGTATATTAGTATCCTAAAACACTGTTTTTACTTTTTAAAAGTTGACTTTGAAAAAGCCCAAAGTGATTCGGAAAAATTGGAATCCTCAAATATTGCTGGTGGGAATGAGAAATGGTGCAGCCACTCCGGAAAACAGTTTGGCAGCTGCTGAACAAGTTAAACATAGAGTAGCGACATGATTCGGCAATTCCGCTCCTGGGTGTACATCCAACAGAACTGAAAACACATCTACACAAAAACTTGCACGTGGATCTTCCTAGTAGCACCAGTCACGAGGTTTAAACAACCCAGATGCCCATCAACTGGTGAATGGGGAAGCAAAATGTGGTCTTTCCATAGGACTGAATGTTATTCAACCATGAAAAGGGATGAAATGTGACACACACTACGGCATGGAGGAACTTTGGAATCATGTTATTAAGTGAAAGATGCTAGGCACAAGAGACCCCCACATATTATATGATTCCATTTTTGTGAAATGTCCAGAACAGACGAGCCTGTAGAGATAAAAGGAGATTTGTGGTTGCCTAGGGCTGTGGGGAGAGAGGATAATGTGGAGGAATGGACATGGGTTTCTATTGAGGGGGACAAAAATGTTCTAGAATTAATTGTGAGAATGGTTACACGTGCCTGTGAATACACTGAAACTCATTCACTTGTACACGTTCAGAATGAACTGTAGAGTATGTGAATGATATACTAATTGAGATTTTTTATAAAGCCCAAATTGTTATCATTCCTTCATCTAACTTGGGGTTTTAGAAAGATGTTCCTTTTAGAGAAAGTATGAGTCATCTTGTATTTGGAAGAAAGAAAATTTATATCCTCTTCTCTTTTTTTAAGGTTTTTATTTTAATTCCAGTTAGTTACCAGAGTGTAATATTAGTTTCAGGTGTATGATATAGTGAGTCAACACTTTCATATGTCACTCTGTGCTCATCACAACACGTGGGTTCCTTCGTCCCCATCCCGTTTCCCCCACCGCCCCCATCTCCATTCTGGTAACCATCAGTGTGTTCTCTAGAGTTAAGAATCTGTTTCTTCCTTTGCATCTCTCTCTGTTTTCCCTTTGCTCCTTTTTTTGCTTCTTAAATTCTGCATATGAGTGAAATCATATAGTACTTGTCTTTCTCTGACTGACTCATTTCACTTTACATAATACACTCTAGCTCCATCTACATCTTCACAAATGACAAAATTTTGTTCTTTTTCATGGCTGAGTAATAGTCCATCATGGATATATACCATCTCTTCTTTGTCCATTCATCTCTCTTCTACTCTTAGTACGAATGACTCCTTGTGAAATGGGATGTCAAAGGGCCTTTTCTCCTGTTGCTGGTGACCTTTCTCCAGTGATCTAGATCATTACTAAAAAGCTTAACCAAGTTGATGTGGACATGATATCTCAAGCTCTGGTTGATTATAATTTTTAAAAAGATTTTATTCATTTATTTGACAGAGAGAGAGAGTACAAGCAGCAGGAGAGGCCAGCAGAGGGAGAGGGAAAAGCAGGCTCTCTGCCCAGCAGATGGCCCAAATGTGGGGCTCGATCCCAGGACCACGGGACCATAACCTGAACCAAAGGTAGATGCCCAACCAACTGAACCACCCAGGTGCCCCGATTATACTTCTGACACAGCCACTGCTGTTTCGCAGGAACTCCCCACTTTGCCTCCTTTGGGCTTTGGGATATCATGCCACTAATGTCAAAAATGCCCCTCCCCATCTAGGTGCCGTGTACCAAATCTGCTTCGGGCCGGGTCTTCCTGGCAAGTACAAATGTCTTGTGGTCCCACAGAGTAGGCCTGGATGGCAAAGTCCTGCTTCAAGGACCCAAGAGTTGTAGAGAGACCTAAAAGTCAGCTGAGAGCACTGTTTCTCCAGTTGGCCTTGCCCTGATGTGGATTTGACTCTGAGACTGAGCAATGTATGATGGTCACCCATTACGGCAAACAGAGAACAGAGGTTTCTGGAACATGGGGACACCAACAAATTAGGGCAGACCAAGACAGTCTTACAGCAGTGGTGACAACGCCGATCTTGTCACATGATTGACAGCAGCAGGACTAGCCTGTGAGGTGATATGAGGCCAAGTTTTGTCAAGAGCTCATTTCTGTACTGGACTTGTTCAGCATTATCTTTTCCTGTCACAGACATCACACACTTTGAGAAGTGAAAGAACCCCGGGATTTAGCATGGCTGCGCAAACGAAGGCCGGGCCCACGACGTGCTGCCCCTTCCATGTGCTGGATACCTAGAAGCCCAGTTTCTCTGAGCTTCTCCACAGGAGACTATGCAATTTGGGGTTGTGTTGGAGGGTGTTGGGAAACTGCTCTGGTGTCCTCTGCAGGGCCAGACATGAACATACACACAAGCAGACATGGGTGTGCCCAGTTGTACATGCGCATAGAAACACATACACAATCACAAGTATGTAGTCACCGATGTACGTGTGTGCGCGCGCACACACACACACAGATGCTGTTGCATATGCATCCCGAAACACACAGAGACACAGATGCACACAGTCCCACGTGAATACAGAAACAGAGGTACGCAGACACACACAGACACAGACACATGCAGACTGTCTCACAGATACACACACACACACACACACATAGGCAGACCCACAAAGACAGACATCGACACACAGATTTCCCCCCATCTCTGCCCCTGGCAAACACCATGGTGCTAGGGGCCCTGGAGAAAGTGCTCCCTCTCTAAGCTGGTTCCAGCAGTGGCCGGCAGAGGGAAGAGAGCTGGAGCTGCGCTCCTCCTTTCCAGCCCTGCCTACCGCTTGTCTTAAGGCACACACTCCAGCAAGGTTCATTTCCTCTCGAAATGACTGCCAAAACAGTGTTGTCCGGGAACTTAACATACAAGAGTCACTGGTGATGCTGGGCTAGGGAGGAGGAAAGCATCGGGCATGGTTTGCTTTTGTAGGAACTTCAGAAGGCAATAGCTTCAGAGTGCAGAAAGAGCTTGTAAACACCTGCCACGTGGGCCCAGGTGCCTGCCATAACCACAGCCAAAGCAGGCAACTAAAGGTGTGCAGTGTGCTGTTAGCTGGTGGCCGAGGAGAAATCGTGGGTGGAACATGGGAGCCAGGGGACCTGGGCTCCACTTCCATCCACCACGAACCTCAGGCTCCATGATCCCCTTTGCTCTTAGGATGATTGGCTCTGGACTCCCAGTGGGACTGGGTGGAGCTTGGGTCCTCTCTTTCCGCAGGAAACCACCTCCCCCACTCCCGGATTTCTAAACAAGGAGATCTGGGGATCAGAGGCCCTAGATCTCTAAGTAGGACAATGCTCAAGAATTCTTCATCCCCCTCAGAGGTCAAAGCATTCTGAAAAGAAAGTGGGGGGAGACAAGGCCACAGCTAATTGGGGAACGTGGGCACTTGTTCTCGGCTGTGGCGAGGAGGTGTCCCCATAGGTCTGCACCCTCGGTCCAGCCTTCTATCTCCTGTTACACTGTGGTGGGTCCAACTGAGAAGTCTGCCTAAGAAGGCAAACAGAAGGAAGGAACAGGGCTTAGCCAGTGGCCTGTAGGAGCAGTGAGTTAAAAGAAGGAAAGGAGCAGCCATTTCTTTGAAAATAAAGACTACTATTAGGCCAGAAAAGATCTGTGGAGAGCCCATGTTTAAGTTGTCTTCCTTAACACATTCCACTCTTTAGATGGATTTAGAATAATAGGAAAAAACCCTAGTGTGACACTCACAGACTTCATGTGAAATCTCGTTTGATGGGAGGAAAATGTGCTTTCAGGACTTACTATGATGAAATAAATTCTGTCTATTCTTGGAAACGCTTCTTTGCAAATATTTCTGATATTATTTCACAAATGAAAGAAAACAGTCAAGCCTGCTACCCCATCTTTGGAGGAAACAATCTAATTTTCAAGAAATGTATCACAACTTGGCAACAATGGCTCTGGCTTCCAGAGAAAGTGGGAAAATTGCTGTGCATTTTGGAAACAGTTCGCGGACTTCCCTCCCAGGACACAGTCACCAAGACACAGACGAGTGGACACAATAAGCAGGCCAGAGAGGGCAACGCGGGCAGAAGCTGGCTCCTGGCTTCGACACAAGAGCAAGACGGACACGAATACTTTCGCAGGCTGCTCTGCTCGATCGCCAAGAGTGAATTTCCACAGTTCAAACTCTATGAGCCAATTTCCAGTGCCAGTCCTATGCCACATTTGCTGCCTTAGAAAACATGAGACCACGCTGCTCTGATCTACCCCGAGTGAAAGAGAGACTGCCGAGTGCCAAGCCAATCTTGAATGCAAGCACCTGACCCATCCCATAAACCCAGATGCTAAGACGGACTGCACAAGCATCTTTTCTTGATCAAACCTGTCTTGCTGAGACAGAAAAAAACAAACCCATGCCATCAGCTGGAGCTTAACCCTGTGGAGGCCACCTGTGCTAGTTCATCAGGAGGAGGAAGTTTCAGGAAAACGACTGGATGGTGTCGGGCTTAGGAGGCTCACAACTCAAGCTTTTCCTGAGTCCGACCTGATCCGCTGCATTTATTCCTTCTGGACCAGTCTCTTCATGATCCGAATCAGGTCCACCTCCACAACTTTATGAGTCCCTGCTTTAACTCCTTCAAGGGTGGCTATAGTTAACTCCATCTTTAGACCAAACGCAAATGTACGTTTCTGGGGTTTAAGGGTTCAAAGAGCTAGAGCTCTTCAGTGGATTGTCCCGCATTACCATCTGTCCACTGTGCACCAAGTTGGTTAGGAATTCAGAAGCATTCCAAACAAACAGTTCTGTGCCAAGACTTTGCAGTCCATGCATCCGGTCAGCCGTCCACTCATTCATCTAAGCAAGCTGTCTGTGTCATCCTGATTCATCCTTCCTCTTTCACTTATACAAAAAAAAAAGGATGAGAGACTTGTGCAGAAGGTACAAGAAAAGAGACAAACTTTTCATTCTCTGTTGCAGCAAACTTAAGGTGTCGTAAAGTTCTTAGCTATACAACCTTAGTGCGTCCAAAAGGTACTGTTTTAATAATATGTACTTTTTTAAGTGGTTAAGAAACCTCTGGTGGTTTCTGAAATTCAGTTCATATTTATTTAAGAAATTTCTTTATTTTCTCTTTTTATTTATTTATTTATTTATTTATAAAGATTTTATTTATTTGCCACAGAAAGAGAGAGAGAGAGTGTGTACACACAAGCAGGCAGAGAGGCAGGCAGAAGCAGCGAGAGAAGCAGGCTCCCCGCCGAGCAAAGAGCCTGATGCGGGACTCGATCCCAGGACGCTGGGATCATGACCTGAGCAGAAGGCAGCGGCTTAACCAACTGAGCCACCCAGGCGTCCCTTTTTTTCTCTTTTTAAAAAGATTTAGTTTATTTATTTCAGAGAGAGAAAGAGGGAGTGGGGGGAGGGGCAGAGGGAGACAATCCTGAAGCAGACTCCCCACTGAGGCAGAGCTCAACGTGGGGCTCAATCCCACGACCCGTGAAATCACTACCTGAGCCAAAACCAAGAATCAGAAGCTCAACCCACTAAGCCACCCAAGCACCTCTAAGAAATTGCTTTTTATGAAAGAGTATCTCTGTTGAGTTTCTCTTGGGTATCGGAAGTTAGAGGGAGTAGCTTGCATATCTACAGAGGCTGATAGGGTCTCTGCTTTCCATTAAAATGTTTCCAACTCTCACGGCATTTGTCAATATACTCAGAAGAATCAGAATGAAATGAATGCAAGGCTTGGTATTCAAGGTCCTGCATGGGTGTTTATGAAAAAACTCTGGGGGTACCTGGGTGGCTCAGTGGGTTAAACATCTGCCTTCGGCTCAGGTCATGATCCCAGGTTCCTGAGATCGAGCCCCACATCAGTCTGCCTGCTCAGCGGGGAGCCTGCTTCTCCCTCTCCTGCTCCCCCGGCTTGTATTCCCTCTCTTGCTGTCTCTTTCTGTGTCAAATAGATAAATAAAGTCTTGAAAAAAAGGAAAAAGAAAGAACTCTGAAGTTGGAGTAAGAGTGCTGGGTTCAAGTCCGGCTCAGAAGGTTGCCGGCTACACGTGTGTAATTGTGAGCCTCTTTATCACCGTCTCTCACCACCGGTGGGCTAATTACACTGATGTCACGGGCAATTAAAAGTTTACAAGTCCCTAGTTTTTCGCAAGCCACCGTTCTCTCATCCTACACTTGGGCAGATGGGTTCACAACCTAGATGTAGGAGCTACCACTTGTCCCTGTTAAATTTCCCATGACAATTTCAAGCTTGTTCAGATCTCTTCAGATCCCAAGTTCATGCTACAGAGAATCATCACCCTCTGGCATTATGTCACGGTCAAATACCAGGTCTGGGTTTCTGTATTCTCATCCAGATCATTGAGGAACGAGTGAAACCAGCCAGGAGGGAGCCTTGGGACTTGCCTCTAGACTTCCTTCCCCAAGGGAGTACATTAATCCATTACCCATGGCCTTGGGATTCAGTCCTTTAATTGGTTACACAATCACAAAACTGGGCTGTAAACAAGGATTTCACAACAGACACTGCCAGATGCTTTGCTGAGGTTTAACAACACTTGCTTCCTTTTCTCTGACCTACCTGCCGAGTGAACAATTCCACCAGAAAAGGGGCCTATTCCCACACACAGGTTGCTCCTAATGAACCCCCGGAGGCTCCGAGGGATCCCCACTCCTTCTGCTTTTGTTTTAGACTCACTTTTCACTGGCTTCCTTTTCTCAGCACGCATTCACTCACTTTTTCAAAGGGCACGTTCTACAGTTTTTCCAGGAAGCCACTCCACCCTAACCATCGCTACGTGAGAGATCCAGCACGGGGAACTTCTCCAGCAGTTTGGAAGTGCGTGCCCATCTGGTGGTTTATGGTTCCTCTTTGCAGATGTGTGTGATTCCCTAATGTTCCGTGACAAGGGGTCACGGTCTTGTTAGCGAGTGCTCTCCCCTCAGTACCAAAGAGCACCACCAGCCTTTTACATCTCTGCACGCAGAGTCCCTTCCCAAGCTGGGAAGGCCAGGCTGTGGTGTTTGTCCGCCACCTTCTGGGGGCGCACCCCTCCCCTGGCTCTCTCTCTGCCCCTGACTCTGAGGCATCTCCAGGAGATCCGGAGTCTTACTCTTGGTGTGATGAGCTCCAAACACCTGTTTCTTCCTAGCCGAAGAGGCTTTCTTCTGGTCGGCCCTGTCTCAGGGCTTTCTTCCCGGTCCGGACTCAATCTTCTGTCAGAAAGCACTGTTCCTGGGTAAGGTGGGAAGAGAAAAGGTGCACCTCCCTAACAGACTCGTAAAGGGTCTGGAGTAAGCTTGGGAATTTCCCTGCGCCCCCCGCCCCAACCTTCCAGTGATGGCTGAGTGTCCATCGCTGAATTTCCCAGACAGAGCGCAGGCGACGCAGGGAGTGGGCTGAGGTGAGTCCCCCTGAAGAGAACAGCCTGAGAACGGAGCCGGAGAGGTGGGTTTGAGGGCAGCGGGGGGTTTCTCCAGCTGTGTGGATGGGTGACAGCCAGCAGAAGCCTGGGGACGGAGGGGTGCCGGGTAGCGGTGCGGTGTGAGGAGAACTGGAGACAGCTTGTTGTCACCTGTTGTCCCCCCACCCCTGCCCGGCTTGAGAGTGGGCCTGTGGAGACAACTGAACTCTTTCCCTCTCGCACTCATGATCGATTTGATGTGTTCCGACGCCGGGTCCCCCATCTCAGGGCCTCCGCGTTATCGTCTGCAGCGAGAAATACAAAAGCAAATCCCAGTGTTGTTGGTTTGCCGACACATGGACTTTTCTCTTCCTCCTGAGTGATTACGTTTCCTTCGATGAGAATCTGTATGTCCACACTAACAGCATTTCATTTAAGCTCTAAAACATTTTGTGGGGACACTTTTACATCCTTAACTTTTAATGTTGTCATAGATCACACGGGTTTAATTGCTATATTTCGATTCCCTAAATTTGACCAAAAATAATGGTTTGTAAAGCACACAGGCCCGTAAAATCAAGTGGTCTCTGCGGCTCCCACAGCTGGGTTGCTGGGACCCAGGACAGAGGGAAATGGGCCAGAGAAAGCCACCCTGGCTGCAAAGGGTCCCGTTGGGCAGGTTTGCAGGTCGAAGTCAGGACTGGGCGGTGTGGGCTGTGGGGACAGCATCCCAGGCAAACCGACAGACTGCCTCCCGCTGCTCTAACTTGCACAGGTCTCCTCCAGCTGGTCCAGTAAGACAACAGTCTCTGGTTCTCTACAAAACCTGCTGGGGCTAGACTGGGGGCAGGGAGGGGTGGTCAGCGCTGCTAAACTTTTCAAGGGGTGCCAGAAACTGGTGCTATCAGAGCTGGCTCCTCTGAGCCTTGCAACCATTTTGTGAGGCAAACAGGGCTGGGGTTCCTATCCCAGAGAGGGGTGCTTTGGCTGAGGAAGGGGAATGGGGTACTGGCCGGGCCCTGTGATACCCAGCTGGCTACCTCAGAGCTCCTTTGGGAGTGAAGGCACTCACCCTTAGTGGGGAGAATCTAGGGTGGACCCCGGAATGGCTGTTCTGCTGGGCCTTCCTTGAACTGGGTGGGATCTGGACTTGACATTCTGTGCGGTCCCGAGAGGCCGTATAGTAGCCGAGCAGTTAAAACCCAGACTCTGGCGCCTGATGATATGGGTTTGAATCTCAGCTTTGCCACGGATTAGTTATGTGACCTTGGGGAAGTGACTCAAACTCTCTGTTTATGTTTCCTTAACTGTAAAAGAGAGACGGTGATAATTGCCTCTGCCCATAGGGCTGTGATGAAGATCAAAGGCATGATACCTGTAATGTGCTCAGAACAGGGGCTGTCACGTAGTCAGCCGCACAGAATGTTAGCTTGTGGCATTGTCTGCTCTGGGCCCCAATCCAGGTCCTGGCAGAGGGGAACCAGGCCAATGTGGCAATCACTGCCGGGTGGAATGAAATGTTGTCATGGTCACAGAGCAACGCTGCCTGTTTTTCTGTCCAGTCTCTCTGACACGAGAACGTGAGCCCCATGCTGAACACTCGGGCCTGGAAGAGGGCCTGGCACACAGTAAAGGAGCAGGTGTGGGAATCCCCCCTGGAAAGGGTCCCAACGTTTGAAAATTCCTAGCTTGGGAGCAAACACAGTTGGGTGACAGACAGCAGGGGACACCGAAGCAGGCTTCAGACAGTCTACAGAGCCCAGAGCTGGCCCAGGAGGTAGGATGCTGGGATTAGAGAGGCTTTGCTGCTCCCTTGCCATGGGGTCTGGGCAGTCCCTGCCCCTTTTATGGGTCTCAGTGTCCTCTCTGGGTGACAAACAATGTGAGGTGGGACCATGATCCATGCCCTCCAGGAAGTCCCGTTCCCATCTGGGCCCAGAACACACAGGGCACTAGCAAAACAAGAGGGGGAAGGGACCCACCCAGTTCCTATGGGCTCCCTACCCTCATGTTCAAGGTCAGGCTCAATTTCTGACAATGATACCCACAGCCCATTTCTATGTCAATTATAGGAGCCAATTTCTCTGCCTTACTTTGTATTATGTTCATCTCCCCTCCCCACCCCATTCCTAAGTGAAACTTACATTAAAAAAAACACATTTTGGAAAGCAGGTACATTTTGATAGGAACGATTTGCAATCGCCACAGGTATAAGCCCACGTGAATGGAGACCATGCTGAGAGAGCCACATATTCTGTGGCAAGGCTACTCGGCTGCCCACTCTCTCTTCTCTGAAGTGCACGAACCATGGCATACCAGAGAAATGGATGAACCCAGACTACTCGAGTGGCTTGTTTTATTTTAGGTTGTCCATTGCTTCCAGAAGCCAGAGCCCATCTTGGCAGTGATGGGCCCCATTCCCAACTCCTTGTCATCTTTGGGTAATGACTGTATTAATATCCAGTCTGGATGATGAGGCCAGCTCGTCTATCTACTACCAAGCAGCCAGCCAGACATATTATCCAATCGAGTGAGGTTTTCACAAGAGGAGAGCCAGAGACATGGGCTACCATTGTGTGGACCCTAGTAATGCTGATCACAGAGATAGGAAAGAGTGGCATGTCTCAAAGTACCCAACCAATTGATTGTACCCACATTTCATGAGAACGCCTACGATCCAAGGGCAACCACATGCGGGTGGGGGGAGACTGTGGGACCAATAGCTCAGCGGGCCGCCCTGTCTCTGCAGACCTCCCCGAGGCCACAGAGAGTGGAGCTGCATGGTTTCTCCTGTGGAGCACCCCATAGCATGCCCACACGAGAGGCTGTGGCCATCCTTCTCTGCAGTCCCAAGTCCTCTCGCGTGCCACCTCTGCCATGTTTCCTTTCTCCATCACGTGTTCGTATCCACACCAGGGGGAAAGCAGCAAATACAACCAGCTTAGAGACCGTGGCAAGCTAGCTGAGAAGCACTGGAAAACAGCTCATGCAACCAAATGCCAATGCTTGAGCAAACCACCACCCCAGGACGGCCTCCCCCGCATTGGCCCTGCAAGTCTAGCTACTCAGCGCTTCCATTCGCCGACATAAACATCCACTTACGGGTTCTGAAAACACCATCTAAGCCAACATTTGGACTCAAGCAATGCTAACAGGGCTGCATAATCAGTAAACTCCCCTTTCTGCTGTGTGCCTTTGCGATACTCTCCAAGAGGACGGCACTGGAATCTTAGATAAAAACTGACATGGAAGTAAGTTACCAGAACATAAAAATGTTGGATTTTAAATAAAAAAAAACTGTACTCTGCAGATAAAGAGAACAGAGATTTCCCCCCCTCTGCTGCCTTATCTCAAAACAGATCCTTTTGCAGAATTGCTGACATGGAAGTAATTATCAAGAACTGAGAACATTAATCAAGAAAAACCTGTTCTTTCCTTGATCCCAAACTCTGTAGATAGAAGAATCAATAGACTGAAAATGAAATTAACTTACATCACGAGGAACAGTTAGTTTTCTCTTCCGAAACCCATCTGACGTTTCACACCTTCCCCAGATACAGCAAAGGTTGTCTCACCATCCCAGTGGGGAGAGGAGCCCCTCACCCCCCTACCTTCCAGGACTGTGCTGGTGAATAATTAACATGCAGCTCTTCAGGGGGAAAAGCTCTCACTGGGGCTGATTTCTGGCCACCAACAAAATTCCTGCAAATGTGACATTTGGCTCTCAGGAGCGGGTATGCGCCGGCTCTAGCACACCGGTGCCCCTCCCCTGTCTGTGTGTCCCCTGCCTTCCACTCTGGGATCGTAGAGATGGCAAATAGATAAATCACCAAAGGAGAATGCAGATGACTATTGATGGTCACACACGGACAGGCTTTTGGCTTCTGAACTCTTTCCCTGTGGGTAGTTATCACGGCTAGTCTTTATTAAGGGCTAACACAGGGCCGAGATGTTTTACAAGCACAGCCTCATTTAATCCTCATGTCAACACTAGGTGGAGGATACTCTTGTTATTCCCATTTCACAGAGGAGAAAACTAAATTCAGAGAGGTTTAGCAGGTCACCCAACTTCACACAGCACACAAGCGGGGAGCGGGGACTGGAACCTAAGTTCCCTGGTTGTGCTCTGGCAGTAAGAAGAAAGTACAGTACTGTATCAGAAAAAGTTGTAAAGTCAACAGTTGACTTAGCTGAAGAATCAGGAAAAACCACCACCACCACCACCACCACCGTCAATTAACTAGGTTTCTGTGTTGCCTTAGCAGGGGGCATCTAACCTAGGGTTCATAGACGGAATTTAGAGAGTCCGTAAAGTTGTATGCAGGAAAAAATTACATTTCTATTTTCACTGACCTCTAACTGAAAGTTATTTCCTTTCGGTTATGAATGCTGGCAACACACTCTTGTAATATTTACAGAACCCATGACTTTGCCACCAGGAGAAATCGCAGACATTTTTACTTCACATTACGGTCATAGAAGGAATCTCCAATTATCACTGCCTTGAAATTACAGTAGTTATGAGACCTATTTGTAGATCTTATTTAATGTGTTAGGAAGCACTTAGTAACAAAACAAATTTGTGATATATTTATATATGCTCGCTACTTTAATAACTATTTCAGTTTAACTGGTATCCTTTGTGATCCCATTTAAAAATGGCTTTTTGTTGTTGTTGTTGTTAAGGTCCATAAGGTTCACCAAAAAAGCCATGGACATCCACAGCTTGTAAAGGGTTAAGAATCCCAGCCTTTGAGGGTACTTCTACTGGCGCCCAGGACGGATCCTGTTCCCTTCCAGAACCTTGAGGACCAGCTTGGTCCCAGAATGATCAGAGCCACCCCAACACAACTGCTCTACGAATCCTAGAATCTATAGCGTCCCCCACCCCATCTCCAGGTATAATGAGCCTTTTGATTGTTAGTTAGAGAGGTTCTCCTGAGAGCTCTGTGTCTTGTTTCCAGAGACAGACATGCCTGTTTGTTTAGGATGGCTGGGCCCACTCGGACAGAGGCCATGCCCATGGCTTGCAATCGTGGACAGGCGCTGCAGCATTTTTCCCTGGTGAGACAGCTTGGGATCGTGAGTCAGTCATTCCTGGGAAATGGCTGAGAAGCAGCTTTCAGAGATGAGAACGAAGTGGAGGGGGTGACTGAGGGAGGGGTGGGGGAGAAGCTGAGTCAGACCCCAGCCACTCTTCTAGGCTCTCCTAGAAGCCCTGCTCCGTGGATAGGGGGCACTGGCCTGTCCTCCCGGGGCCGAATCACTGCAGGGCAGCTTGGCTTCTCTGCCTGTGTCTCCTTTGGTGGGGCCCCAAACCCTGCCAACGTCCGCCACAGAGAAATTCTAAAACGAGTGTGTTACTATCTTGATGGAAAAATACTAACGAGGTGGATCTTCCGGGGAGTATGACACCTACCTCCTCCCGGCTTGGCCATCAAGGGCTCCCAAAGGCACCCAGAGGACCCCAGGCGCACTCGTATTCCAACAGGCTGAGGAAGCCAGGCTGCGGTGTGGGGTCTGGAGGAGTTCTGTTTGGGCGGCCCTGGAGTTTGCTCACTGCTACCCAGGCTCTGTGAGGGGACGGAGGTCTCAGGACAACGTGCTTTCCTTCCTGACCTGCGTGCTCGGATCTCATCTTCCCTGGCCACGTGACAGGGAGCAAAGGCTTCACCCCAAGCCCCCTCTCCACTTTGCCTTTCTCCAGTCGGCCTTTAACGAGCAAACAGGAGAATGAAAGGCTAAGCACAAGCAGAAGTGAGCAACAGGTGGAAAACAGGCCAGTCACACCGGCCCTCTCTGTCTGACTTATTCCACGTCAGAAGCCAGATGTGTACTGCCCCATGGCCAGGGGCTCCCAGACCCAGGCCCTAACGTGGCCGCACAGGAGGGTTCCAGGGCCTGGAGGCGGGGGCCCTGGAAAACTGCCCGGAGAAAGGCTCTGAACACCCACTTGGTTGCCCCCCCCGCCCTTCCCTTGGCCCTTGGCAGAGCTCCTGCTGATGTTCCCCTGTCCCCAACGTGCCTCTGTCCCCTACATCCACTTTACTCTTCACCACTTGCCCCTCCTTCCAATCTTGTGTCACAATATAGCCCCTGGAACTAGACCAAAGGTGATTTCTGGACACAGCCCAATGTCAGGTTTGCTGCAGAACCGGCCGAAAAACTATGAGCCTCTGCGAAGCCCACAGAAAGGCATGGATTTGAAAAACCACACCAGTGTGGAATGTAAAACTACTCAGAAAAAACAGTTCGGGAGTTTCTATAAAAGTTAAACATATACCTTACAACCCAAGCATTCCGCTGCTGGATATTTACCCAGGAGAATGAAAGCTTGTGTCCACACAAACACTCCTACCCGGACGTTGAGAGCCGTTGTATTTCTAGCAACCCCAAACTAGAAGCAACCCAAATGCCCACCAACAAGTGGACGGAGAAGCCACTGTGACATCGTCTGTACCAGTGAGTACTAGTCGACCGTCAGAGGGACGGTCTGATTCAGATTCCCTCTGAATGCACAATGGAGACGCACAGCGTGACTGGATCTCAGTCATGCTGCTAATGAAAGGAGCCAGAACGGAAAGAAGTCCCTATTCTGTGATTCCCTTTATGCAAAACTCTAGGAGGTACAAACTGCTCGACATGGATGGCAAGCAGATGAGCGCTTGTCTAGGGATGACGAAGAGGGTCAAGAGGGAGGGACTACCTAGGGGCACAAGGCAACTTTAGGGGTGTGAGCGTATCATTATCTGGACACGCATGTGTCAAAACTGATCGAACACGTGCCGTTTGTTGTACGTTACACCTCAGCCGACGCGGTCAAACGATGGGATAGCTGCTCAGTTGCCAGCTTCCCTGAGTTTCGGAGTAAGGGAATATGGGCAACTTTTGACATTTCATATGACGCATGAATGTACTTTTTCTCATTGTTCTGATGCCTGGGCTTTCCTAGCTCTCAGGATGAGAGTCTCCAGTGAATTTTCAGTAGAATTTTCTAGAGGGTTCCAGGAGGTCCCAGCCTAGGGAGAAGCTACCAGGGAAAGAAATCAGTCCATCAGTCCATCAGTCCAGAACCACAACCACTCACGGAGACCCTTGAACAGCAATGGAGTACACGCCACGGGCCTGGGCTCCCTGTGCTTGCCTTCTGCCCTTTCCAACACAGGGTACGACTCACTTACCCAGAAGCCAGACTGAGAGGGAGCGCCCCACCACTCAGAGGCCCTGGGGTGTTTTTAAGAGGGTGAGCTACCTTGCTCTTTATTCCTTGTGGACAGATGGGAACTCTGCGGCTGCCTGCTGCTCAGCTGAGGGTGGCGGGGCGGGGGCCCCACAGAGAGGCTTACCGACCTCCCAACTTTCAGAAACCAAATAATAAATTCTGGTGTCAAGCCTGCAATATCTTTGTTTATTGAAGTAAAAAAATCACACAACACGAAGCTAGCCATTTTAAAGCACACAATTCAGGGCAGTTAGTCTCGTCACAGTGCTGTGCAACCACGGGCTCTCTGCGGTTGCCGAACAATTTCTTCCCCCAAAGGAAACTTTGCACCCATTAGCAGTTGCTACCCATGTCCCGCTCCCCTCGCCAGCACCTGATAGCTATTAGTCTGCTTTGTGTCGCTGTGGATTTCGCTATTTGGGACATTTCTTACCAATGGGATCCTACAGTATGTTATAATTTGTGTCTGGCTTCTTTTCCTTGGCATATTTGAGAGGTTCGTCCGTGTCGTAGCATAGATCAGGACTTCATTCCTTTTCATGGCTGAAGAATATTCCAGCACGTGGACTACAGTGACCTTTAGTATCTTCGCTTCTTCTCTACTTTCCAAGTCAAAATCCTCTGGCGGGAGCACATACTGGTTGCCATCTCCTCAACTGTCGCTAGTGAAGGATGGGATGAGGCAGTCTGAGGTAGAGCAGGAAGAACACTCCTCTGGGAGTCCGAGTTCTAACCTCCTCAGGGAACCTCCTGCCTGTGACCAGGAGTAAGCATTTAACCTACAGGACAGAATGGATTTGTAGGCCACCATCTTGTGTCTCTGACAGGAGCCTGTGACAACTTCGAGCAACAGCCAGGATTTTTTATTTCAGATGAGCCTCGCTTTAAAGACCAATGAGACAAAAGCTCAGTCCGAAATAAAAGACAATCTCTTCTGAAGCCACCACAGCCCTTGCCAAAGTTTTAGGCCATGAATGTCCCCATAGAACCTCCTCAATAGTCCCCAAGACCCCACTCACTTATCTTTCACACTACTTGTATTGGTTTTCTGTGGTGGTTGTAACGAATTACCACACACCGGTGGCTTAAAACAACAGAAATCTATTTTCTCCTAGTTCTGGAAACCAGAAGTCTGGAATCCAGGTGTGGGTAGGGTCAGCTCCTTCTGGAAGCTCTGAGGGAGAATCTGTTTCATGGCTTTGCCCTAGCTCCTGGCATGGCCCGCAGTCCTTGGCGTTCCTTGGTGTGTAGCCACATCACTCCCTGTCTGTTTCTATCTTTGCAGGGCCTTCTCCTGTGTGTCTCTGTGTCCACCTTTCCCTCTTCCTGTAAAGACCTCAGTCAGTTTGAACGACTCGAATGTTCAATGTTCAATTCAACGACTCTAATATCAGCCCACTCTAATGACCACCTCTGAACTTGAGTACCGCTGCCTGGACCCCATTTCTCAGTAGAGTCACATTCATAGATGGTGGGGGTTAGGGCTTCGCCGTATCTTTTTTGGGGACACAATCCCACCCACAGTACCATTAAAGTCTCTGAGATGAACACCTTCTACACTTGTTAATAACATTTTTTAATCACAAATTCTAGCCTACATCTCTGTGTGGGTGAAACATCAGTCAAGCCTGTCTTTGGAGTAATAGCCATCTGTTGATTCTGCCTCTCAGCCTTCTGTCGGGCCTGTCTCCTTCCACTGCCCTGGCTTAGCCTCATAATTTTTCCCTTGGACTCCTGCCACAGCCTCCTCTCTGGGGACCTCCTCTGCCTCTAGTCTCTTCTTTCCAGTTTGTCTTCTATACTAGAGTCAGACTGATCTTTCCAAAACACTAATTTGACCATCTTCCCTGCTCAAAAATATGGGTGGTACCATAGTCCCTCTGGGGAAAGTTCCAGAATAAGGCCTTTGGAGTTCTCCACACTTGTCAGCCCCTCTCTGTCTTGCCTTCAGCCCCATAGAGCCCCCGATGTTCCCAAACTGACCACCTCAGGGCCTAAGCAAAAGCCTAGGTGCTTGGGTGCTGGCTTCTGTCCTGCATGACCTCTTCTTCACCATGTGATGTCGGCACCATATGTCCTCCTCCCTTCCCTGAACCCAAATATCACTTTGTTTGGACCCTTCTGGTAGCCATTCATCCACCCCCTGAGCATTTACTGTGGGCTGGGCGTTAAGCTTGGATCTCAGTGGGCTGACCTGTGACACACGTCAGAAGGTGCAAAACACCAAAACAGAAAGGCTTTGAGGGTGATAAAGTTGACCAGTTTGTTAAGTTCCTACAAGGCAGAAAGCACACCACACCAGCTTTTCCTACTCAGTGCTTAGCCCAGTACCTGGCCCAGAGAAGCTGCTGAAGAAACATCTATGGAATGAATTCTGACTAAGGAGACTAGAGAAAGGTTTCCAGGAGCAATGACATCTGAGGGTGACCCTAATGAACGAATGGGACTCTGATAGGGAAACAAGACAGAGTGGAAGATATATTGAGATAGACCAAAGACAGTTCCTGCCCTAAAAGAACTGTCTAGAAACAATTATGCTTCAAGGCTGCAGGCAACCAATACCTTCTGAAAACAGAAATGTCCCTTGGAGGTTCATGGAGGAGGCAGCATTCTACAGTTTGCTCTGTATTTATGGTCACTGATGTTATATTTCTTTGTTGGCCTGTCTCCTCCACTGGTCTGGAAGGTCCCTGATGGCAACATATGTGTGTCACTACACCCCAACTATGTCAAGGGAGTAGGGAATGGCTGCTGAACTTCCTTTATTGAATTCAGACTGAAAATGCCCTGCGGTAATTATCACTGACAGCCTTCATCCTAAAGATGCCGATGCTGCCAGTTTTCTACCTGCGCTGATAGAGTGGAAGAAAGGTATATCCACAACCAATGTTGATATGAGACTTTGCAAAGCTAGTGCGATCTCACTCCTTATTCCTCCCTCTCTTCCTCCTTTTCTTCCTTCTTTTCTCCTCCCTTCCACCTATGCCCCCAACTCCTGCCTGTCAGAGTAGTTGGAGATGATGTGGGAGTGGAAGGCTGGGGTCAGCTCAGAAAATGCCCTGATATGTATTTTTTCATTATTATTCATTATATTACATTATATATATATTCATGCATGTACATTATATATTCATATATATTTCTTGAATATGAAATATATATATCTATATATATGTATATATGGATATATATATATCTATATATACATAAAGAGACGGAGAGTCAGAAATGGGCAGGAATAAAATGGATTGCCACATAAGGGAGGAATTTTCCTGCCCCTGGAAATGTATGTTCAGGCATATGACAGGAAACAACATAACGAAGACAACAAATAGAGAATTTAGGCACCAGAAGTGTGGTTATGCTAGATGACTTTATGATTCCATCTAACATGGAGATTTCATGATCCTGGCTTCTAAACTGCTTGAGAATCAGGACTGAATGACTAATCAGCTGGTGAGGGGCTGTAAAAGGAGGAGTTAGAAATAACCACACAGTTTCTGGTGAGGGTTGTTGCTATTACTGGAGTGAGCAGGAAAGAGGAGTGAGTGACCATTGCACACACTGACCTGAAGGTGTGGGAGGACCAGCCAGGGAGCAGGCTCACTGGGTCTGAAGCTCAGATGACAGGCTGGAGATGGAGATTTGAAGGTCACTAGTTTACTTCATGTACCCAAACAACCAAGGAGGGGACACACACAATAGGAAAGAGAACCCCATTTACAGAAACAACAAAGAAAATAACATTCTTAGGAAGAAACACAGCAACCATGTGCAAAACCTCTATGAAGAAAATGCTACAACACTCCCAAAAGGCCTGAAAGTAGACCTGAACAAATGGAAAGATACTCTTTGCTGTTAAATGGGATGACTCAACTCATAAAGACATCATCAGTTCTCTCTAACTTAGTGTATAAATATGAAATGCAATCTTGATAAACAAGTACCCACAAGCTTTTTAAAGCTGTTAGACAACTGACACTAAATTTAATGTGGAAAAATAAATATACAATAATAACCAGGAAGACATATTATAGGGCACTTTTGGTTCCAACCAAGACAGAGTAGTCCCATTTCTCCCAGGTCCTCCCTCTTGCAACTAAAAACCCTGCACATTGCCTAACAACATGAATGAATTTAACAATGCTGAATGTACACTTACAAATGATTAAGATGCTACATTTCACATTATGTGTATTTTACCATGATTAGAAAGTTTTTAAAAAGAAAACTGCAGAAACAAACAAAACCTAGAAATAATATAACAAACAAGTTTAAGAAACCTCTGAAGGCAGAAAGAGAGGGTGGGTGGTCAACTAAGGGATTTAAAGACTTGAGGAACAGCACATCAGGGAGTTTGATGGGTTTCCCTTATTTACTCCCATATATCCTGGAAAGGCTGCTATGGAAACTTCCAAACTGGAACTGCCAATAAGCACAGGTAATAATAATAATAATAATAATTAATAATAATTATTATTATTATAAAAGACTTTTCCCACTAAGCAAAAGACTGATGGAAAGGTGGCCTAAATGACAGAAAACTTTCTTAAAATTCCCCACCCTGCTCCAGGCAACACCAACAGAAAAGCCATCCTTGTCCTGTGGTTTCAGCCAGGCAAAGTGCGAAGCTCATATTCCTTCTCACCCTCACCCCAAACCGAAGTAAATGGATGGCCATTCTCTGATTCCTCTGCCCAGAGATGTCAGGGGTCCAAGCATGCTCCCATTAATTTGCCCACTGGTGTAGTGTCAGCTCAACAAGCAATTACAAGTACTCCTGAAACAAATTAACAAAATAAGAAATCTTAGAAAAGAAATAGAAGTTATATAAAAACAAACAAATAGAAATTATGAAATTGAAAAGTACAGTAACAAAAATAAAATAACTCACTGACAAGGCTAATTAGTAGGATAGAGATTAAAGAAGACCTTCAGGGACCTGTGGGACAACAACAACAAAAGATTCATCATTTGTATTATTGGAGGCCCAGAAGAGGAGAGAGTGAGATGGAAAAATCAGTCAAAGAAATAATAGCTAAAAACCTTCAAAATTTGCCAAAATCATAAATCTACTCAAGAAACTGAGATAATCACAAACAGGAAAAATCCAAAGAAATTCTTGCCAAGACACATCATAATTAAACTTCTGAAAATGAAAAGACAAAGAGAAAAATCATAAAGAACTATCAGTTCAAAAGATAGGGGATTTCTTTTCAGGAAATGTGGGGTGCAGAAGGAAATGGCATACCATTTTTCAAGTGCTGAAAAAAAAGAACTGTCAACTCCAAACTAGTTCTCTGGCAAAAAAAAAAAAAAAAAAAAAAAAAAAAAAAAAACAAAATCCTTCAGGAATGAAGGGGAAATCGAGACATTCTTGGATGAAGGAAAATAAGACATCATTGCTAATACACCCATCATTAAAGAATGGCTAAAGGAAGTTCTCCAAGCAGAAAAGAAATAACAGAAAGAGAAACTTTATAAAGGAAAGAAGAAATTCAGAACAGGTAAGAACAGTGATAAGTACAATAAGCCCTTCTCCTCATGAGTTTCTTCAATCTTATATTTGATGGATGAAGCAAAAATTGTAACACCATCTCATCTCATTCTCAGTGTGTACAGAAGAAATGGCGAAGACAATTATATTTTAAAAGCAGGGAGAGAAAAGGGATCTAAATGGAAGTAGGACTTCTACACTTCACTCAAAGTGATAAACTATAGATTGTAGACTGTGATAAATTATTTAAAAGACTGTATAAATTAGTATACTGCTATTAGAGTAACATTAAGTCATTACTAGAGTAACAACTAAGAAAGATTATACAATATGATACTCAAAAACACTAAGTATAAATCAAGATGTGATCCTAAAATATGTCTAAGTAACTCACATGAATGCAAGAAAGAGAAACAGAGGAACACAAACTAGAGGAAAATAAAACAGCACACATAAGCTGGAACATACCAGTAATTACCTTATATTTACATGGTTTAAACACACCAATTAAAAGACAGAGATTGGCTGAGTAGATTATAAAAAATGGCCCTACTAAATTCTACCTACAAGATACTCCAAATACAATAGCATAGGTAGGTAGAAAGTAAAAGGACAGAAAGATATACCATGCAAACATTAATTTTAAAAAAAGAAGTAGTGGCTGTATTAACATTAGAAAAAGACTTGAGAGTAAAGCATATTATGGGAGACAGACAGATATTATATAATGATAAAAGAATTGTTCTGCTAGGAAGACATAACGATCCTAAATGTGTACACACCAAACAGCAAAGTATCAAAACACATGAAGCAAAAACCAAGAGAACTAAAGGGAAACATAGACACATCCACCTGATACTTGGGAGACTTCCACACCCCATGCTCAGCAATAGATACAACCACTAGTCACAATCAACAAAAATGAAGGACTCAACAATACTTTATTGATTAACAGGTTCTACATGACATTTAGGGAACACTCCATCCAATGACAACAGATTACACACTCATTTCAAGGGCCCATAGAACATACATCAAGATAAACCATGTCCTGGGTCCTAAAACACACCTCAACAAATTTAAAATCGTTGAAATCACACAGAATATGTTCTTTAGTCACAATGTTCTTTAATCAGAGTAGAAATCAACAGAAAGAAATCAGGAAAATCTCCACATACTTGAAAATTAAGCAACACACTTTTAAACAATCCATGGGTCAAAGAGGAAGTCCCAAAGGAAATTAAAAAAAATGCTTTTAGCTGAATGAAAATGAGAACACAACTTACAAAAGTGTGGGGCGCACAGCTAACGCGTTGCTGAGAGGGAAGCCTATAGCACTAACTGTGTACATTAGAAAAGTGGAAAGCTCTCAAATTAATATGTAAGATTAATCAATAATCTAAGCTTTACCTCAAGAACCTAGGAAAAGAAAAGCGAAATAAACGCAAGGCAGCAGAAGTTAAGGAATGATAAAGATGCGGAATCAATGAAATTGAAAACAGAAAAACAATAGAGAAAAATCAATGAGACAAAAAGCTGGTTCTTTGAAAAGATCAGCAAACTTGACCTCTAGCGAGACTGAAAAGAAATAGAGAAGACACCAATTACCAAGATCAGAAATGAAACAGAGAGCTATCACTTACAGACCTGGCAGACACCAAAAAGGCTAATAAAGGAATATTATGAAAAACCTCATATGCACAAATTTGACAATGTAAGTGAAATGGACCAATTCCTTCCAAAGCACAAGCTACCAAAATAGACTACTCGAATGGCCCTGTCACTACTAAGGAAATTGAATTCATAATTTTAAAACTTTCTCCCACAAAACACCAGACCCAGATGGTTCCATTGAAGAATTCTACCAAACATTAAAGAATTAATACCAACTCTACACATCCTCTTACAGAAAATAAAGAGGATGGGACTTTCCAACGCATTTTATAAAATAAGTATTGCCCTGATAGGAAAACCAGACAAAAACAGCATAAGAAAGAAAACTAGAGACCAAAACCCATCATGGATAAAGGTGCCAAAACCCTTAAGAAATTACTAGCAAATGGGGTGCCTGGGTAGATCAGTCAGTTAAGCATGTGACTCTTTTTTTTTTTTAAAGATTTTATTTATTTGACAGAGAGAGATCACAAGTAGGTAGAGAGGAAGGCAGAGAGAGAGAGAGAGAGAGAGAGAGAGGAGGAAGCAGCCTCCCTGCTGAGCAGAGAGCCCGATGTGGGACTCGATCCCAGGACTCTGAGATCATGACCTGAGCCGAAGGCAGAGGCTTAACCCACTGAGCCACCCAGGTGCCCCAAGCATGTGACTCTTGATTTCAGTACAGGTCATGATCTTAGGGTCCTGGGATCCAGCCCTGTGTTGGGCTTCTTGCTCAGTGGGGAGTCTGCTTGTCTCTCTCCCCCTCTGCCCCTGCCCGGCTCATGCACTCTCTCTCTCTCTCTATCAAATAAGTAAATAAATCTTTTAAAAAAGAAATTATCAGCAAACCACAACTTTTACAATATGAAATATATAACCCAAATCACCCTAGCACTACTAAGGAGATGAAATTGTAGTTTAAAACCTCTCAAAAGAGAAAGCTCCACACCTAGGTGGTTTCACAGGAAATTTTTACCAGATATTTAAAAACTGGGTACCACTTTTCATAATCTCTTTCAGAAAACAGAAAGGACACGAAAACTTCCCAATTCATTTCATGACTCTGATACTAAAGCCAGACAAACACAGTACAAAAAAAGAAAACATGAAACCATTATCTTTTATGAACTTAAATTTAAAAACAAATCAACCAGACATTAGCACATAAAATCTGGGAATATCTAAAAAGAATAATAGATAATGACCAAGTGGGGTTTATAGTGGGATTGCAAGGTTGGTTCACCTTTTGGAAATTAATCCATGTTATCCACAATATTAACAGGCTGAAAAAGTAAAAGCACATAATCATATCAATTGACACAGAAAAAACATTTGACAGATTCAACACCCATTCATTATTTTTTTTTTTTTTTAAAGATTTTATTTATTTATTTGACAGAGAGAGATCACAAGTAGATGGAGAGGCAGGCAGAGAGAGAGAGAGAGGGAAGCAAGCTCCCTGCTGAGCAGAGAGCCCGATGCGGGACTCGATCCCAGGACCCTGAGATCATGACCTGAGCCGAAGGCAGCGGCTTAACCCACTGAGCCACCCAGGCGCCCCCCATTCATTATTTTTAAAACCCCATTTTTCATAAAATTAGAAACAGAACTTCCTCAATGTGATAAAGCATCTACAAAAACTCTACAGCTAGCATTATACTTAATGATGGAAGACTGAGTGTTTTTCCTCTAAGATCCGAAGCAAGGCAAGAGGAGAGCCTGGGTGGCTCGGTTGAGTGTCTGACTCCAAGTTTCAGCTCTGGTCATGATCTCAGTGTCTTGGATTGAGCGCCGCATTGGGCTCTGTGCACAGCAGGGAATCTGCTTCTCCCCTCCCTTCTGCCCCTTCCCCAACTTGTGTGTGCTCTCTCTCTCTCTCTCTCAAATAAGTAGACAAAATATTTTTTTAAAGAAATAAGACAATGTCTTGTCACCACTGTTATTCAACAAAATACTTATAGTTGTAGCTGGTGTAATAAGGCAAGAAAATAAAAGTCATAGAGATCAGGAAGGAGGAACTACATCGTCCCTATCTGCAGATGACAAGATAGTCTACATGGAAAATCCCAAAACACTTGACAAAGTAGCTCCTAGAACTAACAAATGAATTCAGCAAGGCTACAAGACATAAGATCAGCAAACAAAACCAATCACATTTTCATATACTATTAACAAACATTTAGAAACTGAAATTAAAAATACAATAACATACTGGCGTAAGGATAGATGTTTAGATTAATGACATAGAAATGAGGGTCAATAAATAAATCTTCCATTTATGTTCAATTCATTTTTGACAAGAGTGCCAAGACAAAGCAACAGTGTTTTCAACAAATGGTGATGTGACCACTGGATATTCATAACCAAAAGAATGATGTTGACTCCTTTTTCACTATACACAAAAATTAACTCCAAATGGAAGCCAGAACTAAATGTAGAAGCAAAAATTACCAAGCTCTTATCAAACATAGCAGTAAATCTTTGTGACCTTGAGTTAGACAAGAGTTTCTCAGATATGGCATCAAAAGCATGTGTTTAAAAATATTGATAAATTAAATTTCATAAAATTGAAACTTGTGTGCTACAAATAATACCATCAAGAAAAAAGGGACACCTGGGTGCCTCAGTCGGTTGAGCATCTGACTTCAGCTCATGGCATGATCTCAGGATCCTGGGACTGAGGCCAGTGTCAGGTTCCCCACTCAGTGAGGAGTCTGCTTGTCCCTCTCCCTCTGCCCTTTCCCTGCTTGTTCTCTGTCTCTCTCAAATAAATAGATAAAATCTTTTTAAAAAAATACCATCAGGGAAGTGGAAAAATGACCCAGAGAGTGGGAAAAAATATTTGTAATTCATAAATCCGGTAAGGGTTTAGTATCCAGAATACATAAAGAACCCTTACAACTCAACAATAGGAAGACAAATAACCCAACTTAAAATCGGCAAGGTATCCAAATAAACATTTCACCAAGAAGATATACAAATGGCCAACAAACACAAAGATGCTCAACATCAGTGGCTATAATCAAAAAGACAGAAAATAACAGATGTCTGTGAAGATGTGGAAAAAAAATGGAACCCTTTTATGTTGTTGGGGAGATAGTGAAACTGTGCAACTACTTGTGAAGCGTTCTGTCAGTTCCTCAAAATCTTAAACATGGAGTTACCATATGACCCAGAAATTCCACGTGTAGGTACAGACCTGAGAGAAATGAAAGCTACATCTATATAAAAACTTGCACAACATTATTCAGAACAGGAAAAAAGGTGAAAACAACCCAAATTGCTACCAACTGGTGAATAGATAAACAGACTATGGTATATCCATACAACTGAATATTAGTTGCCAATAAAAAAGGAATGAAGCACTAACACAAACTTGAACATGGATGAAACTTGAAAATATTATGTTAAGGGAAAGAAGTCAGTCACAAAAGGCTGCCTATTATACACCACCATTTATAGGAATGTCCAGAAGAGACAAATCCATAGGGCCTGAAAGAAGACTAATAGTTGCCAGGGGCTGAGGGTGAAGGGGAATGGGGAATGGCTGCTAATGGGTGTGCGGTTTCTTTTTGGGGTAACTACTAAAATATTCTGAAATTAGAAATGGGAGATGGTTGCACAGCTCTGTGAATATACGAGAAAAACCACGCACTTTAAATGAATTTTATGGTATGTGAATTATACCCAAAAGAGCCCATGTTTTAAAAAACACAGTACCATTTATTTACAATCGTGCCAAAGGAAATGCAATACTTAGATACTAAAATCTAAGACAATATGCATAGGATCTGTATCTAGAAAATTACAAAACAGAAATAAAGAGCTCAATAAATGAAGAGACTGACTGTGTTTATTGATTAGAACAACACAGTAAACATTTCGATTCAAACTGATCTATGGTTTTAATGCAATTCCTATCAAAATCCCAGCAAGACATTTTGCAGACATGGACATGCTTATAATAAAATTTATATGGAAGCTTCGGGTACTAGAATAAAACAATTTTGAAAAATAAGAGTACAATGGGAGGAGTCACTCTACCTGGTATTAAAGTTTATTAGGGTAGCAACATTAATTGGGACTGTGTAACATTGACCAAGGGATAGGCACATAGATCAACAGAGCAGAAACATACCTACACAAATATGTCCCACTCATTTTTTGACAAAGGTATGAAACTAATTCAGTGAAGGAGGGAGAGCCTTTTCAACAAATGATGCTAGAGCCTTCGGCTCAGGTCATAATTTCAGGGTCCTGGGATCGAGCTCCACCTCCAGCTGCCTGCTCAGTAAGGAATTTGCTTCTCCCTCTCTCCTGGCCTGCTCGTGCTTTCTCTCTTTACCTCTCTGTCTCAATTAAATAAATAAAATCTTAAAAAAATAGATCACAGTCTTAAATGTAAAACACATAACCATGAAACTTCAATAGGAGAAAATCTTTGGGACGTAGAGCTTGATAAGAGTTCTTAGACTCAACAACAAAAGCGTGGTCCATAAAATAATCCTTTCATGAAAGAATCTGTTAAGAGGATGAAAAGACTAGCTATAGACAGGGAGAACATATTTTCAAATTACATACTGGATAATGGACAAGTATGTAAACAGAACTCTCAAAACTCAATGGTAAAACAAAACAAAACAAAAATAAATCCCACAAATAATCCAATTAGAAAGTGGGCCCAAGTCATGAACGGACATTTCACTGAAGAGATCACATGGATGGCAAGTACATTCGAGAAGTGTCATTAAGCATTAGGGAAATGCAAAGTAAAACAACATCAAGAGAGAGCACTCTACATGGGTCGGAAAGGACTCCCCCATACACTGCACTACACCACCACCAAAATTATGCTGCTTGGAAAAAGCCCATCTCTGAGTTTACACTGTTTAATTACATTTTTATGACATCCTTGAAATGAAAAAATTACAGAAGTGGAGAACAAGTGAGTGGTTGCCATGAGTTTGGGACTTGGGGTGGGACGGGGTGGAAGGGGGGTTTGGTTGCAAAATGGCAACACGGAGGATCTTCCAGGTGATGGTGGAGATCACATGAGTCCGTACATTTGACAAAACTGCTTTGAATTAAATACATATGCTCTGAGGTAAATAACAGTATGTAAAATCGGTAAAGTCCAAATATAGTGGATGGATGGCATCAACGCCCGTGTCCTGGTAATAATATTGAACTACGGTGATGCACAATGTTACTGCTGGGGGAAACTTGATGAAGGGTATACGGAATCTCTGTTGCATCACTTCCTAAAACTACATGTGAACCTACAATTGTCTCAAAATAAAAAGTTTTAAAAGTCATAATGTATATGGTTTGTCTTTGCAAAGACAGATGTTTAAAAAACTGAGGTTGTGATAATTGAGTCACCATTTGAAAATGGGCAGAGATCCAAACCATATAACCAGCCATAAGGATAAACTCCTAAAGGATTAGAAATCTAAATGTAAAACCCAAAAGCCTTCAAACAGTAGAAGAAAATTGGGTGAATTCCTCTTTAACCTGGGTGTGAGGAGAGGGTTTCTAACTGTGACTCAAATCCAGTTGTGATAAAAGAAAGGGTTGATATTTGACTATGCAAAAACGCTTTTTGTGGGGGCCTGGCTGGCTCAGTCTGTGGAACGTGCAGCTCTTCTTGATCTTGCGGTTGTGAGTTTTAGCCCTATGTTGAGCGTAAATATGACTTAAAAATTAAATCTTTTTTTAAAGCGCTTTTGCATGGCAAAGAAAAATAAACACCATCAGTAAACAACAAATTGGGAGAAATTACAACATTTATCACAGGTTAGAAAACTAATAGCCTTAATATAAAAACTCTTAAAATTGAGGATAAAAGACCAAAAACTCAGTCGAGGAAGGGAGGAAAGACATAAAAAGATAATACACACACACACACACACACACACACACACACACCCCAAAAAGGCTCCGGAGCATATGAAAAGATGCTCCAAGTTACTCATAATTAGAAAAATGCTTAATTAAAATTCCTGAGATACCATTTCTCACCTAACAGATTTACAAAAATTAAAAAGTATAGCAAACACTTTATTGGCAAGGTTTTAGGAAAAAGGACCCTCTCACACATTACTGAGAGGAATGCAAATTGGTACAAACCTTTCAAGAGGGGAATGTGGAAATTACCTGACAAAACCAATAGGTGTTTACTTTTTGACACACCCATTCCACTTCTAGGAATCTACCCTGAACACATACCTTTGGCAAAATGAAAATACATATGCACCAGGTTGCTCACTGCCGCGCTGTAATTGCAAAATACTGGAAACAACCCAAAGCTCATACATAGGAAGGGTTGAATCATATACGGTACCTTCGTGCTGCTGTTTTCGGCAGCTGTAATCAAAGAATGAGAAAGAGCTCTAGGAAATGAGAAGAGGTGACCACTAGGATGTACCATCCCATAAAAAAGTGAAGCTCAAAAAAGGATCTACTCTTCATATAAGAAAAAAAAATACACAGACGTCTGCTCATTTGTGCAAAAAGAAACACAGGAAAACAAATGAGATTGGTTACTTAGTGGAGATGAATGGAGCAAGGTGGGAAGAATAGAAGTAATGGGAGGTGTTGCTTTTCTATGGTTTTTAACTTACAGAATTATGTTATTTTTCACCTGCTCAAAAAAGAATTAAAATTAACAAATGTGGGGAAACAAAAACCCCCAAAAGTATCTAAACGAAATAAGTCAACTGAACCGCACTCAACTGACCACCCCAGGGGCAGGGGGATGGAAAGCTAGCCCAGGTAATTTTTCAACACAGTCTTTGGGTGTTATAACCTCAAGCAAAAGACAAAGAGAATTCTAAACAAATATCGTAGTCTAGTTATGGGCTTCTTCTCACACAGATACGAGTTAGCAATTATGAAACTACCTTCTGTATATACTAGGATTCAGTAAATGAGTAAATACATTATGGATAGTAGCAGGTAGATTTCTCACTGTCATAAAAGGGAAATATAAATATGGATGGGGAAAGAATTGACTTTGCTATTGGATTAGAATTTAGAAGTATCAGTGTGAATTCATGGATTTTAGATAGATAGATAGGAGACAGACAGGTAGGTGGGTAGATAGAGAAATTATCACAATAATGGAAATTAATAAAATGAAATATAGATGAAGGTTAAGTAATTATTTTCCTACCTTTGTGGACTGAGAAGTTCTATTAGCAATGACACTCTTGTAGAAATGAGCATATATCTAGTACCCGGATCTTTGTTTCTAGATATCATTCTCCACCAAAAGAAACTAAGGCTCCTTGGAAAAGTAGCTGATTTTTAGGGCAGAGGCAGAAAACAAACAAGATAAGCCTGGAACACCTTGCTATGCCAGAAACTAAGGCTGTGCTCAGAGAATGATTAGGGACATGTCAAAAAGACTTAAGAGCTGGCATAAAGGGTTAGGTTCCCACTGACCAAATCTGGGAAAATTTGAGCATCGAAATAAATAATGATAGTAAAGGATTATAGCTCATTGAATAAAAAAAAAAACCCACTAGGTTACCTGATATAAATGAATATACAAGTAAATAAACGAGGAGGGAAGGAAAGCTCTCTCTTGTAGTAGACAGCCAAAAAATACATAGAGAAGGGATGATGAAATTAGAAATTCATTATTTGCCAACCAGCATAATAAAGTTGCCTCAGGCAAGGATCATCACTGGATGCTAAATTAGTGAGTGAAACTTTTCAGAGTAACAGGCTATTAACATTTCTTCAAATATATCCCCATAAGATAATTACAACAGAAAAACTAGTACCTTGGCAGTGGAGAAACCTGGCAGACACCACATTAACCAAGTGATCAAGGTTAACATCAGCAGTAATGACCTTGTGATCTGAGGGACGGACCAGGACCCAGGATCGCTTCTCCAGCGTTCCTGCCGCAGGTGCAGAGCCTGAATCTAATCACATGGAAACATCAGACAAACCCAAAACGAGGGGTATTCTGCAAAACAACTGGCCAAATGCACCAGTTCAGAAACCTGAACTTTCTTTTGCTATAAAACACATTACTGGGACAATCAGCAAGATCTGAATAAGGTCTTTGGATTAGACTGGAAACAATGTTAACTTCCTGATTTTGATCAACATCCTGTGCTTGTACGAGAGGTTACCTCTGTTTTTAGGAAATATACATTCACTTACTTTGGAATGGGAGCATCATGTCTGCAGTTTATTCTCACACAATTCAGAAAAATAAATAGTGTGTGCATGTGTGTGTGGGGGGGGAAGGGAGTGGATAAAACAAAGAAAATGTGGTAAAGTGTCAAAATTTAGGGATTGAAGTAAAAGGTATTCAGCAATCATTTGTATTATTTTTTGCAACTTTTCTTGAATGTGAATTCATGTCAGTCTAAAACATTAAAGAAAAAAAGCTTAGATGTGATCAACAAACCCCCAGGATGAACAGACTACAGGCCTGAGCGCCAACTATTAGGAAATGCTCCCAGTTGATGGGAGCATTCCCATGAAGCAACAGGGCAGGGGTCTCTGGGTGTATGAGGGCATTCAGGGAATGGTTGCTCTCATTTTGATAAATTTCAGGTCAATACTGGAGCCTTCTTCAGACAAAAGACCTGTTGCCAGTGGTCTGCAGAGCCCTGCTCAGTGTGGCTGACACCAACTGGTTCACTGGACTCCATATGGCCAGCCCACAAGGCAGAAAGGCTAAGAATCAAAACTCCTTTCAGGTAGAGTTGTTTTGGAGGATGGATGGATGGATGGATGGATGGATGGATGGATGGATGGGTAGATGGATGGACGGACAGATGGATGGACAAATGGATGGATGGATGGGTGGATGGGTAGATAGAGAGTTAAGATACGGCTGTTGAGCACTTGTAATGTGGTCAGTCCGAATTGACATGTGCTGTGAGTGCAAACCGCATGCTGGAATGTAAAGACTTTCCATGATAAAAAAAAAAAAAGGACAAATATGTCAGTAATTGTTAAGTTGATCACTTGTTGAAATAATATTTTAGACAGTTGGGGTTAAATAAGATATATTCAAATTAATTCCACCTGATTTTTAACTTTTTCAATGTACTTATTAGACAACACTGGCCTAGTGGATTCATGGTTCTGCAAGTTTTTGTTCAAATCTCACCTTCTTGGCAAAATCCTTGTTGCCTACCCCATTTAGAAGGACACCCTTCCCAGTCACTCCCTTGCTCCCTTCCTTGACTGATTTTGCTGCAAATCACTTATCACCTCAGACATACAGCATTTTTTACTTATAAATCTTGTCTTCCTTCAGTCTCCCCCACGGGATGACCTTCCAGGAGCATTTCTGGTCTGCTCCGTTTGCTCTTGTATCAACACCCTGACAAATCATTAATTTGCATAAGTTCTTCACCATGGGTACTCAGTAGCCTTTTACACTGTAACATCTAACATAGCTGCCTATCCTTCCTTCCGCCCTTCAGTCGGTCTGTCCATCCATTCATCTATCCATCCCGTCCATCTGTCCACCTTTCACAGCCCAGGCACACAGTAGATACACAAAACATCTTCCTTGAATCAAATTTTCAGAATGACTTTTGACCTATTCCTGAATCAGTCACCCAAGTTCCAGTCTTGAATTACTTTGGGGTCCTGTTCCATACGGACCCCTGACTTGCCCGAGTTGGAAAGGAGAAGCAGGCTAATGTGCCCCACCACCTGTGAGGGTCCACAGTAGAGAGAAGGGTCTTGGACACTGTCCTCCCTTCCCCACTCCCTTTTAGGAGCCAAAGCGCCAAACAAATCCAAGTGAAGGGCTGGAGATAGATACATTTTTCCAAATGTATCCCAAAAGCAGACAGCCATCAGGAACTATGCAGGCAAAGAAGCATATTTGTTTGTTTGTTTGTTTCAGGAGAGACAGAGAGAGCACAAGCAAGGGCAGAGGCAAAGGGAGAAGCAGGTTCCCTGCTGAGTGGGGAGCCCACTGCAAGACTTGATCCCAGGACTCTGAGATCATGACCTGAGCCCAAGGCAGCCACTCAACTGACTGAGCCACCCAGGTGCCCCAAGAAGCACACATATTTAAAAAATGCTAGTCCATTTCAGTTCTCTTGGACTCCATGTTTCCCTTCCTCTTCCAGTGATTCAGGCAATCACTGAGTTTTACCTCTAGAAAGGATTTAAAGGTCATATACTCCACTGGTCCAGTCACAGCCTTTAAATACAGTAATCCAACCCCAGAAGAAAAAAATCTCAGAGAGCCCTCTATTCTTCTCAGCCCTTCATTGGAGTGATGGGGACCACAGGGCCCAGAGAGGGTAGGGGACTTGCCCAAGGTCTCACAGCAAGGTAGCAGAGCTGGGCCTGGCACCCAGGCTGCCTCCTCCTAGACACTGGTCCTGTTTCAGGACAGGGGAGGGGATGTGGCTAGGCTCAGATAAGAGGTGCTTGGGCTACAACCGAGAAAAACAGTCTCAGAGCTGGTGGCTGTGTGGGGATAAGCTGGGTAGATTTTGTAGATGCTCCATGAGCTAAAAGGGGCCAAACACAGACCCTTTCCTCTATTGTGGACCCTCACAGGTAGTGGGGCACATTGGGCTGCTTCTCCTCTCCAATTTGGACAGGTCAGGGGTCAGTATAAACCTGGAGCCCAAAGTAATTTTCAAAACAAACAAACAATAAGCAAACATGCCAAGTACAGCTTCTTCTAGAGGAGACAAGCTGTTACTCACTGCAAAACTAAGGGTGGGGTAGTTTGGGTTTTTTTCATAATGAAAATTAGCAAATATGAAGTCAAACCTAAAACAGCCCATATGTTTAAATTAAAATAATTCCAAATAACAAGTCTCCAAAGTCCACACATCCCTACACCCCTTATCCCAGTATTTTTAAAAATCTGTTTTATCTTAAATTAGGCATTAGTACTAACAGAATTAAATATTTACTTTAGCCGGGAACAACTCTTTGTTACTGGAGGGTAAAGATGGGGGCAAAAATCCTTTTTGATAAGCTACCATTTGATAGCTAGAAATCAAAATCACCCCCATCTTCCCTTCTGCTGCCCACAAGCTGGAAGCTCAATGATGCTTCTGTAAGAGTCTGTGAACCGGTGACACAAACAGCTCCAGGGTGGGCTGGGAGTGGGAAGGCCTGAGTCCTGGACTAGTTCAGCCCCAGCATCCTCATGTGTAAAACCAGGGGTCTCTAAGGGAACTTCCACTTTTCCCTTTCTTTGGTCCTACATAAACACATACCAATTGCTTTTATCTTTACCCGAACTTCCAGAACTCTTCTTGGCCATATAACAGTCGTAGCCCCCACCTACCAACCTAACACGAACCCCCCCCCACATTGTCAAGTCTCTGGTCGTTTCAAAAAGAGCAAATGATGATTTATCATTTTCAAACATTTTAAGTAACTTAAGAGTTTAATTCGCAACTCATAGCACTGTGGGATGTCATGGCTGGAGGAGCCCTACAGATTTCCCCTAGTCAAGTCCTTCATTGTACAGACGGGGAAACTGAGGCTCAGAGCTAGATCCACCCCCCCCCCCCGGTGGATGTTCTACCCACTACAGCACAAAGAATCCCTCCCAGACTCAAAGCTGGTCCCAAACAGTGACTCTTCCAAAGGGTAAGATTAACTGTCAGGATCTCCAATCTCAGGTTGATTACTGGACGATGCCTCCAACTGCTGGAGGGCACTGACTTTCCACTAACTTGCTCGACTTCTCTCCCTCCAGATGAGTCATAAAGCAGAGGCCCAGACGCTCCAGCAAGGGACAGACAGAGCGGGTGCCGCTCTGCATAAGGACCCAAAACTGAATACTCATCTTCACCATGACCCTGACTTACCCAGCCCTGGCAAATTTGGCTTTCTTTAGCAAAAGAAACAAAGGATGGGGGGGCTGGGGGGTGAATACCTCAATCTGTATGCAAACCAGTTCAAAGCAAACCAGCACTTATCTCTTCATAAAGGAGAGGGAAAGCCCGAGCTCCTAGCAACATCCTCCCTTCCCAGAGGTTCTACCTTGAGTGTGGGGGGATGGGCATAACCAGATCAGCAAATGTGAGTCACCACACAGGCGACATCCTTTGAGGGTTCAAATGGCTTCCCACACCTACTCTCCATGTTCTCGGCTGGCTTTCAGGACCTGAGCACTCATTAGGGCCAGGTTAATCGGATGACAGGGTGGTCTTTAAGAGAGGTAAAAAGCCCTTACTGTAAGGGGGAGTGCACAGCCCCACTCAGAGCCTCAGTTTCCTCATCTGTGATTTATGAGCCCTTCTGGCCTTGCCATGAGAAGCCTTTCCACATTTGCAGTGTTGGACAGGGACGGTGGGGGAGGTTCTCTGAATCGCACCCAGCACATGCCCCACCGCTCCTCCTGAGGCTTCTCTCCAAAGAGAACATGACGCCCCCGCCCCCATCTCCCAGGAAGGGCCCCGGCCAGACATACGGGCAGGTCCACCACCCAGTTTTCACAAAGAGCTGGTCAGACCTTTTCAGTGATTTGGGGGGAGTCAAAGACCCACTTTTCCCTCCTGATGCCAGGTGTGACAGTGGAAATGTAGAAAACCCAACCAAATCAGTGGCCCTCTCAGATCCCATTTACTAACTTCCATGGCAGGCAGACATGGAACCTCCTCCAGGGCCTTGGGCCAGACGCACCCTGCCTGGCCCCACTCAGGAGCTGCAGAAGGCTGGACGAGCAGGATCTCTAAGCAGGCAAATCCTCCAGAGTGTCTAGATCCCAGAAACACTGCATGACCTTCCAAGCCAGGGATTCTCTCACGCTAGTTTGCTTGGGTGTAACTCACACGATGATCAAAAGAAGGGACAAGAGGACTTTTGGTATCAAAAGAGACCTGCTTTTCTTTTGTTACATTTCTCAGGCCACATGAGAAGGCAAAACAGAGAGTGGCCAGTGACCCTAAAGAGAGGAACCCCTGAGTGTGTCCTGAGCCTGATGTCTGCCAGACCATGTCACCAACACCCGCACTTTGGAATCCCCCACGATGCTATTACGCTGGGCGGGACTGGCCTTCTCATATGCCCATCTGTCACCCAAGGACCCTGCAGCTCAGGTAGGGGCAGGGACTTGCCGAAAATCCCGCGGCTGGTCCATGACCTTTGCCGGAAGGCAAAGCTCTTTATTCCTCCCACCACATCACAATGTATCTACACCCACGAGGTGACCAGGGATGGCTGTGCGCACTACAGTGAGGCATTCTTAGCCTGTTTCAAAGAATCCCTGAGGGAACCATGAATGGGCTTCCAGAAAGGTCTATGAGCTCCTGAAATTAGATGCAGCATTGCATATTCTTGTGTGGTGGTCTGAGAAGACCCACAACTTTCATTAGATTCCGAAAGAAGGCTGTGATCCAAGGACTGTCCCTGCTCCAGAGAGACAGAAATTATCTTTGTCATGATTTGGGGCTCAAGAGATGAGCTGGAGTTGGCCTCCCTGGTGGCAAGCTCAGGAGAGCCTTGGCAGCGAGGTGGTCCTAGCTCTTCTCCAATCTCATGATCAGAATGAGCTTTAGGCATGGCATGGTGCCACTTGGTGAGGGGGCTATCCAAAAGGACCTCCCTAAACACTGAACACCTCCTACTGGCGTCCTAAAAAGAGATGCTCTCCAAGACACGGCAACACTTACATCCCATAATTCAAGTTGGAGGTTCCAGCTTCTCCTGATGAAGGGAATCACCCCGAGACATACAGGGCTGGGGAGGGCACCCTTGCAGGTAAGAGGCAGGGGCAGGCCCAGGAGCCAGGAAGGGCGAGGTGCGGGCACTGAACCCAAATTTGGTCTGCTCAGGATTTTGCAAAGAGCCAGCCCACAGACGTGACTGAAAAGGTCGGAAAGACTGTCCCCAGCCATGTGGGGGGCAAGGGCTTCAGACCCAGCCCTTTCTACCTGGGTACCACCTTCCTGAAAGGGTGTGGTGAGGATGAGAGAGACATCAGCTTCTAGTTCTCTGCTTCTGGGGTGACATGTGATGTAGAAGGCAAAGTGCCCCACAGGAAAAGTCCGGTTGACCTGGTTAGCCTCCACTGTGGACTCAGAAATACGACTGGGCATTGGCGCCAAAGGATGCTTTGAGGGCCTCCAGCCCTGGGTCGGAGAAGCCAGCCATCCTCACCGTCCCAGGGAGGGGAACAGCCTCCGGCTCCCACACCCACTGCCGCTGTTTGGTGAGAGAGGACGGAGAGTTTTGTAGGGCTGCCAAAGGGCAGTCACTCGGGAGGGATGCAGGGAGGAGGAGAGAGAGAAGCCTGCTGGGAGGCTCCTGTTGCGGGAGGGGGTGTGAGCCCTGGGGAGTAGACCTGGGGGAGACTCCAGCTTGACCTCACCTGGGCTATGGGCGCAGCGCCCACCGCCCCGCCTCTGAGAGTGGCAGGCAGGGCCCCGTCCCCCTCCAGGGAGACTCAAGGGGGCCAAGGCCAGGTGGCAGGAGGGGTGGCAGGAGGGCCCTGACGCTCCTCCACAGTGTCAGGGCTGTGGAAGCTATTGAGTCGCTAATGCTCTTTACCTCACCGCTGGGGCGTCCCTAGAAACAGCCGGATTGCTCCCTTTCATCCAAACAGCAGCATGATTGTTCTAGCACCAAGTGTGTCAGATCTGACTCCATCATATCCCCCAAATTAATTTTAGAGCGGTGGCTAAATGAAATGGCATACTTCCTTGAGCTTTTGTTGCAACATGTTCATGCAGCAAACTGAGAAGCAAATGTAGTAATTAGAGGTTAAATTAATCCTTGACAGACAAGCAGCTTAGAAACACTGTGGCCTCCTCCCCGAACCCAGCGTCACGCATGCCTGTCTCTCACGTGACGCTGGCAAGCGCGCCACAACTACTGTTCCACTTAAAATTCCAAGGTCGGCGCTGCAACTTCCAGAGATCTCATTAGGAGCAAAACCCAAACAATCCCCCAAACTGAGAACAGAGCCCACCCAGCAGAGCCCTCCAAGGGGCTGGCTGCCCGACTCTCGACTCTCCATCAGCAACTCGAAAACAAGAGGAGACACACTCCTTTCTGAGGCCCTGAGGCCCGGGCACCCCACTGCTCCTTAACTTAGAACCTGCTCTCTTCGCTCCCTGCGACTTGGAACTCCGATTGTAATCCGCCCCTGCGCCTTCCTAACAGGGCTCCTAAGCAGTGCGCACCACGTTCCCCCCACCCCCACATTTCGCTCTCCCTCAAAAGGAGAGTCCTGCGCGCCCACAGCAGATGTGCAAAGAAGGTGTTCTGGACTCAGATGGTTGACGGAGAGTCAGGGTCCCCTCAGGAAAGTCAGGCCGCTCCCCTCTCTGGGCCTCACTCTCCTCTTCTGTAAAGTTACAGGACTCTACTCTCCCAGCTGGAACACTGTGCATCTTTTACTGTGGGAGTTTGGAACCACGCGCAGGCAGGCATGTAGGCAACAGACTAATGGGGCCACATAAAGCGAGGCAGAGCAGATTCCAAGCCCGCCCCTCTGTGTCACCGAGCCTCTGAGGTTCAAACACTGGGCAAAATATGAAAGCAGGTGCCATTCACGAGCTCACACCCGGTGACATCCAGTGGCCTTCTCTAGAATCGGCAAAAATGTGTCCCTATGGCCCAGTGTCCAGGTACTTGCACAGGCGGAAGGAAGGGGGAAACACAAGGGCCAGCTGGCCAGGCCTCCTTCTAGCCTGATGGAACCCCATGGTCAGCCCCATCCTCCTCTGGGCCTCATGGACAAGTTCTCAGGGTTCAGAAAACAGCATTGTCCAAACCCCCACTTAATGGTTATTTACTGTGCAGAGCGGGAAGTGGGGCACACTGGGAGGGGAAGGCAGCTGGGCCCCCCATCCTGAGGAAATTTCCAGGCTGGGACCCAGGCTGTACAGAAAGGGGCACTGACCGCCCCCGGGGTCAGAAGGCAGCAGCCAAAGCAGGACTGCGCTGCTGTGGGTGGGCGGAGGAGCCCACCCTCATGCGGGCCAGGGAGGGAAGGGAAATCTGGAGCTGGGGTTCCTGAGAGGCCCCGAGGAACTCCTCTGGGCAAGGAAAGTTCTCACAGACTTCGCAAAAGGCTTTTTCCTTCTGGTGCCCCTTAGACCCTGTCTCTGTCTCTGGAAGCTTTTACTCTGGGGAGTCCAGGGTCAGCAAAGCCCCTCACTACGCCTCACCCTGGGAGATCTTTGGGGGCTGCGACCAATGTGATTGCTTTGGAAAATCTGAATAGGTCAGATTTTAAGGGTGGACTTGGGGCCCAAAGGAAATCAGGGAGGCTCTGTGAACAGGGAGAAAAAAGAAAGCACCAGCGTGGGGGAGGAGGACACCCGACTTCTGAGCTCAGAAGCCCCAGGCTGCTCATTTGGAAGCAGGACACCACTGCGACCATGCACCCATGGTCCTCGCACGTAAAGATCACATAAATGTCACACAAGCAACAGGCCCTCACCTCCATGGGACCCCTGATCCACCGGCCAGCGGCTCTGTGGGGAATCTTCTTCCTTTGCCACAGTTGCAACCAAACGAGGACAGGAGTGACAACAGCAACAAGTAATAAGCCTTGCCAGACAACCCCATTGGGTTCAAGCAGGTTCAGGAAGCTTCCCTACTCAGGACCTGAAGATGTTTCAGGACTCAAAGTCTGCAAAATCAGACTGCTTCCAAGTGAGCTTCGAGAGGCTTCTTTCCTGCCATACAGCTGACTGATGCTGCCTAGGTTACCCTGGGTGTCGGCGCTGGGAGGGGGGTAATGGGAATCAGTTTATTGTGCTGGTGCATGGTAACGGGCTCCTGCTTCCCGCCATCTATCTCCCTCCCCGGCCACATCTGTCTGCTCCAACAAACACTCAGCCTTTTCTGCTTGGATAAGGAGATTTTCTAGTTACATCCATTATATGTGTATCAACATTTATGGCAGCAAGATAATTGCCAAAGAGCTCAGAGGATAAAAGGTCCTCCTTCATAACGTTTGCATCGCCCCCCTCCACGTTTAAAAAAATCAATATTAAAATCAAGCAAGAATTCTTGCATGGCTGCTGCATCCTCAAAGTTGGAAATGTGATTTTTAGAAAACACCCAGCTGGACCCGGACGAAAAGAAAAGGTTTGACAGTGAGTTCAGAGCCCCAACTCCAGCGGGGCTCGCGTGTGTAGACGGAAGTCCTTTTTGTCCTTGAGACCTTTGCTAAACAGCTGCAAAGCGGCAAATCTGCTATTAAATGAGTGCTTTGGAAACACGCCGGTCTAATTTCAAAGAGTTTAGATCCCGTTATCTGAAAACCGACCCAGTGACTAGGAGGCCTGCCGTCACTAGGCCCTGAGGTCCCCAGATTAGGGGTACTGGACGAGAAGCCCTCCAGGACGCCTCGCAGCCTCCACCACCTCTGTTTCTGGGGAGAAGTTCACACCAGCAAAAGACACAAAGAGAGGGAGTACTTCCCACTTTTATACTGTTTTCATTGGCTCTCTGCCATATTTTCTCCTCCCTCTTCTTGCTGCCCCTCAGAATCTCAGCCCCATTTCTTTGTACATGCAGCCATTTTCCCCACAGGTGTTTTACTTCCACAGAAAATGACTATTTCATTTACAAATCGCAGTGTGTTAGAGCTGGAAGGGACTCAGACTCCCAGGCCATGAAGGAGGGCAGGGAGGGGGATAGGAGGAGCAAGGAGAGGGGATGGACTTGCCCAAGATCACTCAGCTAATTAGGGTGGAAAGTATTCTAGAACACAAGTTTCCCAGCTCCTAGGCTAATTATCCCTCCAATGTACTGCTGCAGGGGGAAAAAAAAAAAAGAAAATCAGACTCTTTAAAAAGAAAAAAGAAAAAGAAAGGAAAGGTAAACTGCATAGAGGAAGCCCCTTTAAAGAAGGAGGGTAGTCCGACTATTGTCAGAACCACTGATCTAAGATCAGTTTCTGCCCATTTCATAAGCCTGAACAGCCACTAAGTTTCCTAGGGATGATCTATTAACAGGTGCATTTTAAGCCTTTGGGTGATTTGCTTAAAATGGGAAAAAATTAAACATGCTGGCCAGGCTTGAAAAAAATCCCTTTCCATACTGAAAAGGATGGACAAGAGTAGATCTCCTACCTGAAGATGCAGGAACATGTAGCCCCCACCCCCACCCCAGCAACAGGCTATTTCCTGGTTGAGTTTAAAAATTCAATGACGTTCCTGTTCCAACCCACACATCTGTGTCACTGTCAGCGTCAGTGGCAGGAAAACAGACGAAGTCACCCTTTGCTAATGATTTCCTAACATGGAATTTCCTTGTATCTCCTGAAGCCTTTCTTCTTCTAAAGCCAAACTGTTTTTCCTCCTCTCAAACACATTGTACTGAAGGAAAACTGAAAATGGTCACGGCCGGAAGGGATGATTTCTGAGGAGATCTTATAAGGAAGAGCTGCAGATCTTTGTGATATTTTTAATATGTGTGTGTTGGGGTGGGGGGAGAGCTGCTAGTTCTTCTAAAGCCAATAGGAACAAAACAGAGAGATTTCCTCCTAGGCATCTGGAAATATCTCAGCCCCTCTCCTGCCTCCTTCCCAAGTTCCACTTGGAGCAACATTCTTTTATCAGTATTAAAGGGAACATCCGCACTGGCGTACTGTCGGTTGGCATGGGGAGCACCGGGAGAGAAGCCAAGTCAGCACCCAGAGTAGGGACAGGCGTGGGGAGAACCACCAAAACAGAAAACAATGTAGAAGCCCATCTCCTTTCTCCTCTGGGGAATATTCTATTTAATATGCAAACTGGTCATCAAGAGAACAGAGGGATGTTACTTTAAGGCAAAGAAGCTGATTAGCTGCTCAGGCTGGCAGCAAACAGCTGGTCTGTCCGGCAGGTTCAAGGCCATTTCTGCTACTCTCTTATGGAGGCACCATATGTTCCATCTCGCACATCAGCAGCTTTATTTTCCAATGATCTTGCTCCAGAAGGGAAGCACAAAAGGGGGAGGAGAAGGTAGAACCTGTGGTTTACCATTTGAGTACTTCCTTGTGGTTTTAGATGCAGTTGGGATGGGGGGGGGGTCCGGGACCTTAACGCTTCACCTTCGATTCCAAACACCAGAGAACAAATGTTTGACCAACACTGTCCACTAACCTCCAGAGATGGGAGTGGAGTGGATTAGGGGAAATAAATTCAAAAAGGCACAAATAATATCCCGCCCGAGATTAAAGGGGAAGGGGGAGGGAGGCGGCGAGAGAGCGGGAGGAATTCGACTTCGCTCTTTGGACCCCGCCCACTTCTCCCTATTTGTCAATTTTTCTTATTGTCAGTATTCCTTGTCCCAACAGAACAAAACTTTAGGAGAGGAGCGAACAGCTTTGGGTGGGTAGAGGCGGAGGCGGGGTTAGGCCGACAGGCGAAAGGTTACTTCTAACAGGTTTAACATTCCTCAGTGCAAGTCCGTGTTCCCATAAGTTTGGCGGGGCGGGGAGAGAGCAGGTGTAGGGGATGGAGCCCGCTAAATCCTCAATCCAACTAATGCCAGCGGCCCACGCGTGGTGGGCACCCCCAACTGTCCGGCACTGGATCCGTGCCGAGGCGACACACCCACGCACGGTCCCCACAGCCCGTCTAGGCTGCACGAACCTCGGAGGTGGCGGTTCCGACTCCCTCCCTGCCTCCAGACAAAGGGGAACCGCGGAGCGTTTGAGTCCCGGTGTGTGTTGTGGTGGGTGGGGGGAGAGGGTGGCCGGCAGGAGGGCACAGGAAGGAGTGAGTGTAGCCGCAGGGTGGCGAAAGCCTCACAGTCACTGCCGTCGTCTCAGCCACCCGCGGACGCGACAGCCGCCGGGAGCGGGGAGGTGAGGGGCCGGGGTTGCAAAGCGAAACCGAGGAAAGGGCGCCCCCTATGCCCGCGTCCGGCGAGCGCAGCGGCGAGCCGCGTCTGCCCTTCCCGCGGAGCGTGCTCGGCCTCTGGCCTCCGCGTCCTCCCGCTCGCCGCACCGCCGGCCGGGCCGTCCCGGCCGCTGGAGCCCCGGGTGTCCGCTTCGGGCAGGCGGGGCGCGCCATGGGCGCCAGGAGCCAGGGGCTCCCCACGCCTTCTGGGGTTCCTGGGGAAGGTTTCCGAAACACAACCCCCTCCCCCACCGCCTACACTTGCCCTCCTGTCCCAAGCGGCTCAAGGCCACTGGGAGGCAGCCGCCCCCGCCCCCCTGCCTCTGCGTCCCTTTCCCCCTTCCCTCTCTCCAGCCTCCAGGGAAACAAAGGCGCTTTTTATAAAGCGGATTGTTGGCGGCTGCGGCGGCAGGGGTAGGAGGGAGGGGGGATCTATAAAGACAAGAAGAGGTGGGGTGGGGGGAGAAGCTGCGCGGCCTCCGGGAGCCCCAAGCGGCCGGGTGGCCGGGCGGCCGGGCGGCCGGGAAGCCCCCGCCGGTGCGCGGCCCACCCCGCCCGGCCCGTGGGCACTCGGGCGGCGGCCCGCGCCTGCCAAGGGTTGGGCTGCGCCGCTGCGATGCTGCCCGCCGGCTCGCCGCAGCCCGGGAACACGATTGCTCGGGCCGCGGGGCCGGGGCGGTGGGGACCGCACAATTCCCGCGGGGGTCTCCCCTGGGAGACCTGGGCCCTCTTCCCCGCCAACTCTTTCGAAATTGCTTAGGCTCAGGGAGACTTTGCGTCTTTGTTCCAGCGCGGCTGCCTCTCGCTCGATCGGCTCGCTCGCCCTCGCAGACAATGTCCCGGAGCCGGCCTCGGTCGGCTACCCGCAAACGACATGTTCGCTGTAGACACGGCACCCCGGGGGGATTCCTTCTGCTGCCAAACAACGACGACAAGCCACCCCAGCAAGTGGAGTCCCTTCTCCCCCACGTCCCCCAGCCATCCTGCGCTCCCTCCCGCTCACACCCTCACACCCACACTCGGGGCGCCCGGCTCAGCCTCACGGAGCTGCGGGAGCGCGGTGGGGCTAAGCCCCCGGCCCGAGGTGCGTCAGTCTGCTCAGGTTCCGACGACTTCAGGGCAGTTTTCTGGCAAGCTAATCCTATTAGTGTCTGCTCAGTCCGCATTTAATCACCGATCAAAATCAGACGGTCCGGCCAGCTTTCCAAGTGGCTTCGGACACACTGCATCGGGACAGAGCCTCACCGAGCCAACTGGCCCAGAAAAGTATTTGGCGGCGCTCCGGGGGGCTTCCCGCCCGCCCTTGCCGGCGCCGGGCGCCGGGCTCTGCCGACGCTCCGAGGCCTGGGAGCTAGGAGCGCGGGGGCGCCGGGAGCTCCGGGCAGGAGCCCAGTCGGGGCTGCCTTGAGCCGCCAGCTCTGTTCGGGGCTGCTCTCCAGAGGAGGATTTGGCAGGGGAGGGAGCGCCAGGCAGCGGGCTCGGCGCACGCACACTCCACACTCCCGCTCAGTGGCGGCAAACCGGCTTGGGGTGTGTGTGTAGGGGGGGGTTGGAATCCTGTGCCCAGCGCCCACTGTCGACTGGCCCAGGCTCAGGGAGCTGGCATGCGATGGGAGCATCGCCGGTGGCATCCGGGCCGCCAGCGGCCCGGGGGGCACCAGAACGGAGTGGGAGCCTCCCGGTGAGCCGGGAGCAGCCCGTGTGGCTCGAGCCCCTCTGCCTTCCGCAACAGCCCCCCCCCCCTCGCCCCCGGTACTTAACTGCCCCCGCCCGGTTCCAGACACCCGATGGGCGCCAGGGAGCAGGCAGAGGCCGAAGTCCTGGGCGATGGGAGCTGCGCCCAGGCCGGCCCGGCCAGTTCGAGAGCGGGGCCGGCCGCGCGGAGCGCCAGGTGGGCTGTGTGCTCGGAGCAAACTTTGGGGTCCCCCAGCTCCTACGCGACGGGAACCACAAGTAGGGGCCACAAATGCACGCCGGAGCCCCCAGAGCAGCCGGACCTCCCGCTCCCGCCCTCAGTCTTACCGTGCTGCGGAGCTCCCTGGCGGCGGCGGGGGCAGTGCCCGAGGGGCGGGCGGCCGCCGGCGCAGGCAGCCTGGCCTCGGGCACTCGCTGAGCGGCCCGGCCCGGTTGCAGATCACCCCCTGGCTAGCGGCCGGTGCCCCCGCGCCCGCCCGCCGCGGGCTGCTTCAGCTCGCGGCCAAGTTCATGCCGGCGGCGCTGCAGTGGCGGCCTCAATCTGCTCGCTCCATTCCCACCGCCCGGCTCCGCGCCGCGCGCCCGGAAGGTGGAGTTTCGGGGGTTTAAGTTACTGATAGGCATTTCTCACTGCTGTGTCACTCGGGGAGGAGGAGACACGCACGCCGCACACTCACACACCCTCACACTCACGGCGACGAGCGGCTCCGGCCTTAAAGGGGAAGCCGCGCTGCCCCGCCCGCGACCCTGCCAGACCTGAGCCCCCGAAACGCCGAGTTTCCAGGCCGGATGGGGCCGGGGGCGGCGGAAGCGCGGCGACCACCCAAGGGGCCTCCCTGGCCCTCCTGCCACTCTTTGAAAGGGAAGACGGCCGCAGGATGGCTTCGCTGCGGTCGCCCCGTTTCTCCAGCGCACTGGAGCCAGGGCAACTGGGGAGTGCGGAAGGGAAGGAAGGGCCACGGTCTCACTTACCTCGGTGGCTCCGCGCGCAGCGGGAGGCGATGGGTGCCCTCGGCGGCAGGTGGCCCGTCTAGACCGTGCGCTGGTGGGGAGGAGCGAGAGCGGGGTGACCGAGGGCCCCTGGGCACGGGCGGATGGAGCTCGCCCGAGGGCAGCAGGCGGAGCCCCGCGCGCTTGGGAAATCCGCACGCGGCAGGTAGCCTTCCCGCGTCTGGGCAGAGCTGGCTGCTAAGCCGTGCGCGTCCCTGACAGACGGAGAGCGATCGGGAGAGCGGGAGAGCCAGCACTCACCAGCGACAGGGCGAGACAGCGCGCGAGACTGGCAGAGACAGAGAGGGACAGAGGGAAGGACGGAAACCAAGAGAGACACCGGCAGACCGAGAGAAAACGACGGAACGACGGAGACAGAGTGGTAGAGGGACGCCACGGGGCAGAGAGGGAGGGGTGAGAGAGCGAGAGCAGATCCCTGGAAGACACCAGAGCGTCACAGGGACCGGAGTCTCACCGTAAAGTAGCCTGTCCAATCCGCGCCCCCACACACCCCCTTCCCATTCTGAGCAGAAACTGACCCCAGAGCTGGCGGCCGGACCCCTCCCCCCCTCGGCCTGGGAGGGCGCTCACCTTCAGTGGTGGCTGCTGGGTGGGTAGCACCGTCCCACGCCTCTGCGAGCTGGCTCCCGCTCAGACAACCAAGTCGACCTGCTGTGAGGGCAGTGGGGACCAGTGCTCTCAGGTGGCGGCTACTGAACTGCACCGCGGCCCCCCCCCCCCCCCCCCCCCCGCCCCCCCCCTCCCCCCCCCCCCCCCCCCCCCCCCGCCCTCGCCATCCCCTCCTCCACTGCCCGCCCCCACCTCCGCCTCCGCGCAGACCCTGTCTGTGCTGCGGGCCGGTAAGCTCGGCCAGGAAGGAGCCCAGGCGCGCCAGCCAGTCTCCCTCCCCACTGGCCCGGGGCTGCGAAGCCCCTTCGCGAGCTACGCTGGACCGGCCCCCTCTCTGCAAGGGGTTATCCCAGGGCAGACACCTGCGGCTTCTGTAGGAACATGAGTTCCTTGTGAACCGCCCAGCGGGTCAGAGCGCGCTATCCGCCCTCTGCCCTGGCGCGGAGGCCAGCGGCTCCCCTCCCCCCATACTCGGGGGGCACTGGCCGGCGCCCCTTCTGTAGGGTTCCCGGCAGGACTGCGTTTCCTAACCTGGTTTTCCTGGGTGGTAGCAGCGGCGGGGACTGAGCTCAGCCCACGGACGCCGCGTCTGGTCCGACAGCAGCGCCTGCGAAAGCCCCAGAGCCCAATCACAGCTCCTGCCCGCACCTCTGAGTAGCGACCTGTCTCCACCACATCTGGTCGCATTCGGCCGCCGAGGACCAGGAATAAAGGGGTGGGCCCGCCGCCCACTCGGCCCCTCCTTCTCTCTGCGCCCACGCCCTCGGCCCCGCGGGAATCGCTGGGGCCCCTTATGAGAACCAACCAAAGTCCCTTCGTGGGCTACGTAGGCGCGACGGAGCTGGGCGCTCGCCTCCGAGAGCGTTTCCCAAAGTTCCCAGGTTGAGGAGCTGCGTCAGCGCCTACGGCGAGGCACAGGTGTCAGACCCCTTCTTCGCAGCCCGCGTGCGCCTGGGCGAGCAAGGCCCAAAGAGGCACCTTGCGGGTGCAAAGCCCAGCCGGGCTGTTGGGTAGTTCTCCACCTTGGCGGGGTCCAGCCGAGGCTGCTCTGGAAAGGGCCATGGGCCTGGAGTATTTACTGCTCTCTCGTGATGGAACTGATAGCAGTCCCTGCCTTCACCCCTGACAAGGCCTAAGTGGGCTCCTGGCCCCTGGCCTGTCCCTTCCTGCAAGGATGGGGAGTCATCCAATTGCCACCATGACCCCTTCAGCAAGAGAGAACTCTTGACAGAGTGTTGAAGAGAATATGATTAAACACAGCGGCCCCGGGCTGAATAACGGTCTATCAGCATTGCAGAGTGCTTTTAAAAATTCTTCCCACTCCTCAAAGTGCACTGGTCCAGGAGGGTGAAGATGGGGCTCTGTTCCCAGACACTTCCACTCCACTCTCATGTCGCTTCCCCTCTGCTTCCCCAGTGGGGTGGGTGATGTCCACACCCCCAGTGTACTGGGAGTTTGTGAGATGACAGGTGCACCTCTGTCAGTCAGCCCCCCTGCCTGGACCACCACTAGACCTCTCCAACTCCAACGTCTCCTCAAGTCGGCCACCTCAGTTCACAACACCTCCATCACTCAGTTGCCCCAGCTGGGTTCCCTGCTGTCTTCCTTGATTCTTCTCTTACGCTCACACCCCACATCCAGAGAAACGGACAATTCTGCTTCCATCTGTAATTGCATCCACACTCCCAGCCTTCTCTCCTTCTCGCCCTCACTCCCCGCCACCAGCATCTAACCCTAACAGGTGGCTCTGTTTCCTACCTCCCGCCAGTCGCCTCTTCCCCAAATCCCACTTAGATCCCTGATGTCTGTGCACCTGCCGTGGCTCCCTGTTTCACTTGGTGACAGGGAATTGCTTCTGGTGGCCTAAAAGGGCCTGTATGCCATGCTCCCCTCCCCACTCTGGATGGTATCATCTTCCCTCTTGCCCTCCCTCTCTCTGTAAGTGAGCTCCAGGCTTCCCAACTCTTCCCCAACACACCAAGCACATCCCTCCCTAGGGCCTTTGCACTGGCTTTTCCCGACACTGGAATGCATTTCCCCAGAAATCTAAGGGGATTTCTGGGGGAAATCCTGGCTCCCTCCTTTCCTTTAATATCAACACGAATGTCACCTGGCCTCCCTCTGTGACCTACTCCAGAACCCCTTTCACTCTCTGCTGTCTTCCCCACTCCTAGCACAGCGGTCCCTGGCAGGGAGTATCTGCTTGAGGAATGTTAGTTGGATTCTGTTTTCCCGGAACTTTTCAGGAAACTCTGGGGGCTACAGAATTGGACACATGCCCTGGGAAAGGGGTGTGTAACTGTGGTACATTTTAAGGAGTTTCATGACCTGAGCAAAGGTTAAGAAGGATGGAGGCCAGGCCAAGAGCTTTGCATTAGCACCATGAAGCTCACCTCAGCTCGGGTCACCCTGGGGCGCTGTGATCCAGATGTGTTGTGGTTCTTTCAGTTACTATAGGAAACAGAGGGCCTCTTGTGGTTATCACTTTGGGTATCCTGAGGCAGACGGAGAACTGGGTGAGGGCTTTCTCCTTGCTGAGGAGACTGGCTCTGTAATCTTTTTGCCACCCAAATGCAGACCAAGTCTGGAGGTAACAGCTCCCTACACGGACCCAGGCTTACTCTGTGTTCCATCTGCATGAGTCCCGGTACGCAATGAGGTGTGAGCCATCATCCGCTCCATGTTCTAGATGAGGAAACGGGAGGCTCAGAGAGGTGAAGGGACATGTCCAGGGTCACACAGCTAGAGAGTTGCAGAGTGGGAAACAGCTGGGCCCCAAAGCTGAGGCTGCTTCCCCTGCCATGTGGCCATTCACATTAAGTGTATGCGGTGCTGGTTCCAGGTGAGGCAAGGAATCCCACAGTGCTCTCCAGGGCTGCTCTTCAACCCAGGGGAAACTTCTGGCCCTCCTGCTGACAGGCTGCCTGGAGACTGGCCCCGGGATATCCATACCAAGGCTTATGTGGGCCCTGCCTCTGGTCTAACCCAAACCTGGAGCTCAAGGGATATGAAAACAATCCGTGGCCATCTGTCATTCCTTGTCCTATTCCTATGAACACATACTAAGTTTTCCCAAGTTCTTGTGACAAATGCTGGGGGCTTAACTGGGCAGCCTTTAGGATTTGGAAAACAGGCGTGCTGACTGCAGATAAGAAACACACAACCGGTTGCTCTGTTCTTCATTATGCCTCTGCTCCAAAGCAACCCATGGCTCCCTACTCCTAGTGGCACCGAATCCCAGCTCCTCGGCCTGGCATTCAAGGCCCTCTATCGGTGGGCCCAGGGCTCCCGTTCCAGATCTGTCACCTGTTGCTTTCATACATGTCCCTGGGCCTCCTGCCTGGCCGGACTGTGCATTGGACCCCAAACAATTCTTGGTTCTTCCCACCTCTGCACCTTTGCCCATGCATGCCCCACGTAGAATTCCAGGTCTCCTGTCAAAGTCCCACCCTTGGCCGTCCACAGCCCTGTCTGTATCTCTCCACTTCTGCATGCCCTTGCCCTCGGCTCCTCCCATTTCACTGTTTTACCAGAGCCTTTGAGGATTCCCCCAAAGCTTGTCTGATGAGCTCATGGCCAGAGGGGGTTCAGGGTACCCTCTGGATGAGAGAATCCAGGTCCAGGGGGAAGCACACAGGTAATGGGTATGGCGCCTCCCCCTGCCAGTCCCCCCCCCAACACTGTCCATATGTAGAGGTTGTTGGCTGTGCCGACCTGGACGTCACTCCTTGCTCCTGCTCCCCCTGCCTCTACCCTGTCTCCCAGCCCCCTGTGGCCGCACTCCCCCCATGCAGAGGCCATGTCCCACAGCCCAGGCTCTGAGTTCTAGGCTCCTGAAGCATCCACTCGGGGCTTGTCAACTCCTCCTCTGACACTCCTGACCCTCGTGACCACAGCGGACTGGAGGCCACCACCAACAGGAACCAGGACAGAAAGATGCCCTCGGGGAGGCCCAAGGTAGCAGTCGCCCCATGCAGAGGAAGTGGAGGTTGATCCAGGAGGCTGGAGCTATGGGTGCAGGTGCAGCCCTCGCTCTCTCCTTAGTGAAATGGGGGTCACAGTCATATCTGCTTTATTGCGATGGAGTTAAGGTTGTGGCCTCTATGACCCGTAGGTCATTAGTCCACAGACAGGATGTGACCCTTATGATTATTGTCCCCAAACCCCCAAAGACAGTAGGCAGGTGTTGAATCTAAGACGACACCCAGTAGGACGAAAGCTCAGGTCCCAACACCATATGCTATTGGGCAAACTGGGGGCATTTTGATAAGTCTGGCACAAGCTAAGTCTCTGCCAGGTAGGAAGCCAGATTGGGGGGTTTGCAGAGGACATGTGGGGTCAAGGAGAGCCCCTGGGAAATGAGGTGAACTATTTCTCCTCACCGTGTTCTTAAGCAATTTTAATTTTTACGGGGAAGTCGGTGGCGGTAAGCATTTTTAAAAATCACAATGGAAACAAATGGGAAATTGTTAAAACATTGATTGTAATTTCCTGGCAATGTCCCTGATTTTAAAAACTAGGAACCTTTAAGAAAAAAGGCCCTCATTAGCAAGCGAGCAGTTAATTAAGGGGTGATAGAAAGGCTTGTATCGATTTTACTGTGAAACCAGAAAACTGTGGCTACAAGTCAGTCCCCCCCTCCACCGTTGCTTGCTTACCACGAATGCCACTTCCAGAATGCCATAGGTAATACCATCAACACATCGATAAGGACCGGGCCATGGTTATTTAAACAGAAATGGATAAATAATTTAGGGAATTAACGTAAACCCAGATGGCTGCCAAACATACAGCTGAAAGACGTCGTCAAAGCTTTTATATAGAAAAACGTATGCAGATGGCTTGCTAATTATTAGTCTTTATGCAATGACATCTTTTTACAACAGCACAGGCACGACTTAGGCCCCACATGGGAAGACGTTCCAGCCACTGTTCTAGGACCCTTCGGACCATTTGCAATTTTGTGATTAAAAAAAAAGAAAAAGCCGCACATACGACAGAACACTGGCCTGCGGCTGTCCTAGCAACCAGCTAGGCTGTTGCACCATCACTATGCCCCTAGTGCCAGGGAACCAGCCAGGGCCCCCCTTTGGGCAGGCGCACTGTCTAGGCAGAAAATGTACTCCCACTCTTCTGGGTTTGGAAGACACAATCATATAAACAATAAAAACAGCTAAAGCTTGGGGCACACCTACTACGCACCAGGCCCTCGGCTTCCCGTCGTGAGCTCCGTGAAGCCCTGTAAAAACTGATTGCAGAGCTGAGCAAACAGGCTCAGAGAAGCTCAGCACCTGGTTTGAGATCCCACCGTCACTTACCGGTAGAACCAAGATCTCAGTGTCCTGGGCTGTCTGGGGCTCAGCAGCCTCCAGGGAATCCCGGTAAGATACAGTTCACCATGGAGGAGGGAGGCAGCCTGAGCTTCCCCGGCTTACTAGCTCTATGCCTGGCGCTTGGCTGGCCCGCCGGCTCATACCAGCTCCTGGGAAAGGACTGCTACGTTTTCAGAACTGTCATGAACCTCTTGATGACTCATCAGTAGCTTGGACTTGGCTGTGGCAGGAGTACCTACACAGCTGAAATGGGCAAAATGCTGTAAATCGGGGCTGGATGTATGCAGGTGCTGCAGCTGGACTGTCTGGTTCAAATCCGGCTCCTCTCCCTCCTCCTGCCGCCCGTGCCCCGGACTCACTGTCCGCGATCCGGGGGTCAGTAAGACTGGTTCTTTCTGAGGGCTGGGAGGGAAAGATCTCTCCTTGGTTTGTAGGTGGCCGTCTTCTCCCTGTGTCTCTTTCAAAACACACCTCTATGTCCAAATCCCCCCCCCCATTTCATAAGGACAACCGTGGTATTGGATTAGGGCCCCACCTTACACCGGGTGTTGTCACACCTGAACTTAATGACATCTGCCATGCTCCTACTTCCAAATAAGGTCCCATTCTGAGGTGCTGGTGGTTAGAAGTCAACATTCAAATTTGGGGTGGGGGGACCCAATTCAACCCATCATGGTCTGCCCCTTGGACCCCAAAAGCACACGTTCTCATATGCAAAACACATTCAACATCCCGCCCCAACATCCCCCCAAAGCCTTAACCCAGACCAGCACCAAAAATCAGATATGGGTGAGACTCGGGGTACAATTCATCCTGAGCAAAAACTCGTCACTGTTTGTGAGCAAGTGGAGCAAAGTATCGAATTGTCTGCTTCCAAAATGTAGCGGTGGCTGTAACGGCTGTTTTTGTGTGTCAACTTGACTGGGTTCAGAAATGCTCTGCTAGCTGGGAAAAGACCTCATTGCTGGGTGTGTCTGTGAGGAGGTTCATGCAAGAATCAGTAGCTCAAGTAAAGAGAAGCTCCCTCTCCATTGTGGACAAACACCACCCAATCTGTTGGGAGCCCAGACGGAACCGAAAGGCAAAGGAAGGGCAAATTCCCTCTCTTCCCTTGAGCTGGGGCATCCGTCTTTCCCTGCCCTTAGGCTTTGGGGCTCCTTGTTCTTGGACCTTCAGATCCCCGGAGTTACATCAGGGCCCCCCTGAAACCTAGCAGGGAAATTCCATTTGATTTTAATGCTTGAGAATAGTCTTCTGGCTCAATGGTCTGTCCTCCAGGTGTGCCTTCCAGCCCCCTCAAAGACAACACGTGTGACGGACACGTTGTTCTTTCACACCTCCATGCTGTGCACACGGCGTTCCCTGCAGCGGCAGAAAGCCCTCGTTTCCCAGCTCAATAGGCACTCCTCCGCAGCCATCAGGACTCAGCTGAAGCCTTAGTTCTCTTCCGCCCCACGTTGTTGACCCACCACCTCCTCCCCAGGCCCCGGGGAAGGAGCTGTCCCTTTAGGAAAAGCACCGCTGGTGACTTAGTTGACTCTAGTGCCATCTTGCCCTCCTGGGCCCACTACTGGGGATGCACCTGGCTCTCCCGCTTTCAGGCATCAGCTCTGGTTTGTCCTGTCTTCCCAGCTGGTGTGCAATATACAAACGCTGGCGTGTCCAAGCGATTGCCTGCACAAAGGAGCCTTTTCTGAGCACCTGCTGTGTGCAAAGTGCTGGACTCGGGCGGTACACTCTTGGTGGGGAGCAAGGACAAATCATTTCACATGCATTAGAGACAACCGATGAACCTCACTTGAGAGCCGGAAGAGCCCTTAGCAGCAGGTGCGGATACCTGACATGTACTGACTCATCGGACCCTCGCGCCGATCCGGTGAGAGATTCGATAGCGTAGCATAGAAGCAAGCAACCAGGAACCAGCCTGAATGCAGCCCAGGTTCTGCCACGCACCAGCTGTGTGACTTTGGACAGCTTGCTTACTCTCTCTGTGCCTCTATTTCTTCATCGGTAAAACGGGGCTAATTGGGGTACCTACGTCACAAGGTTGGAGTGAGGATTTTGTGAGTTAATATCTAACGGATGTTAGCTGTTGTTCCCAAGAAGCCTGCGTCTATGCAGCCTGCTGCTGCAAAGCACGGCCATCTCCCAGTCACAGGGCTGCCCGGGTGAGTCCCAAGGGCCCCTCCAGCTCTCAGGTACAGGACATTGTTCATATATATGAAAAGACTTTAGTGCAACCAATAGGCAACATGGGCAAATCAGCATGCAGAGGCAACAGTCCCTTCAGGAGCCACTGATGCTGGGTGTCTTGTGGGGGCAGCTCCTTCAAATGCTAAGAGGCCTGGCCTGGGAGGCAAGAGTGGGGGGACTTGGCTCAGTCTTGTGACTGCCCCAGTACAGGAGCCCGGGCAAACTCCTTTCCCTCTCCTGGCTCTAGCGTCTGGCTCACACCTGGGCTTGGACCTCCCATTGGCAGCATTTTCTGGGAAGGCGCACTCCCTCCCCATCCCACCTCACCTGCCCTGGTGACCGAGAGGCCAGTCCTGGGCTGCAGGTGGCCACTGGCTGTGTCAGAGCTGTGACGATGCAGCCACCGTCCTGCCTTGAGGAGCGAGTACGGATGGCATCTGGTACAATTTGAGTAATGCAACTGAAGGGCCAGGAAGCAGCTTGCCACTCTTCCCTCGGAGCTGGGCCGGTTCATCTCTCCAGCTCTTTCTCCGCAGCACAGAGGCAAGTGACGCTGAGAAGATGCCTTGCTCCCCAAGGGCCTTATCCCTGGGCGCCTCATTTCTCTCACAGGGTCTCAGAACCTACGATGCAGAACAGTCTTCTTGCCCCCAGATGCTGCCCAAGGGACTTCCAAGGTGGCACTATATGGGGAATTACGGTACTGAGAATTTGCCAGGAGGAAGAGTGTGTGCTTTACATGGGACTGAAATGTCCCTGCTGTTCAGAGAAAGGAGATTCAGAGAAGAAGGGAAAATCGGTGCCTTTTGCTGCAGCCAAATTTCCATCTTATTGCTGTTGCCGGAAACGCGATGCCCAGAGCCCGATCGCTGGAGTCAGCTTCCTCCCCACCCTCCGCCCTTCACTAGCCTGGTCCCATAGAAACCCTCCTTCCCAGGATGCATCATCGTCTATTCCAGAATCCTGGCCCTGTCTGTGAAGCTACAGCCGTGCCCCACCTGCCATGACTCTCTGTGGGACCAGGGAGGCCGGGGGAGCAAGAGCAGAAGCCCCCAGAAACTTCTGTAGCTCTCAAAAAGCTGTAGCCACGAGAGACCACATTTCTCGATAGTGGGATGAACAGCAAGCAGAGAACATTTCCTGCCCCTGTCGGAGGCCAGAACTAGTTTTCCCCCGCCAAACTCCATGCCAATTCCTCTTGCTCTCCACTCGGGCTTGTTCCTGCTAATGAAATGGCCATTTTGCCAGTGTAACATTACTTAGCGATTTATTAGTGATTATTGATTTTCAGTTGTGGTTTCCTGGGACTGCGGGATGGTACAAATCGAAGTCATCCTGCCTGTGGATGTCCATCTAGTTGCTTGAGGCCATGGGCTCAGATGTAAGCAGCTCGTCCCATGCCAAAGGAGCCCAGAGAGGTGGCCGGTACTGCTTCCTGCTGCTCAGTCTCCATTCACTGTTTCCTGAAGAACCCTCCATCCCACTTCCTCTAAAGCCCCAGCTACAGATGCAAGCAGACAGGACTTTAAGTAGATACTTTTATAAGTTTTTTTTCCCATGGCCCTGACTGGATCCTGTTGCCTCTTCCCAAAACCCAACGCTACCCCCTTGTTCCTCAGAAGCTTCCCTCTTAAAGGATTCCTACTCCTTTGGATTGGTCCATTGTCCCTTAGTTGGGAAATGGTGGCCTCCATCCCCTGGCAGAAGTGAAGCAGATGCCTCCGGGCCAGTAGTCTCTGCTGCCTGTGGCCTTGGTCCTTCCTACCAACAGTCTTGGGCCTTGAAACAAACATAAGCTAGGCAGTCCAGCTCTTTCCCTGGCCCTGTCCGTGACTCCCAGCCCCAGCCTCCAGCCTGGGAAGGAGCAGGTGCTCCATGCTCTCTTCCAAGTGTCTCCTGAGCATCTTGCTCCGCCACCACACTGGTCCTGGAAGGAAGATCTGTTTAAATAAATAAATAAATAAATAAATAAATAAATAAAAGGAGAGCTATCAACACCTCTGAGCTAACATATCAAATCTGCTTAGCTTCGTCTGTCTCTTATTCCTGCCACTTCTGAAACAACCAGTTCTTTCCGTGTGGGATCCAAGAAACTTCTCATGGGTACAGCTGGACAGCACCTTGCCTCAGGCTTATGCTCTATGTCTCCATCCTTGGCCTTCTCTCTTGAACCATGGCGTGGAATACTAGGGAACTTGTTCCGTGCACACACATGTCAGGGAGGTAGGTTCCATGGAAAGAAACTTTGGCCTGGTGGGGAAAGGAGAGGAAGGATGACCGCTGCCCCCACCCACCCCGGTTCTGAGACGTGTTACGTTTGGCTTCTCAGAGGGTTGATATGGCATCAGACAACCAGTCCCACATGATGGTATAGAATTAGATATCATAGCCTTGTTTGGTCTCTTCCTTCCCCCTTCCCTGTCTTACCCCTGCCCCCTTCAGTTCTTACTCCCGGGGGTTGCCTGGCTTTTGTTACTTTGAGAAACTTGCAACAAAGACAATGCCAGGCTTGGGTCAGTTGACCATCAACTCTAGAACCCTGTGAAAGGGAGACGGCTTCCATCCTCATCTCCTTCAGCACCACGGTGGACCATGATGAAAATCAGACCCAACAGCGAATTGTAAGAACAGTGTTACAAAGAAGAAAACGGTGGGGCTCCTGAGACCTGGGATAGAGACTCTGGGTGGCTAAGCCTGAGAAGCTCGAACCCCATATTCTCCCGAACCCTCCATTCTGGTAGCTTCTTTTCTTTTGCCAGAGGAGAGGAGCCTCCCGCTGTGTGGACAGCCTGCCACGGCCTCACCTGATGTAGGAGCTTTGCAAGAAGATGTTTTTCCTTTTCAAGGCTGACCTCCACTATCTCTCATGGCTTCTGGGCTGAGAGCCAGGGTCAGATATCAGTATAGCCCAAGCTTGGAAGTACAGTTCTCATTCCAACAGAAAATAGCTTGCATGCCAACAGAACTGCAGAGACTGGCTAAGATGTGCCCGTGAGAGGTGCGAGAGTGCTCATGGGACTTAGGTATTGAAGGTGCTGGACCCAGGGAGTCGACTGGGGAGAATTCAGTGACCTACCAGCATTCACTAGTACCTAGGCCCTCAGTGTTCAAAATTATTGGGAATGAGTGCTAATACCCTGTTGGGAAGGCTCCCTGAAACTTGAATGTGACAATGGCCTATAATAAATGAGATGGGACTGCTGTAACTTGGATGGTATAGTATTGAGGATGGAAGTATCATGTCCAGAGAGGTATTAGAACAGATTTATTATGTGGCACCAGAGAACCCACCATTTGCCTGTGTTCCTTGCATGGGACAAATAACATTTCCTTTATAGAGGCATTAGGGAAGAGGGGCACTAGCAATTTTGAGAAGTTTGATAGGCAGTTGTCCTCTCTAGGCTGGGTTTTATAGGATGAGGACGGCACCACGAAAGTGGGTTCCCTGGTGTCAGTAGACATGGTGAGACTCTAAAATAGCAAAGGCCAGTGGCAACACTTAGCCATTATTATAGTGGGGAGCAAGGTCCAAGTAGCAACCGGGGTACCATGCCTGCAGGGCTCTGTATGATAACCAACAAACCGTTGTGTTCCTAGGATAGATAGATGGAGGGATAGCTGAGCTTTCCCTTGATTAGGATAATTAAAAAAATATCTAAACATTATAAACAGAGGGTACATGTTAGCCACAACAATGTAAAATTCAGTTCCTTACCCAGGTTCCAGATCTACATCACTTCCCAAGCCCAGAGCCCAGGTGGAAGGGGAGATTGGTCACCTTGGGGAAGAAGTGTCACCACAATTACATATGGCAAACATTCTCCCAACCCTCCCCAAAGAGAACTAAGGACATTTGTGAAGGTAACTGTGTTAGGGAAAGGGAACTAATTCTACTTTTCAAGAGCTGTTGGACATAGGGTCTGAGCTTTCCTTGGCATCAGGAAATCCAAGATGCCACCATGGTTTCCTCATTAGAGTGGGGACTTAGGAAAGTCAGCTGATATATGGAGTTCTGGTCCAGTGGTTTGATGGATCTCTGGGTCCGTCTTGTGGTCATTTCCTTGAATCCAAACTATATAATTGGAGTAGATATTTTTAGCAGCTAGAAGAACCCTCCTATCAATACCCTGGCTTGTGGAGTGAGGCTTATTGGTAGGAAGAAGCAAGTGAAAAGCACTGAAACCATCCACTCCCTCAGCTGCCTCAGCCAAGATAGCCCATCAGAAGCAACACCAGGAGAAATTGCAAAAATTGTCTCCACTTTCAAAGACTTAAACGATGCAAGGGTGATGGCTCCCATCAGATCCTCATCCACTTCACCTGTACAGCTCCAGCAAAAACCAGATGGGTTGTGGCAAGATGATGGTAACAGCTTCCTGCAAACTTCCCCAGGTGGTTGCAGCACCCGTGCTATCTTTGCTAAAGCAGACCAGAACATCCAGTGGCCCTCGGCATGTGGCCTGAGATCCAGAGAATGCATTATCTTAATCCCTGCCAATAAGAGGGATTAAAAGCAGTTTGCCTTGATCTGAGCAGTCCAGCAGTACATATAAAGCATGTCACCCCAGGGTGAGGGGACTTCTCGGCTCTCAGCTCTCTCCTAATGTAATCCGTGGGGGTCTTGGTCTTCTTGACATTTCATAGAACACGTTGCCAGTCCGCCATGTTGATAGAACTGCTGACCTCACTCTAGTTGGATCTGGTGAGCATCAAGCGGCAACTATGTTGGATGTCCTTGTAGGACACATGCAAGTGACAGGGTGGGAGATAGACCCCCAGAAGAGGCACAGGCTGCCATGTCAGTGAAATTGGTAGGGGTCTAATGATCGAACCATGCCATGACATCTCCTTTAAGAAAAAGAATAAATTATTTTTCCTTGAATTGACTACCACTAAGAAAGAGACCTGGAACTCGGTGGGTCTTTTTTGGATTTTGGAGGCAGCACAGCATGTAGCTGGGAATTTGTCTCCAAGGTATTTCTTGGGTTGTTCAGAGAGTGCCAGTTTTGAGTGGGTTTTGGAGAAAGAGAGGGCTCTGTGGTGGGCCCAGGCTGAAGTACATGCTACTTTACCTCTTGAGCCTAATGACTCATCAGATCCAGTGGTGCTAGATGTGTCTGCAGTAGATGAGAATGCCACGTGCGGGCTTCGTCAAGCTCTAGTACCAGAGTCATGGTGCGGACCCCCAAGGTTTTAGAGCAAGGTCATGCTTTCTGTAGCAGAGAAGTTTCTCCTTTTAGAGAATAGTTCCTGGAGTGCTACTGGGCTCTGGAAGAGAATTAGCACTTGACCACAGAACCTCTAGTAACTGTAAGAATGCCGTTGTCCCCCGTGAGCTAGTATTGTTAGATCCATTACCTTATGAGGCTGGGCAAACCCATCCTTTATATGATGAAAAGAGTCATTTGACTTTAGATCCAAGAAGGTCCATGGACTCGACTAAATTACACAAATAGACGGTCCAAGTTCGGTGTCATCTACATCAGTGGCATTGACCACACCTTTCCGTTCGCTCATGCCTGTGGCTTTGCAAATTTTCCCAATGACCAACTGATAGAGGATAAAGAAGTTTAGGCCTGGTTCATAGATGGGTCGGTACAAAGTAGTGGCGAGAGCTGACAAAGAAATGGGCTGTGGCTACTTTCCCACCCCACTCAGAGAGGGAGTAAAGAGCAGTGGCAACGGGAAATACTCCTAGGATAGAGTTGGTTATCAACTTGGGTGGAGGGAGAAGTGGCCTATGAAATGATGAACCACTGGCTAGTGGCAGCTGGCTTCATTAGTTGTCATTGGTTCAATTTTGCCCATCTTCCAAATTAGTATGTTGCAGTCCTAACTAACCCTGGTTCCTGAGATTGGAGCCTTATTTGGAAACAGGGTCATTGCAGATGGTATTTGTTAAGATGAGGTTCTACTGGAGTAGGACAGGCCCCGGATCTAAAATGACCTACGTCCTTATGAGGAGAGGAGATCAGAACACAGACGCACACAGGGAGGAGCCCGTGGAGACACACAGGCAGAGGTGGCTATCTACAGACCAAGGACAGGCCTCCCTCCCAGGCCTCAGAAGGAACCAACCCTGCTTACGCCTTGAGTTTGGACTTCCAGCCTCCAGAACGGGAGACGAGATATTTCTGTTCTTTAAGCCCCGGCTGCGCTACTTCTTCTGGTAGCCGGAGGAAAATTGATACAGTAGCTGGCTAGGGACCTGGAAAGAACACACTTGGGAAACCATGTTCATGGCAAAAGAGGCACAACAATGGGCACAGGATTCACTGGGATTACTGTGTAGCCAATCCCACAGTAGTGGCAGGTGTCATAGAATAGCCTAGTAAAGGGGGACAACACACTATGGAGTTGAGGCCCCATCCTTCAATTGCAGGGTGTACATCGATCCAATGACTGATATAGGGTCCCCAATAGTTAAAACCCACAGATCTGGAAGCCAAGAGATGGATCTAGGAATGGTTCTTAATCACCATCATTCCCAGAGACCCATTTGTTGAATTTGTGCTTCCCTTCCCTGCAGCTTTAGTCTCTACCAGATTAGAGGTTCTGGTTTGATGGGACAGAATGTTTCCACCAAGGGTCACAGAAAGGATTCCATCGAACTTGAAGCCGCAATGACCATCTGGTCAGTTCTGGTTTCTCATGCCAGCAAATCAGCAGGAAAGGAAAGGAGGGGTTAGAGTTGCTGGCATACAGTGGTGGCAGTGAGGAATGTACTTAGAGCTCAGGGAATTCAACGTGACCATTTTTCTTGATGCTTCAATGTCCACTAATAGAGGTGAATGGGCAATTGCAGAGATCATGGCCCCACAAGAGCAAGGCAGCTAAAAGCTTAGAGTCTTTGGGAATACAGGCCTCAGTCACCTCACCAGGCAAGCAACACAGACCAGCCAAAGTGCTGGCCCAGGGAGGAACGTTCTAGAAGAGAGGGTGGAGTAGGAAGATGACGAATATTAATTATGGCCTGGACTGGACACATGGGTGGCTCAGTGAGTTAAACATCCACCTTCAGCCCAGATCCTGGGGTCCTGGGATCAAGTCCCTGCACTGGGCTCCCTGCTCAGTGGAGAGTTTGCTTCTCCCTCTGCCTGCTGCTCCCCCTGCTTGTGCCCTTGCTCTCTCTCATAGATAAATAAAATCTTTAAAAAAAATTATGACCCAGGGATCAGACAGGGCACCAGGGACTATCACTTTATCACCAACCCTTTTGCCTTAAGTCTTTGCAAAGATTACAGCTGGCATCACCCTGAAGGGACCTCTGGGATGGATTGGTCTTTGGACTTTGCATGTCTCAAGAAAAAGTGAGAGCATTTTATGTTCTCAAAAACGGAAGTGCCGCATTGTTATATGGAGTTGGGCATGATGGAGAACACAAGCAAATCTGAGTGGCACAGGTATGGGACACTGTCAGACATTCCAGAGTCTCTCTACCTCACCCATCTCTTATTCCAGCCCTGTTGTGGTGACCAGTTCCGTGGAGCTTCTGACCACCTTCACGCTGGTGCGACATGCCAGTACCTTGCAATGCCTCTGGTGGATGCTTCTCTCATACCTTGGGGTTCTCTGGTGCCAAGGGATGGGATTCTGGGAAAGCACTCAGCACCCATGCATACGCACCCTGGCATTCTGGGGTATTAACACCCCATGAAATAACTGCTTGCCTTTTTCTTCCATCATGGATGATTTCGAGATGCATTTCATATGGCTCCTGAGACAGTCCCATAGATCCAAGCAGTCTGTTGCCTTTCATGGCGTCCGACTTGATAAACGTGTTCTTGTGTTGACTTTCTAAATTTATTTTTTTAATTTTTGAAAGATTTTATTTATTTGAGAAAGAGAGAGAAAGCAGGAGCAGGGGGAACAACAGGCAAAGGGAGAGGGAGAAATAGATTCCCCGCTAAGCAGGGAGTGTGGCATGGGGTTCGATCCCAAGACCCCGAGATTGTGACCTGAGCTGAAGGCAGAGGGTTAACCGACTGAGCCACCCAGATGTCCCTTGTGTTGACTTTCTTTCCTTCCCTGCATTGCTCCCCCTGCTCATCATTTCTGCTCCCTGGGGTCACTCTCCCCTGAATAATATTCACACTTAAGTCTTTGTCTCAGATTCAGCTTTCTGGAGAGTGCAATGTAAGAGAGAAGGCACATGCCTGTCCTCACTAAATTTCCACACTGGTTGCAGAGATAAGATATAAGACATTTGTACACCCAGTGTAAAGTGTCTCACATGGGGGCTCTGGCCAATGCCGCAGGAGTGTGAGAGATCATAAGAGTCCTAAGTAATCTGGGGAGAGGTGCTCAGGAGGGTATCCTTAAATTGCTATGGTTTAGCTGATATATGAAGCATGAGTAGAAGGTTCATCAGGAAAAAGGGGTGTGAGCCAGTGTTTTGGGGGGAAAAGTGTTTTTGAGGGATAAGGGGAGGAGAGGATGCCTCAGAGATTGCTGGTTGTTTCAACCTTGGAAGCAGTGGTGGTTATGGGGATGTGGGGGATATGGGGCCAGCCAGAGCAGAGTGCTCTTTCCAGAAGAAGTGAGGCCCCAGAGGCGATAGGACAGGATGGGGTTCCAGGACCCAGGGGAATGGGTCAGCCATCCACAGGGGAAGGAGGCACCTTTTTTCCTTTGAGACTGAAGAGAAAGAAGGAAGAGGAAGGGAGGTGTGCAGTGATTCTGAGGTGGAGATGACAATGGAAGCTTCTAGTTGGATGACTCTGGTCTTCTCTGCAAAGCCTGAGTTGAGCCTGCTGCTGGCAGAGTCAGGGTGGGGCCTGGGCTGGAGGAGGCTGGTGGCCAGGCTCAGGACAGCTGCTGTGGGGAATTCCAGAGGGACTGAGTTGACGGAGGGAGCGCCTCGGGCCCTACCTGCTTGCCAGGCAGACGGAGCTTCGCATAGAGGAGGGCCTTGAGATGTTTGCTGAATGTAGGGTGGGTTTGCCATTTGTGGCCTAAATTGCTGTGAGTTCACACTTACCCTCCCTTTGACCCGTGCTTGGTTCTCCTTCTTACTGCCACCCCCACTCTCTCCAATGCACCCCCCTTCCTATCCCCGAGCCTTTGCCTGAGTCGTCCCTCACCCAAGCAACAACTGGTCTCAGATCCCCCCCAAGCCACAACCCACATTCCTCAAATCGCAGCTCCAAGCCCCACCTCTAAGGAGCTATCTTTGTGATTAATACCAACCATTCTCCAACCCCTCAGCAGAAACCCCAGACTGGCCCTCTTGTCCCAAGCACTCCTATAATTCCTGTTGTTTTCCGAATTTAGCTGGGGCTAGGGGATGGCAAGCACCTATCTCAGGACCCCATTAGAATGCCAGCTCTGGCCAGGAGCCCAAGGACCACTCCAGGGTCTCCTAAGCCAAGTCCAGGGATCCGTAGGGAATCCAGGGAAGCATCTGATGAGAGCCGTGGATGTGGGTGCAGAATACGGGGTGTGCCCATGGATGAGATTCTGGACGTTTTTCTGGAGAGAAGTTTCAGAAGAGAAGTTTCTCAACCCCTAACCAAGATCCAGAAGCACACTGTGCCCAGAAGCACACTGTGGCCCTTTCTTGGTGGACCCCCCAGTGCCGTGGGCCTGTGCTATTCTGTACAACTCATCGGCAGAGCATAAGAACCAAACAAATAGGCAAATGCTCGCTGCAAATGCTCAGCCGTGACATCCCCAACATCCCGACAAATGGTTGACCATTAGAGAACCAACCAGCTTTATGGGTCTTGTGGAAATTTAGAAGATCCTAACCTTGCGGGGCTAGACCACGAGTTTTGCCAGAAAAAGAAGAGGTGTTCTAAGAAAAAAGGATTCTGAGATCAGAAAAGCTTGGGGGATCCTGGGTTAAACAGCATGAGTCTTCATGAGGTTATGGAGGCTTTGGATTAAAAGGGCTCTGGGGCGCCTCCTACTGACCAGGTTTGGGTGGGAACCGGTCTCATGAATTTCACCCCCTACTTCAGTGGAGAAGTCCCCTGGGCACCTGAGCTTCCTTGGGGACGAGTGGACGCGGGGGCACATGTGCGTGCCCGAGTGCCGCCCGGACTGTCACTCCCCAGCCCCGCCCTCGGCCCAAGCTGCCACCTGTCTGTGTCTGTTCTATGATCCCCTTGTGTTGCGCTTCCTTAAATCCCAGATGCCAGCCCGAGTGCTTTACAGTTACTCACTGCAGCAGGCAGGGTTCACCAGGGAAACTGGGCCAGTGCGTTATAAATATATAAGGAGTGTATTAAGGAGTTGGCTCACGCGATTGCGGGGGCTGGCAAGTCCAACTTCGCAGGACAGGCCAGCGCGCTGGAAGCTCAGGCAGGAGCTGATGTTGCCACCTCGAGGCAGAATTGCCTCCTCCTCCGTAAACCACGCTTTTGTTCCTAAGGCCTTCCTGCTGACTAGGGCCAGCAGCTGGCCCGTGACAGAGGTGGGATCGGAACGCAGGTAGCCTCATTTCAGGGGGTGCTCTGCCCACCACAGCCGGCTACACCACAGAGCAGCCTGGCCCCTGAAAGTCAGTTTCTCAGGGGAGGGGCCCCCCGGCTCCGGGTCAGGCTTTGGGGCCCAAGGCTCAAGGCCCGCCGTGGCCTTAGGCCGAGGGGGCGGTTACGCACCCCCTCCCCAAGATTTTCCGCTGACAGGAGACGTTCCCACAAAGGCGGCAGAGACTTGGCACCTGTCTGGGCTTTATTTGCCTGCGTGTTTGTTTGGAAGTGTCTCCGGCTCGTGTTTCCCCGGTGTGTGTGCTCAGGCCTGTGGGGGCGGGGAGTGCGGACTCGCCCCCTGGTCTGAACTGTGGAACTCGAAATCTCTGTCTTCTAGAGCCCCGCTCAGGAGTTGTCCCCCAAGTCTGAAGCTGCAGGTTCCTGCCCCGGCTAGTACCCCAAGCCAGGACCGTGGCAACAAATTTCCCAAATGGACAAGCTTCCGCAAAATGTCCAGAAGTGCCTCCCATGCTGGCCAGAGGGCTACACTGCAGGCCACGTGTCTGCTGAGGATGGGAGCTCAGGGGAGGTCGGAGCCGGGGGCCGGGGAGGGGACCGTCCCTGGGATTGGGCCTGGCTGGCATGGTGACATCGGAAGAGACATTCCCCCCACTGGCCTTGGCAAGCCCGTCTGTATGATGAGAGGGGAAGACCAGAATGATCCTTAGCGGGCTCTCTGTCTGACAACCCGGCCTTGGATGGCAGAGTTTGAAGCCACTTTCCCGAGGACGCTGTTGAGGACTCTTCTCCTGGAGCTCGGTCTCAGGAGCTGGCTACAGACAGCTCGTGTGTCATTCACACACTTGCATAAAGCAAGCAGAACCCCAAAAAGCTCTAGTGGGGGACACCATTCTAGGGTCAAGGGATGGTAGTTGAGACAAAATAAACTTGGGAAGAATCAGGAATTTTAGGAACAGCAGCCTTGATGATTACTCCCTCCCTTCCTTTTCCTCTCCCTCCCTCCCTCCTTCCTTCCTCCCTCCGTTCTCCTTTTCTCTCTCCCTCCCTCCCTTCCTCACTGTCATCTGACCCCAGGCACAGCTGAACAGGGACAGCAGGCACCCGTGCATCACAGGGGCGGGGAGGGGAGGGGGCGAGCAGCAGCATTCTTCCCCTGCCGCCCCTCGCCCCTCATGTTTAACACACACTCCCCCATTACCCCGAAAGAAAAATGTCAGGATTCCGGGAGGCCGTGCAAATGTGGGCTGGCCTTGGGGCCTCAGAGCCTCACCGAAGGCGACCACAGATGTGTATGCCCAGGCTCCGGCCTCTCTTTCCTTCCGGGCCCTCGCGTGGTTATCCTTGGGCCTCAACCCTGATCATAGCGAGGGCAGCCCTGACCAACACCAAGTTTAGAAGAGAGAGCTGGCCCAGCTGAGGCACTCCAGGAGGTACCCTCTGCTGGGACATCTCAGGAAGAAGAGCCTAGAAGCCCGACTTCTCGTTCCTGCCTCTGGCCCACTGGGCTTCCATAAGAGGACTCCCTTGGCTTCTTTACAGATTTCCGAACGGGTTCCCGTCCATTCAGTTCATCCATCCATCTGCTGGTCCTGTCGCCCACTGTATGTGGATCAGGAGCTAGCACGAGAGGCAGAGTGGTGGCTGTGAGCTACCTCGTCACTGCCCTCCTGATGCTTGCCATCTGGCGGGCAAGAAAGACAAGGAACAAAGAATTGTTTCAAAGGCTACAGGGAGCCCACTGCCACTCTAAAAGGGGGCAGGGAAAACCATGCTCAAGATCAAGGCAGGGGCATTCTGTCCCAGGGGTCCTAGCTCCCAGCCCATGGCTCCCTCTACCTCTCCTCGCCACCCTCCCTTAGTTCTTCCACCCACTCCCAGCTGCTGCCAATTAGATTGTCGCTCACTGTCATGTGGTGAGCTTAGCCAATGACGAGGTCCAGCACTGGCTGCCTCTTGCCGAACCTGGCGATAAACCCAAAGCCCTTGGCAAGGTGGAGAGAAGGCCAGCACGTAGGGAACCAGGGTACCTTATCCACCTGCCTTGATATCCCATCCTCCCTGTGGGGCCAGGCTCAGCCCTGGGGCTCCTGACACCTAAGGGTGGGACAGGGTGACAGGGACCTGAAGAGGGGGGCTGTTATCAGGCTGGGCCCAGAGAGAGAGTGACCCAATTTGTCGAGGGATGTTGTGGGTGTGGCTGTGTTTAGCATGTAGAGGGAACCAGCCAACGCTGGGCCCCTCCTCTGTGCCTTAAACCTGCGCTTGACAGGTATGGAAGCTGAGGCTTAGAATGGGGAGGAGTGTGACTTATCCAATGTCACTGGGCTAATAAGTGACAAGGCTGGGATCAGACCCCACACCTTAGGCCTCTGGGGTCTATTTTGCCATACTATTGTGAAGGGTCTTGAAGGGAAGAGGACCCAATATTGACTGGCCCCAGCATAACGGAGTCCAGGGGACGTCGGAATATCAGAAAGGGGCAGGAGGGAAGGCTGGCTGGGCGGCAGCAGGGACCAGAGGTAGCTCTGTTTTGGGCGATCGCTTGCAGGGTCCTCCAGGGCTGGGAGCACATGACCTCTTCTCTTGCCACACCTTTGCCTTCGGTTTCGGAATGGCAGTCAAGGCTTTTCAAGAGCTGTCGTCATAGCCTGGTCCGCCTCGGCTCAGCACTTGCCCAGGTGTCTGACGTCATCCTGACGCGTGCCCTGTGTGGGATGTCCGGTTGGTGGGCCAACCTGACAACAGAAAACCCAGAGGCACAGAGTGGAAGAGACATGCCCAAAGCCACCTGGCCCCCCAGTGGCATTCTTGTGCCTCTCTGACCCATATTGAAGCATCCATGTTGTGCCTTTCTATAGAATAGGGGCTTGGCTCCTGCTAGCTAAGCCACGTTCCTGAAATTTCACAGGAGAATCTGGAATTCTGTGACAGCCCCCTCACACTAAAACACTGGTTTCCTTTGCTGCCACACAGATGCTGTTCTGCCAGCAGTTAGCCTGCTGCTAACCGTCCGCCGGGAACAGAAAGCCTGGTCCTCATCCCTATGACCAGACCCCCAGCTTTCTTTCCTTCTCGGGGGCGGGGGGGTGGCTAACAGGCAGTCCCTAGACCCTCGGTGCCCAGGCCTACCTTCCTTCAATAAGCCTCATGATCTGGACCCATAGTCATGACACAGAACATCTGAGAAGCCCCGTTGGGGGTGTCCACCCGTTCCAGAGCTTAATGTGGAAGGGCCGGAATCTCAGGAATCCTTTAGGCTCTCGGATTCCACCTTTCTCTTTTGCAGGGGGAGGAAAGAAGGGGCAGTAGCTGTGAAACCATATCCTTAGCCCGGACTCTGGTGCTGGCGGAAGAGGGAGGGTCTGAGAGCCCACGCCAGGAGCCCCTCACCTACCCTCCACCTCCTCCTTGGTCTCCTTGGCCCCCAGGTCCTCCAGGGGGTTTCTGGTTCAACCAGACCCCTCTGGAGCCCCGGAGCCCTGTGTCTAGGGCTTCGGGCCCCCGAGCTGTCCCAGAGATGGGGTCCTGTGGGGCCCAGCTGCCTGCCCCGAGTGGGGCTTGGGACCCTCACCAGGCGGGCCTTTTCCTGCCCTCGTGTGTCCATCCCAGGCTCGTTCCGTAGTGGTCTCAGTCTCTAGGGACACTCCTCTGCCCCATGGGACCTGCCCCCGCTGGCCCTCTGAGGAGGACGGGGAAGAGGGCTCGGTGAGGAGGGGGGCCCCGGATGGCAGCCCTCGGCTGTCTCCTCTGTGCATTCCCACCACACTGGGGACACAGGCTATCTCCGTGTTGGCGGGCAGGCTTCTGCCACCAGGGCCCTGTGTGTGCATCCCCTGGGCCGGGACCTTCCTGTGGGCCAGCGACCCATGTGGCCTGCTGTCCTTTGCTGAGAGGCCCCACACCAAGGGGGGCTGGGGAAGCCACAGGCCCACAGGTGGCAGTGGCCTTCCGCTTGTGGAGAGCAGCCCATGATTCAAGGGCCGTGGGAGACAGACAGATGTTCACGTGGGAGGCAAAGGGGACCCGGAGCTGAGGCCCTGTCCCTGCATTCCTCTGACAGCCTGGGAAGGAAGGGGGTGGAGAGGGAGGGAAGGAAGGGTGCAGGGAAAGAGGGAAGGAGGGAAAGCCACGGGTGCCCATTGGCAGAGCCCCATCAGCCGGCACCAGGGCCCACTCGGGACCGGGGTGGCTGCTTCTGAGACGTGTCCACTGTTCCCAGGGTCCGTGTGCTCGACAGATGTCCCCTTCGGCAGGTGACCGGGGTCAGCAGACCAGGCCAACCGAGTCCCCAATGAGAAAATCTCCCAGTAGCTCTGGCCTCGGGTCATTTGCTCCTGGTGGGCTTGGATGGGGCTTCTGGGTCCTCTGGAGACCACAGGCTCCCAGACTCCACAGAGAGCTCTGGCCAAGGACACAGGGTCCCCAGGCTGGCCCTGACTTACCTGTCTCCCCGGCTACAGCCCCTGCCCCCTGGGGGCCTGGTCTCCCCGCCTGTTCTGTGACGTGGACCGGAGACCTGGCAGACCCGAAGGGCCCTGCCTGTCCCTCCCACAGGCTCTCTGGGCCCGGCCGGCTCAGGGCTCCGGGCTCCAGGACCGTCAGGCTCCCTGAGCCACCCTGAGTCCGCTCTGGCCACCTGATTGATGCACGGGGATGGGAGCCTGGGCAGCCTTGGGTCCTCGGTCTCCATCCCTCCGTCCTGTCACCACTCCAGGGACAGGGTGATCCCTCAGCTCTGTAGAGCAGTCCTCCCCACTTTAGTGCTGATCCTGGAGGTCCTCACGGGGCACCCAGAGTTCTGATGGAGATGGTGACGCAAAGCTACAGATGTGAAAGGGACAGCAGAGACAAGAGGGGCCTGGGCTCTCCCAGGCTTAGGCCGAGTCACCCCAGTCATCATTCCCTGGGGTCCATACCACGGCCCTGGTATTCTTGCTGTCTCCGTCATACTTTTGAGGAAATGGTGGTCTAAAGCCACACCGTGCCCAGCAGACGTGGCTCCAGGAGCTGGAGTCCCAACCCAGGCTTAAAGGACCCCAGAGCCTCTAGGCTGTTGCTTCCTGGGAGCTGAGACCTTGTCCAGCCCTCACCCCAACCAATGCCCAGCACCACGCCACACACAAAAGAGACAGCCGGTTGGCATTTCTGGAACGATCACCTGGTTAAAGGAGCCACCCAGCTAGCTAAACCGAGCCAGTTCCCTTAACAGGGCCTGCAGCAAGGGAAAAGCTGTTTCTGCAAAGACGCTGTCCCTTGCCATCCCAGCAGTAAGCCCTGAGCCTGTCGTCCCAGGCAACAGGGGCTGGTTGGAGAAGCGCTTGGTAACCTCTGCTGTCACGGGGTGAGGAGAGCTGGCTCCGTGGCCTACAGCTCTGGGAGTAAGGGAAGGAGCCAGGCTGGGTTCCTAGCATGAATCCAAGTACACATTTGATCCCAAGGGCTGCAAGACTGGGTACCGCTGACTGAATTATGGAGGGAGGGATAGGGTGGGGGTTGCGGGGAGGGGAGAGGATAGCAGGGGTGGGGGGGTGCCTTCAATGTCTTCCAAGGAATTACACTTCTAGAAATGAGCATAAGTTACAATCAATTTCCAGATAACACATGCCTTGAAAGACAGATTGGTGGCTTGCATGTTCATTGTACCCAAACTTTAATTAAACCCTTTAAAACGAAAAGCCGCCTGGCATTATTCTGCTAATTGACCTGACCTGGAGAAAGAAGGCCCTGTCTGGGACTCCAGTGATTGTGTGTTAATAACATTTATACCTGCGGTCTCGCCCAGCTCTCTATTATGTATTCAAGAAATGCGTTGGCTTGAAGCCGGTCATCACAAAGCAAAAGGAATAAACCCTCCAAGACCCTTTGCCCCGCCCCCACCCCCGCCCTGCCATTTCTGGTCAAGCCAGCTGGGCCGCGCTCCCTGGGCCACAAGCTCAGGAGGGACTATCCGGGATCCCTTCCCTGACCAGCAGCGGAGGTTTGAAAGTCCCCAACTGCACTTGGAGGCTCGGCCGGGTCACAGGGGACAGAGCTGGTGATGGCTGGTAGGCAGCCCATTCTTTAGGATTCCATTCAGAGAAATCCGGGGTTCTTAGCCTCATTGCCTTGGAGGGCTGCAGTGCTGGGAGCTGCCACAGCCCTTCCAGAACCTCAGACCTGGCTGCCTTGTCCATTTGCCACCCATGTGTCCAGCAAGAAAGGAAGTGACCTCCATGCCCTGTGCTGCCCCCCACAGGTCCGTCTCACTGGGGCTTCATAACAAAGGAGGGGGCCTAGTCAGAGAGCTGTGTCCCCCGGGGCACAGCCCCAGGGTCTCCATGGGCCAATGGTAGGCAGGCTGTCGGTCACCTGACAAACGGGAGCTGCATATGGCAAAGTGAGCTGGCGCCAGGTGCTGCCTCAGTAGCTGTGGAGATAGAAATATCGAAAGTACTACTTGGCAAGTGCAGGAAGAGGCACTGTGGGAATTCACGAAAGCCACTGTGGGAATTCAGGCAAGCGAGTGACTAAGGCTTCTGGGGAGGCTTCCCGGGGAGGGGGCATGGGACCTGGCTTTCAGGGATGTGGCAGAAGGAGACACAGAGGGAATGATGGGCAGGGATGCTGGAAGGGTGTGGAAGCCCCCATTAGGCTCTAGGGTGCCTTGGGCCTTGTATCTGTTTACTGTCCCCACAGCCATGCCACAGGGGTGATTGTCGGGCTGTGCTTGGGTTTGACAAGTGTGGAGCTGCAGACGCCTGTGTGGAGAAGGCAGGAGGCCATCGCACTCGGGCAATCTGGAGGGGACAACGGTGTCAGCAGCCCGGCGGAGGGAATATTTGTGTCCCCCCAGATCCCTGTGTTGACGCCCTGCCTCCTACCGCGGTGGCACTGGGAATGGGGCCCTTAGGAGGTGCGTGGGTTTAGATGGAGGTTGTGAAGGTAGAGCTTCCATTATGGGATTAGTGTCCTTTTAATAATAATAAGAGAGGCCAGAGTGTTCTCTCTCCACCATATAAGGACACAGCGAGAAGGTGTCTGTCTGTTAGGCAGGAAGAGAGCTGAGTACCAGGAACCAAATCCGAAAGCACCTCGATCTTGTACTTCCAGAACTGTGACAAAGAAATGTCAGTGGGTTAAGTCCTCTGGCATCTGATATGTTGTTATAGTGGCCTGAGCTGAGTAACACTGTCCCAGACATAGACACAAGCACATACACACGTGCACATACATGGGCACACACGCACACAGGCACACGCCCCACAGCTGGGCACACACACACATGCGCACGCACATCCAGAGAAGCGTTCACTTGCCTCCCTGCAGACGTGTGCTCACCTCCAGAAGCATGCTCACGGCATGCCCCCTCCCAGGCACATGCCCACATGCCCGTGCACACGGCATATGTACAGTGACCGCCCCCCCCTTTACACAGTACCCCAGACCTCTGTGCGCTTGGGTATCCAGTCAGCAGGCTCTGCTGTCTGAATGGGAGCCAAGTCTGGAACAGACGCTCAGTGTCCCATTCATTGCACAGGCCGAGACTCTGAGTGGGCCTTTCAGAAAGCATGGAGGATCCTGTCCCAGGACTCCTGGATGGGACAGTCCAAGAGGGACTGGATCAAAGTCCCTTCTTCAGTCTCTGCTTGCGATTCCCACCCCCAATACCACCATCCCTGCAGCGCCGGGCAAGGGACAAGGGGTGGGGGCCTTCGAGGCAGAGGCTGCAGTTCTAGGGTGGTGGGAGGGCAGGCAGCATGGAGCCTGGCCCGTGGGAGATGCAACCGGCCTCTGTGTGTCCGTGTGTGCACGTGTGTGTGTGTACCAATGTGCATGCGTGTGAGTGTGTGAACTGTAGGCGGCAGCCCTTATTTGGCCCCCTTAGAAATACCGAGCCCCCGACTCCCGCTACCTGGGTCCATGCTGATGCCGGTGCGGCAGGATGGGTACGAGCAGCCCAGACCAGTGATAATGTCCTGGCCCGTCCGTGGCCGTGAGAGGGGCTAGGGGTCAGCGCGGGCTTGGGGGGTGGATCACAGTTGCTGGCAGCACAGCTGGGCCTGGAATGTTGTACGCCTGGTTGAATGCCAGCTCCATCCCTGTGTGGCTTTGGGCCTCAGTTTCACCATCCTAAGAACTTGTTAAAGAGAAATAGGTAGGGACCCCTGGGTGGCTCAGTCAGTTAAGCATCTGCTTTCCACTCAGGTTGTGATCCCAGGGTCCTGGGATCAAGTCCCACGTCGCAGGGAGCCTGCTCCTCCCTCTGCTTCCCCTGCTTGCGCTCTCGTTGCTCTGTGTCATGCTCTCTCTCTAACAAAAAAGTAAATAAAATCTTAAAAAAAAAAAAAAAGAAATAGGTAAACCAGTTGTTACCCTTGTTGGAGGGGGGAAAGTGAATTTGGAGAATCAGGAGACGTCTGCAAGTTCATCCCACACCACGCGAGCGGCACCGATGAATCAAGGGCTAACTTCGGGTGGGCTCTGTACTGGGCCGAGGAGCACGTTCAGGGCTCATGTTGGGCAGTGAACATGATGAGCTGTGCTCTGCCTTCAGGAGCTGATATTCTAGCTACGGAGCTGGAATAGACGAAGCCGGATGCGATGTGTGATCTCTAAGGCGCCCCCTCCCCCAATTCTGAGGACCCTGAGCTGGCTCCTAAGTGGCCTGGTCAGGAACGGGAAGGTATGGTTGGTAGAACAATGCCTCCCCCAAAGATGTCAACACATCTTAGACCCTAAATGTAATCACAATGGTCCTTATAAGAGGGTGAGAGTCAGTGGTAGGACACGTGACTATGGATGTGGAGCGATATGAGGAAGAGCCATGAGCCAGGCATGTGGTACTTTCTGGAAACTGGAAAAGGCAAGGAAGCAGATTCTCCCCTAGAGGCTCCAAAAGGATTGCTCAGCCCCGTGACACCCAGTTCAGACTTGTGACCTCCAGAAGAGAAAGAGCATAAATGTGTGTTGCTCCATATAACGGTCCCTGTGAGCACAGCAAGCTCTTACAGATGGGGCTCATGGAGGAGCGGCTGGCCCATGTTCACCCAGTGGAGAGGTGGTAGCACGAGGACTGGCCCCGGGCCCTCTGCTCTCCCACTGCCTCTGGTGGAGAAGGATCCGCCAAGAAGGAGATAGATTCACCAGCGGTCATTGCAGCACTAGAGAAGGAAGGAGCTGTTCTGGGTCCTGCCAGACTTGCCTTCTGGGAGCCTGGGGCTGGCTGGTCATCAGGGTCATCTGGTGGCCTCCAGCCCCTGATAGGATGCCCTTTCTAGCACCCACGCTTGGGCGCTGACCCCAGGCTTTGTCTAGAATGCCTGGAGAGGCAGGGAACCCATGGAGCTGTGAGGCAGCCTTGAAACCAAAGGGGTCTTGAACACCTGTGTCCCGGCAGGCTGGACATGGAGCCTCAGAGAGGGACAGGGCCTTTGCCAAGTCACCCAACTGGGCCAGCATCAGATGGTGGCAGAGCCAAGGCCCCTGATGGCCAGCGGCTCACTCGTTCTGTTGTGTGAGGTCATTGGCCCTGATTTATGGGTCGAATAGGCTCGATCCAACAGCAGACGCAAGCAATGAGCAATTAGCCCGCCAGCACAGTAGCTGGCGTGGCAAAGTGAATTTCTTCACTGGCCCTGGCGAGACCTGTCAGAATAGCACAAGAAGGTGTTAACATTGATCCAGGAAGCCTCACTTCCCAGCTACTCGGATTAGCACTGATGACTGTCCAGCCTGTGGCAACAGCAGTGGCTGGGAGGCAGCCCAGTTTACGTGGCTGGCCGTGACACCCCATGGGGATGACAGCCAGAGCAGAGGAGAGATGCGTGGGCTCCCATCTCACCAGACTGGAGTCTAGGCCTGGGGGTGGGGGGTCGGGGAGAGCAGACCAGGGAGTGGGATGTTGGGCAGGCCCTCCCACATCTGTGTTCTGTCCTTTCCTCTTGCTGCCAGGACCTCCCCTTTTGGGCAATGCCAGAGGCGGACTTATAGCACTATTTGGGACAATAACACAAGATGAGGAGAGCAGTCCCTTTTCCTTGGCTCTGGCTCACTGAGGATACCACGGGGTCTCCTGCAGAATTTCACTATAGGAAGCCCTGGTGTGTAAGGTAACAATGCAACCCCCAACCCATCTCCCCTCCGAGGTCCTCAGGGGCCTCTGAACAGCCCAGACCAGCGGACCCCTGGAGGTCAGACCGGGGGTCCCAGCCCCAGGAAGAACTCACCATCTTGTGGAGCCAAGGGGCGTCCCCCAGGGGTATGTGTTCCCAAGAATCATAAGTTAGGGCCTCAAGACCTCAACCACCACCCAAAACTCTATGAAGCACACCTTGTTATCCCACTTCCCGAAGGATCTAAGACCAGGCCCAGTTAAGCAGCCCCCGCGCTCTTGCCGCTGGGAAAGTTGCTGACCACAGATGGGACCCCACAGGGAGTGGATCAAAACCAGTGCCAAGCCACGTGCTGAACAGACAGCTCACACGTCTCCAGGGGTCCCATCATCCCTGAACCACATTCTGGGATCTCTCATTGACTTGCACTCTCGTTGGGAAGCTGCCATATCTTCATTTCTGGTTGATCTTCAATGTATTTTCTCTGTTCCAAAGTAGTCAACGGTCTGTAAACACTTTCTTAAATGCACCTGCGAGCTGTTTCATCGGTGGTTCCCGGAGTGCGGTTCGCAAAGCAGTAGTAACTGTATCACCTGGAGCTTCTTGGAAATGCATATTCTCGGGCCCTGCCCCTGGTCAAGCAGATGCTCTGGGAGCAGAGCCCAGCCAGGACTGGCTACATAAATTGTGGGGCTCAGTGCAAGACGAAAATGCTGGATCCCTTCTTCAAGATTTCTCGCTACCGTAAGCATTGTCCACATAACCATGTCTTTGTTGGGTGTATCATCTGTCACTCCCCGCCCTGTGTCAGCCGGTCTGTAGCTTCAGATGCCCCTCCTCCCATCTGCTTGCTCGATGGCGGTGGTGTGCCCACTTTCAGCAGAGTTCTCCGGTAAGATAGCTGTGACAGATGATACATCCGACCCACTGAAAACACACCCGTTTCATTCCTTCCCACCCCTTCCTCCCATTCCCTGGGACCACTTCCCAGAATATTATCTTAGCTTGTGTCCTTCCCCGAAGGAGAGTCCAACATGTTTCTTCTGGGAAGCGATCCCAGGGAGTAGGAGGCATGTCGTCTTAACCCAACTCACTTGGGGGTACTTCCCGTTGGCTCCTGGTTTTCCTCCATTTTACACTGAGGTGGATGTCTCTGGGTGCGAAACTTTTCTGCACTCAGGTGATTTTCCCAGGGCAGACTCCCAGAGGTAGACTTCACGGGTCAAAATGTTGAGCATTTCCAGGGCTCTCGATCCTGCATTGTCTAAAGGAGAACAGGCTGGCTTCTGGCTGGTTAGGCCGGCAGCCCGGGACTGACGGAAAACCTCTCCTAGCTTAAAGGTATAGGAAGCATGACCTGGACACAATTATCACACCCTCCACCGAGAGTAAGCGAGAGGGTGAGTCAGAGGCAGGGGAGGGGAACATGAATGCCCAAGTTTCCTGCGGCTGCCTTCAGGCCCACAGGCCAAAGGGCTTACACAATAGAAATGTGTTTTCTCACACTTCTAGAGGCTGGAAGTCTAAGGCTAAGGTGTTGGCAGGGTGGGTTCCTTCTCGGCCTCTAAGGGAGAATCTGTTCCCTGCCTTTCCTCTAGGTTTGTTTTATTTATTTATTTATTTATTTATTTATTTATTTATGTTTCTTGGCCATCTTTGTGGCACATTCCACGGACCCTTTGTTAATAGGGGTGTCATGCCAAAATGTCTTAAATATGTTTGAGAAATGCTACCTTCTTGAAAGTGCAACCACAGGTCTTCTCAGGGCCTTTACTGTGTCATGTGCATTAGGATCTGCTAGGATGGGGACGGGATATGCAGAGTTTTGCAACTGCTTGGACCTCAGAACTCCTTTCTCTGTAAATCCCTGTTGACTTTTTTCTTGACTCTTGAGATGGGCCTCTGAAGCCCGTGGGAGCCTAAAGGTCTTGCTGCCAGGCAACAGGCAAAACAGTGTGGGTCTTAGGAGGAGCCGGCTGCAGAGACATGTGGGAAGACCTGGGGGAGGTGGGAGGGGGCCTAGGTCTGTGGTCCACACCTCCCTTCTGTGGACTCAAGAAGTAGAATCACCTCTGGCCTCCATAAGAATTAATTACCCAAGCCTCCTCCTTACAGCACCCCTTAATAAACCTCTGATTTCCTCTGTGCTGAGGTTTCATGGACGTATTTACCTGTACAGAAACATCTAGTCTTCTTTTATGTTCCTTCCTGTACCCGCTGAGGCCCTTAACCGCACCTAGTACCCTTCAGCCTCAGCCCGGAAAAATATAGCCTACTTCTCGCACTGATTTCCATCCTCATGGAAGGAGGATCCATCTCAGGAGGACTGAGACCTTCTACCAACAAAGGAAGGGGACCGGGATTGAAGCGGTAAGTGCCCTGCCCCTCGTGGAAGTCTCGGGAAAGTGAAAAGGGCCTCCCTCAAAATTCCCAAGGTCCCACTTCGAGGGTTCCAGGGTCAACAAGGCAAATGCATGAAGGTGAAATGTCCCTTCTGACAGAACTTGTTTCCCAACCTGAGGGAAAGCGTATTTGGCTAAAGACTCTTGCTGGAGCCCACGTGGCAAATCCAGATGGACGTGGGTAATGACACCCAACCTCCGGAGGCAGAAAAACACCACGAGGTAGTTGAGTGACTTTAGACAAAGCCCTCCGTGGCGGAGCTACCCCGGGTTCTCAGAAACATAGTGTGTCAGAAGGAAGAGGAGCCCCTGGTTGGCACCCTTGGCCCCAGGAGAGGGCAAAGGAGCCAGCGGAGGCTGTGGGCACCGGTCCACACACGGTGCCCCAGGAGGAGCCTGGAAGCCCAGCAGGCAGGAAGTCCCTGTTATCGGTGTCCAGGTCGCCTGTCATCAAAGGAAATGTGTTCTGGGCCCTGGCTTCGGGGGAATTTAGGAGCCACGAGGCAAGGCTGGTGGTGCAGGGACTTCCTGCCAATCCGGGAAGTCGGGAGGGGACAGGCAAGCCCACCAGCCCTCCGGGGACAGGCTGAAAGGTGTGCTCTGAATCTGGCAGGCTCTCCTGTTTTATTCATGAGGCGCCGACCCGAAATGGAGCGAGAGTTCTTGCCTGTGGACGTCCTGGAAAGCTTGGAAAGTAAAAAACAAAAATACCTCAGCCACAACATTTTCTGTCTCCGCTTGAGGCGGGCACGTTATGTAATCGTCACTTAGTCATACTATTAAGTGTACAAATTGCTAAGGTGATAAGAGGGTGGAGGGGGACGGGGGCGACTTGCCTGGGGAGAGCCCACCTCCCAGCTCCCCAGGAACGGGAACAGGAACGGGAACGGGGCGACCGCGACTGACAGCACTGTGGCAACGGGAGGGGGAAGACAGGAGCTGGCTCCCCATCTCACCCAGCCTTCGAGGCCCCTGACAATGGCTGGAAACAGGAAACCCTGCCTAGGTCCCCAAGATGACTACTTCAGGTGCAGGTTGGGGAAGACTGGTGGCCAGGGAAGCTGGCTCCCCTGAAGCCCACTGGAGAAGGAAGGGGCTGGGCTTGATGCTTGGGAAGCCCTGAAGTCTCACGTCCCGAGGCTGGATGAGGCAGGGGTCAGGAATGCTCGTCCGAGGGGCCTCGCCCTCGTCACCACCACCGAAAGCCTCAACCTGGCTTTGGGGCCAGAATTCTGCTGGCGGAGAAGGATTAGTCAGCGGAGAGAACCCTCAGAACCTCCGCACCTGAAGAAAAATGGCATTCGTTATGATGTAAGGCCCGAACCTGATTTAGCTGTTGATCTAAAAATTGAGAGAGGGAGAGAGAGACAGAGACAGAGAGAGACAGAAAGAGAAAGGCACACATGCGCGCGCGCACACACACACACAGACAGACACATGGATTGAGAGAAGAGCACCGGGAGATTTTAGAATGAGCTTGCCCGTGTCACAGGTGTGTGAGGGGGGAGAGGGCGACTTAGTGTGGGAAAGAAAGTGGTGGGGACGGGGAGAAGAGAAGATGTGTGTTCGGTTGTGGGGGGCGGTGCAGATGGGGAGAACAATCGAGTTGTTTTTGATCCTCCCCCAGAGGGAAGCGACACTCTCAGGAGAATAGGAAGGAAGGAAGAAGGAAATGCACAGGCTGGGACTAAGCCTCCGCGTTTCCTTTGGGAAAGAAGGCGGGTTAGGTGAGCATCGGGCGTGGGCCCAAGCGGCAGGTGCCCACACTTCTCAGAAACCCCCAGGTCCTAAGGCTCGCCAGTCCACAAACTGAGTGCACGCTTTGCCTTTCACTCTGGCACCTGCCGAGTACAGAAGGCCTCCCCTGGGTCCTCCCTAAGCCCTACAGGTGGGTCACACAGGACAACATCCTCCTTGGCATGTCCTTTACTTTCCCAACTTCGTGATTTTCCTCATGCTGCTTCTCCAGCTTGGCACGTCTTCCCCAGCCCTCTCCACCCCATGAATCCTTCCTGGCGGCAAATCCATATGCCTCCTCTTCCGTGAAGTCCTCTTAAATTCTCCCAAGCGTAATGAGTCTCTACTCTCCAGGAGCAATGTTTTTATCAGTCATTCTGCTGAATGCTTTCTCTTTTTCTGATTGGCCAAGCAGGCTTACAGAGATAATTCAGGCAAAAATAGAAAAGCATTGAGAGAAAAAAAAAGCCCAAGGGGAAACCCACCTATAATTCCCTCTCCCAGGAACAACTGCTTAAGATTTTGCCATATTTTTTTCCAGTTATATTCCCACACCTAGTTTCCTTACTGTATACACACATCAGTACCCTGCTTAAATCATTTGTCACCTGTCTAGGTACCCTAAGCGGAGCCCTCCTCATGTTATCAACTTTGCCGCAACATAAGGAAAACTCGGGAGGAAAGAAGTTGTATGTATTTGCCCAGGATTTTACTCTTTCTGTCATCCTTCCTTCCTGATGTTCCAAGACTCCTTTTTTCATTTGTTCTCTACTTAGAGACCTTCCTTCAGCCATTCTTTGGGAGCAGATCTATTGGTGACAAATTCTCTTAGTTTTCCCTCAGGATGATATGTACTCTGAATTTAGATTTCTGGGTTGACCGCTCTTGAAAAAAATGTGGTGTCACTTCCTTCTGGCCTCTGTGGTTTCTGAGGAGCTATCTGTCCATCGTTCAAATGGTTCCTAGAGGGAAAGGAGCGTCTCTTTCACTTCATTCACTTTTTTTCCTCTTTCTTTCTCTCTCTTTCTCTCTTTCTTTCTTCCTTCCTTCCTTCCTTCCTTTCTTTCTTTCGCACTGTGGTGTGTCTTGGAATGCATTTTGTTGAATTGATTCCATTTGGGTTTCGCTCAGCTTCTTGAATCTGTAGGTTGGTGTCTTTTGACAAATTTGGGACATTTTCAGTTGTTACTTCTTCAAATACTTTTTCAGACCCACGCTCTTTTTCCTCTCCTCCCGGGACTTTAATGACATGATGCTCTAACGACCTTTCATCAGAGTCTCATGGGTCTCTCAGGCTCTGCTCATTTTTCTGCCAGTCAATTTTCTCAGTTGTTCAGATTAAATAAATTCTATTCTCCTAGCTTCCAATTCACTAAGGATCCTCCAATCTGGAGAGACGTTCACATCACTTATTACATTTCTCAGATCTCAAATTTTATTGAACTCTTTTTTGTATCTTCTATTTCTTTGCTAAGGTTTTTACATTCTTACTTGTTTCAGGCATGTTTGTAATCGAGAGCTGCAGCATTTTTATGACAGCTGCTTCAAAATTCTTGCCGGCTAATTTCAACATCTGACTCGTCTCAGTGTTGGTGTCTGTTGATTACCGTTTGTCATTAGCGTTGTGACTTCCCTGGTTCCTGGTATGACAAGTGGTCTTGATTATATCCCAGGCATTTTAGGTATTACGTTGTGAGGCTTTCCTGAAATCTGTTACAGTCGGTCTCGCCTGACACTGTCCAGTGGGAAAAGGATAGTGCTGCCTTGTTATCGCCAGATGGGGTTGCAAGTCCAGCTTAGGCACTCAGACTCCTTTGACACCCTGGGGATGGGGTGGGGTGGGGAGGAAGGGATGCCTTGTTACTGCTGAGTGGGAGTAGGAATTCACCTTGTCCTTTGGGCCTCCTATTGATGCCACCTGCCTGGCCAAAAGGGGTAGGGGGGTAGCTTCTTACTGGTCCCCATGTGGCCTCCATGACATGAAGGGTGGAGATCTCCTTTGTTCTGGGGGTAGGGGATGAAGATCTAGGCTCCTTATGTGGCCTTTGGAGATACTCCCCTGAAGCCGGGAGAGGTGGGGATGCCTCACTGTAGCCTGGTGAGAGTGGAAGTACGGGGTCCACACTCTGCTCCTTCAACTCCAAGTCTGGGACATAGGAGGCAGAAAGAACCCCAGGAACCTCCCTACCATGTCATCACCCAGGTCCCCTGGTCCCCAACTGGTCTGTTTCTTTTACCTTTCAGAGTCCTTCTATTTTTGTTTTACATATAATGTTTGGGAGGTTTGCCATACGTACTGAGAGGAAATAAGGACAAATATATCTACACCATCGTGTTCTGGGAGCAATTTCTCTCTCTTCATCCTCATAACAACCTTGTGAGACAGGTACTAATTTATTTCCATTTTACAGGTGAGCAGTGAGGCCCAAGGAGGTCACCCAGATACCTCAGGCCAGGGCCAGGGCTGTGAACTCCTGGCTCAGATTTTATTCTATGACACAAAACATGGCGGTTTTTGGTACCAATCTGGAGGAGGCAATGGCTCTGTTTTCCCCATGCCTTCTCAGGGTAGGGAGTGGGAACCTCCCTCATGCTCACCTTTGTGGACAGGGTGGCAGAAATTCCTAGTTTGGGAGGACAGAGACAAACAGGCCATGAGAACATCTGGATGATGGAATGAGGGAATTCTAAGAACCAGATGTGTCACCAGATGTGACAAGTTTCCTGGCTTCCTCTTGCTCCTTGGGCATGGCAGGCATGGTGGGACATGGGCTTGCTGTAACACTCGCCATCTCTTTATGGTCTTGGAAGCACTTGCCCATGTCTTATCTCCTTGGATACTCAAATTTGTTACCCCCGTTAGCTCCAGTCTACAGGTGAGGGCACTGAGGCCCAGAGAGGTGAAGTGACTTTGCCAAAAGTTCTAGAGCTTCTAAATGCTTATGCCTCTGGCTCTCCTGTGATTGAGAAGTCCCTTGGGTGGGGATTTGCTACCTGATTCTGATGAGTCACCAGCCTCTAGTTGAGAGCCTGGCACAGAGGTGACTTAGAACTTTCTTTGATTCCCTCCTACCCTGGTTCCATTGTGGGTGGGGTCCAGTTGGGGGCTGGCACCCACTAGGCAGTTCCAGCTCTCACTCATGTGCAGAAAGCCTGGCTGGGGGTGTGGGTAGAAGGCAAAAATAAGGGGACAAACCGTTCTTACCAGGCCATCTGACCTTGGGGCTAATTGACACCTGGCATCCCATGCCAGAGGAGTGGGTGTGGATGCCCCAGACCTTGGTATTAGCCAAAAGGGGAATGGCTGGCACAGCAGTGAGGTCTGTGGGCAATGGGGAGGAGTAGCTCTTTGGGGGCCTTCTCTCTAGTATTTAGAAAACGTTTCCTGTGGATGGGTCCTTAGCAATCCACCTTTCACACCCCACCCTGTGCCCTTTGAGCAGAACCAAGCTGGTGACATCATGGTGATTATAAAGCTCCAATTACAGGGCCCCAGACAGTGGCTGAGCAGACATATCTCATGTTACATCTTTTTGAACTAAGCCGAACTTATATATGTGCTGCTAAATAGAAATATTGCTATCGGATAAGATTCATAACAAACTGTTGCTTAGCCTGAGCAGGAAGCTGCTTAGGAGACCGGGGAAGAAGATTCATCTGGCTTCTGCACAATGAGGCTCTTGGTAACATCTCATAACCCCAGCAATTTGTTGAGCACAGCCACATGCATTTGCGCGTGCGCGTGCGCGTGCGCACACACACACACACACACACACACACACACACACACACCAGCTCTCTGACGTAGTTTTTTCCGTGATCAGGCAAAACGGGAGATATTTTCCTGCATCATAGAATGGCTGTGTGATGATGGGGCTCGTGTAGCTTGGTTTGGCGAATGCTGCCCCATGATGGGAAGGAGACGTCCTCGGTGAGTGGTCGTCAAGGCTTGTCTTGAGTGAGACAGGCCCTGGCAGGTGCTTCCCGCTGACCAAAGCCTGCTTAGCTGGCCTGAAACCCCGGAGAGGACAAAGTCTCGCTATGTCCTGGGAGGAACTTCCCCAGAGATACTGTATGTGACCCAGATCCTGAACTGCTCCTGTCCCAACCCTGAGACATTATGAGGCTTGGTGGAAAAGGTGTAATTAGAAGAAAGTCGACTTAGGAATCAAATCAACCATGTTTCTGATTCTCTTCATAGAACGGTGAGGATTTCCATGGAACCAGGTCTGCGGAGGCTGGAGAGTTTATAATTCTCAACCGGACTTTTATCGTGTAATCCCTTGGCCTGGGATGTTCCATTAATGCTCAGTGATGTGACCATTCACATGGGCTCTTCGTCAACCCGTACAGCCGAGCTGCCAGGAGGTATCAGTTTCCTCTAACAAATGACCATGAACCTGGTGGTTTGAGACAACCAAAATTTCTTCTCTCACAGTCTGGAGGTCAAAATTCTGAGACCATCATTACTGGGGCTAGATCAAGGTGTCAAAAGGGGCACAGTCCCTCCAAACGCTGGTGGAGAAAACTGTTCCTTGCCCCTTCCAGCTTCTGGTGGCTCCGGGCTCTCCATGGCTTGGGACCCCATCACTGTCATCTCTGTCTCTGTGGACACATCACCTTGTCTTCCAGTATGTTAAATCCACCTCTTATAAAGACACTTGTGATTACATTTATGGCCCATCTGGATGATCCAGAATCATCTCCCCCATCTCAAGATCCTAAATAATTGCATTCATTCTTTGAGTTAGATCAAGGAACAGTCGCAGGTTCTGAGGATGAGGGCCTGATAGCTTTGGGCACCATTTTCCATCTGCCAGTTCTTTGGGGGTAGGGGTGGGGTAAGGGTAGGATGGGGGTGGGGAGAACGGCTTCTCGTTAGAGGCGGATTAGACCTGTCCAATTTGCTTGTCAGATTCCTGTCCATGCTTTCCACCAAAGAGCCCAGTCCTGGGCCTGACCCACGACCAGTGTTCAGGCGGGCTTGGAGGGAGGCATGGAATGGAAGACAGATGGAAGGATGGGTGGCTCAACAGACAAATGGAGAGCTGATGGGACCCACCAACAGGCCCTGAGCCCCTCATCCTATCTGTCCGCGTGTCCCCATCGTCCGGACAGCTGCATTTCTCCTAAAGGGCTTTCTCCCCCAGCCAAGGTCAGTCTTCCCTTCATCCAATGTCTCTCATTTGCTCTGCCTGTTGATTCTGATTCAGAGCTGAAATGCCTTTGGAAGTATAATCAACAGTCTCTTCAGCTCCGCTCACCAGCCTGGCGGGGATGGAGATCAGATGCCCGCTGGGCAGCCATCCTCCTCTCTCCGCACCGCCCCACACGGCTCCGGGGCCCAACTTCGTGCGCGCCTCTCCCCGTCGCTGGCCGGGCTTCTCTGCCTCCCCCCCGCAGCCCTGGTGGGGAATCCTCTCTTGATTTTCCCTCCAGCATGGCTGCTGCTCTGGCTGGAGCTGAATTTGGGCTTTTCTTCCCCCTCACCACCTCCATTGAAATTCAAGCTCAATGACAACACTGTCATGGGAAAAAAAGTCTCTCTCTTCCTCAGATGCTCCATTCTATTTAGACTCCTCCCCAACTTGGTCAGACGAGCAGTGGTAATTTGTCACTCCCGCTGGCAGAATCCACTTCTGAAGAGATTTCTGTTTCGAGAGCCTCAAACTCCCGGCAGCCGCATCCTCCAGCGGCGCACAGGTGACCACAGCTGATCAGTTTCACCCCTCGCGGGGCCTCAGCCCCATGTGACTTTGAAGGCAGCTCGTGTCGGGAGCAGCCTGTCTCTGATGTTGCCTCGTTTCTAAGCTGCGTGTGCAGAGAAGCGCAACCGTGGGTGGCGAGAGGAGTAGAAAGTTGCTTGGCTCTCATCTCCCTCCACATCAGCTGCGTGACTTTAGGCAAACCACGGAACCTCTGAGACCCCATATTCCTCGTCTGAAAACGTGGGTAGGGTGGCCCCCACCTGTTAGGGTTACTGTGAGAACCAGATGAGTTAATGGCTAACAGGGAATGGGGGGGTCCTCCTGTCCTCCTCTGTGGGAAGTGATCTGCACGTGGCCAGAACTTGAACTCGAGCTCTTGGAAATGAGCCAAGAGGCTGAGTTCCCCAGGTCAGGGCCCACCACGGAGAACTTGGGAGCTGGTAGTAGAGGACATGTCCCAACATGGGTGTGAGCCTGCCCTGGGGAGGGAGTCTTGGAGGGAAGGACCGATGGATTCGCAAGGTGGGGCCGTGTCAGGGAGAAGATGGACTGCTCACAGTGCTGAGAGGGAGAAGGGTGCCGAGGACACTTCCTTTCCCTACAGGGTGGGCTGTGGAGGTGTGCCCAGGACCCACTCCCTCCCCCCTCAGAATTCAGAAGCCCCTCAGGACCACACGGGCATTGCGTTAGGCAAGGTTCTCATGAGGAGCAGAATTATCTATCTCTCATCTTTCTCTCCCCGCCACCCCCCCAGCCATCTATCTAATCTATCTGTTTTAAGAAATGGTCTCACATGATTGTGAGGGCTGGCAAGTCTGAAATCTGTGGGGCAGCCTGGCAGGCTGGACACTGAGGTAAGAGTTGATGTTGCTGTCTCGGGGCTGAAGGCTGGAGACTCAAGCAGGATTTCTCTGCTGCAGTCTAGAGACTGAATTTCTTTCTCTTTAGGGAACCTCAGCCTTTGCGCTCGAGGCCTTCAACTGATTAGATGAGACCCACCCACACTCTAGAGGATAATCTGCTTTCCTCAAATTCAGTTGATTTAAATGTTGATCACATATTAAAAATACCTCCATCAGCGATCTCTAGTGTGGTGTTTCAGCAAACAATGGGACACCGTGGCCTAGCCAAGTTGACACATAGAATTAACCATCACACACATCTCGATTTTGGCTACTCCGCATCATCCCCAGCTGCCCTCCGTCTTGGTCAGGGCAAACTTTAGGATGAGAGAAGCAAATCCCAGGAGTCTGGGTGCTGCTTTTCTGAAGCGAGAGTGTGACAGTATCTTCGGTGGCCCTTAAGTCACATCATTACAGGGTGCGTAGAGGCTGGAGGGTGAATTCCCATTCACACTTTAAACTACATCTTCCTGAGCATGCGTTCCCTAGATGGCCATTCATTGCCCCCACACCCACCACAGACACACACAGACACACACACACACATACACACACACACACAGCCTTGCCAAATGCTATAAAGATTGTTTGGAGGCCCTCAGAGTGTTTGGACTTGGATTCTGTGACAGGTGCAGCTGGGTTCCAGCTGAAGGGTGAGGTCTGAAGTGGACCACAGGAGACTTTTGTCTCAATATACCAGGACATGGCTAAGTGTTGGCTGGAGATAGGGAGTTCTGGGTGTTTATCCACTGACTTCGACCACTGAAAACAAGTAAATCCTATGAAAACATTTGAGTCAACATGGGAAAGCTATAGAAATAACCAAGAAAGGCCCAAATGGTGGTATGGTAGGCTGAAAATCGTCCTCCGAAAGATCCAAGTCACAATCCCTTGACCTTCATATGGCAGGAAAAGGACTTCGTCGATAGGATTACAAAACCTGAGATGAGAGATTGCCCTGGATTAGTCAGGTGTGCCATAAATATAGCTACAAATGTCCTTCGAGGAGACAAGCAGAGGGAGATCTGACACACACTCGGAGGCGGCAGCCAGAAGAGGCGCAGAACTCCCCGAGGGTCTCTGGAGAGAGCGTGACTTTACCGACATCTGGACTTCGGCCCAGCGATACTGGTTTTGAACTTCTGGCCTCCAGAACTGTGCAAGAGTGCTTTTCTGTCATTTTAAGCCCCAAGCTTACAGTTCTTTGTTATGGTAGCCCTAGGAAACTAGCACAGGTCAGCTGAGGTGAGGACCCTTTTCTGGGAAAAGGAGGAAAGATCACGAATGGGCCATGCTGGAAGGGTGTAGAACAATAATTTGGATCAGGTTGCTTGATGACAGGGAAACTGAGGCCCCGCCTGAGAGAGGAAGGGCCTCGGCTTGGTGAGGGGCTGGTTGCTGGTTGAGGCTGTCTCCGGTCTCCTGACTCCTAGAGGTGAGCATGTCACCTGCCCATTGTTCCTCTCGAGAGATTTTGCTTTCTACCTTCTCCTTCTCTGAACCTTTCCTCTCGCCAGGGAGCCTCCCTCTGCCTGTGGCTTCCCCACCGTTAGTCTCTTTAGAGCCTTTGTCCTCCTGGGCCTCAGAGCTCTGCTGGCCTCTGGTTCCGGCCTCCAGCTTCCCGTAGCAGGGCTCACTCCCTCCCTCAGCCTCCAGACTTCTTTCTACCACACCCAGGCTCGCCCAGCCCTCCCCGCACCCCCGGGGCAACATGTCTTCCTCATAGGCAACCTCTCTCTCACACAAGCAGGCGCTTCCAAAACCCCAGCTTGAACACCGGCTATACAGAAGGTGGCTCCTATCTGTGGCTTCGAGGAAGGTGTCAGGCTCCAAGGCCTCTGCCGAGGCCAGCCTCCCATTATGGAGGCTGTAGTCTTTCTAGTACTGTCTGGCCCAAATATCAGGAGAGCAGCCTGGCAGACTGGCCAGCCCTCTGTGCCTTTGCCCTGCAGCAGCCCACCTAGCTCCCGTGCAGGGGGCTTTCAGCAGACAGGGGTAGCCATGGGCGGGGGTTGGGGGAGGAATCCAGAGCTGGACCCTCTTAACATGCTGCTTCACCTACACGCAGTCTGGCTGCCGGGTCCTCAGCACAGCCCCCTCAGCCACCACCACACCAGTGCCGGGCCTTTCTAGATTTATCCCCAAGAATAGATAGAAAGGGTATTACTGCTCATTTAAAAATAAATGCCATCTCCTAAGCAAGATACCAACTGTCCCAGTAAAGACTGGCATCCCGCCTTTTGGAATTTTCACACAGAAATCTCTAGAAGAACAAAGCCTACACCCTGGAAAATGAAGGTGACCGTCACGTTGTCCTCATGAGCGAACTCTGACCAACCTACTTTGAAATCTTCAGTACAGGCCGCTGAATGTTCAAGGGACACTCTGTCGCCTGACACCCAGCCTCCTCGGGGAGGCCTCCACGGAGGCCAGAGCCGCTGTCAGGGAGACCCACTCATTGCTCCAGGGATGAGAGGTTGGTCTCCCAAGGTATCGTTTTCTACCCTTTAAAGCAACAAATTGTGCTTCAACCCCATGTTCCAGCTGGCCTCAGAAACGACTTACAAGATGGCAGAACTTTTCACGTTTGGTAACTTGGCTGCCTTCAAGTGCTTCCTTGTGGGGAGTGCTGATCTGCTTCTGGGGACTTCCACAGCTGTTCTAGCCTCTGAGGCCTCAAGGTACAACTCTGGGCCCCAAGACGCCCAGGCCAGCCCTCTGGAGAGCCTAGGACATGAGTCAGGACCCCCATAGGCACTTCAACTGCTGTGGGGGATCATGTCTCCTTCCCATCTGAGGTCTGTCCCCTTACAACCTTGGTGTTTGGCTCCAGGCCTCCTACAGCAGGGGACCCAGAGTGAGCTGAGCCAAGAGACCAAGGAGTATCCACCTCTTTAATGTGTTCCCAGGCTTAGCCGGCTGCCACATTTCCCTGTGGCCAAGGCCCACTTCCATCGCCACGTGCTGGGGCACATGGTTGACAGCCTTGAGATTCAGAATCTCGTATTTCTACCTATGATTTTGTGCAAATTGTCCAGACCCCTTGGGGCCCCTGGAGCTAGGGTTGGATATATGAGTTGCCCCTTTGACCTTGGTGTTTGCCCATATTTGGCACAACGATGAGAGTCCTGAGCCAACCTGCCTGCCCCGTGTGCCTCGCCCAAGCCTGTGTATTCTTTCACTGGTCGCCATTATGTTTTTTTTTCTATAGGAAAAGAAGAAATTTCCCAGCTGTCTGAGCTAACAGCCTTTTGATCAGGGTTGGGTTAAGGTGGGGTCTTGCCCCAGGGGATCTTGTTCCTGGACCAGGGACAGGTCTGTACTCCATTGGCTTGAACTTCCCACATTTTAATCCTTTCTCGTGGCTCTTGTAACACAGCAGTACAAACTTGGGAGCTTAGAACACCGGAAGTGTGTTCTCTCACAGTTCTGGAGGCCGGAAATGAGAAATCGAGGTGTGGGCTGGACCACGCTCCCTCCGGAGGCTTCTGGGGAGACCCCTTCCTCACCTCTTCCAGCTTCAGGTGGCCCCAGGTGTCCTTGTTTTGTGGCCACGTCACTCTGGTCTCTGCCTCTGTCTTCACGTAGGTGTGTTCCTCTGTGTGTCCATTTTATAAAGAACACGTGTGATTCCATTTAGGGCCCACCCAGGCCATTCAGGATAATCTCTCCATCTCAAATTCCTTAACTAAATCACATGTTTTGCTGTACAACGTGATATTTATAAGTTCCAGTGATTAGTACTTGAGCATTCAACCCACTACAGAGCTTTGGAATGGCCCAGTGACCCCAGACCCTGGCCAGCATGCTGGGAAAGCCCTTGTTCCACTTTCCATGTTCACGGCTTCTAGAATGGGCCAACCACCACCCCACCCACTCTACAAACAGAGGCCAGAGCATGAGACTGGACTGTCAGCTGGATGGGCCAGGACAAGGTGCGGTGTGGCCCAGTTTAGACAAGAAGAGGCCGTCTATCCGAGAGGCATGCCTTAGTGACTGTCCGTCATTACATGACAAGTGGCCCAAGGCTGGCAAAAGGACATGAGTTTATTGATGGACACATAAGCTCTAAGAGCAAGAGAGAATGCACACTACACAGCTGCAGAAGAGACAAGGCATTCTGAGCCCTGCCCCGAGAGAATCACACGCAAGAACAGGAGGCCGTTAGAATAGTCCGCACAGCACAAGAACTTATGCAACTCTTCAGATATACATGGCATTGAATTAGGCCTATAGGGGCTTGCCTCCTGCAGGACTCGCTGTTCCGTCAGGCAGACAAGGAATCAAGACTCTGTGGTCTTGTCTTTCCCTGCCTTCCCAAGCCAGCTGCTCTGAACCCTCATTTACACTCCTTACCCTAGATCAGTAGGAGACCCTCCTGTGGGGTTTCCAGACACGCCCTCTCAACTACCAGCAGGCTTGGAAAGACCTCTTTGTAGCTTATTTCTTTGCTTTCAGAGTCTCGACAATTCTTCATTGTGTAAACGGGTCCTTCTCAATCTTTTAGACTTGTGGGCCATCTAGACAGTGACCAACCGTAGCTGTCAGCTACTCAGACCCAGAGGAGAGGAGAGCAGAGGAGTCCCTGGCCAATCAAATGGGGCACCAGCTGGCAAGGCTGTGCAGGCATACCTCTTGCCCACTGACTCCACCCACAGCCACTCAGGGCACCTCCGGGGAGGCGCTGGGTCAAGGACACAGTCCTGAATCCTTGCAGAGGAACTGAAAGCCCTCTGGTAGGGGGTGGGGCATTCCCTGCCTGCCACAGCTAATCGGTCCGATTTTCCGCCAGACTAGCAGTTCAAAGTCTTCTAGACAGTGCTGTGTTTGCCCTGCCTCGGAGCCTGTGTGCCTGGTTGTCCTCTCACATGGGATGTCTTCTCCTCTGCAAGTCAAATCTTTCCTGTTTGCCTGAGAGCTGCCTTATCCAGGAAGCCTTTCCTGACTGCTTTAGAATCTGTTTTAGTTCATTTTGACCCTCTAACAAATTACCCCAGCATGGTTATTTAGTGTGTGTGTGTGTGTGTGTGTGTGTGTGTGTGTACACTGTGTGTTGGTTCTCCTGCAAGCTCGAAGGACAGAGACCAAGCCGGGCCCTCCAGCCAGCGTGAGGCGAGGATGCAGCAGGTATTCAATCAGTGATGGCAAAATGGCCTTGACTGAGGGATAGAGTGACCTTTCTCAAATCGAATCACGCCCCAATTAGACACAGCTGCAGCTCTCTCGGAATGAGGATGAGGCTTGGGGTCAGGCTCTGCCTGGCTCCCAGCCGGTTTCCTTCCTCTCCCCAATTGTGGGGCAGCTTGGCCCCAAACCGCAGGCTCAGCCCCCAGGAACCTGTGAGTGTCCATGGGGCCTGGAGTCTGCCTAAAGCCCAGCCCAGCTCATGCCCAGCATCTTGGCCCAGGTACTGAAGCCCCAGCCCTGCTGACCGATGTCCAGATCCCAGTGTGCGACCTGCTTATGAGCTGCTGCTGGCCTCTGTTTAACCCCCTGTTGCAATGGGCTCAGTTTCTGCTCCTGTCCTGCTGGCCTTCTTTGGTGCTACATGGGGCTTGCTTAGGGGCTGCTGTGAACTGAATGTCTCTTCCCCTAGGCCAGTTCCTGTGTTGAAGTCCTACCCCTCCAATGTGATGGTATTTGCACATGAAACCTTTGAGAGGTCATTCGGGTTAGATGAGGTCATGAAGGTGCCCCCGCCCCCGCCATCATGGGATTACTGTCCTTATAAGAAAAGGCACAGAGAGTTTGCTCTAGCTCTCTGCCCTGTGAGGACACATGCTGGTCCCTCAAGTGTGTGAATGCTACCCTCCATGGCAAAAGAGACTTTGCGGGTGCAATTCAGTTAAGGATCCTGATACGGGGAGATCATCCTACAGGAAATGAGGGGGCTTGATGTGATCACAAGGGTCCTTACAAGAGAGAGGGCGGCAGCAAAGAGGGATTTAAAGACCCTCCCTTGCTGGCTTTGAAGATGAAGGAAGGGCCATGAGCTTCTAGAAGCTGAAAGAGACAAGAAAACAGATTGTCCCCTCGAGCCTCCAGAAGGAACCAGCCCTGCTGACACCTTGGTTTTGGACTTCCAACCTCTAGATGTGTGAGAGAGCACATGTGCGTGGTTGGACACCTTTTTACCACAGCCCCAGGAAACTGAGGCATAGCCCCACATCCATCCCACCTTCTGGCACTGGCCTGACCTGCCCCTTTCTCCTGAGACAGCGTCAGACCCTGTACCCTGCCAGCACCTGCCTCGGCCTCACACCAAGTTGTCTCCACGTGGTGCAGGACCGTCTTCCAGCCCCGCCTCCATCCTGTGACTGGGTGTCTTCCATCCCAAAGGCAAGGGGGAAGCCCCAGCCACCCTTTCCCATCCCTCCCCACTCTGCTTATAGGTCAAAGACCTAGGAGGAGAGAAATAGCCTCCCAAGAAGGGGTGCCAAGCTGAGGGAAGGGAGCAGTTCCCCCAGAGGAGAATTTCTAGAAACCGGGAGAGGACTGATGCTGATCAGTGCCAATGATCTCCAAGGGAAGGTGGGCCAAGGGTGCTCTCCACACCTGGGGGACTGTCACGAGCTAGTGGTCAGCCGACCTGTGGCCAGAAGCACTTACCAAGAAGGGACTGGAAGCCAGGGATGCTTGGCTTCCTGGCCCTGGCTGGAGCAGCACAGGGTATGGGTGTCACTATCTATTGTGGACCAACCAGTCAGGGGAAGAGGTACCCAGGCCCACCCATCATGCCTTCCTCATGGGGACGATTCCCCCTCCTGCCTTGGGCCGGGGCTCGGAGAGGAGGGAGCCAATCCATCCAGGGGTTAGGGAGTAGGGTTCCAGCTCTAGTAGCTACTTTGGTACCAACTGCCCCACAGACGACAACCCTAGACTCTGATGAAAGCAGACCAAACCAAAACACACCCCCGCAGGCCCTGGAAAGCTGCCCAAAGCAGGCCACCAGGACAGGGCTGAGCCCTTGGGAGAAAGCAGTGTCTCTGAGTGAGCTCTCCGTTTGCCCATTTGCTGTGCTTTGCACACTGCCTAACTCTGAGAACCCGCCACCATCTTTCTGGTCTGAACCCAAGAGGCCTGAGGTCAGGGCACTCCCCACTGCAGCAAAGTGAGCAGGATCCCACACAGTGGAGGAGCCAAGGCCAGTCCCAGACCTTGCGATGAACACTGGTTCTCGGGCTGACTGCTGACCATGAGTGCGTGGGGACCCCAGAGAGGGCTTTCTGCAAGATCACCTTCCCGGCATACTGGATCTCCTCCTGGCGCTTAGGGAACAGCTGCTCTGTGGGGGACTCTGTGCCAGATGCCAGAGTGCCTTCCTCTGGGTTTCCCCAGGACCAGTGACCAGACATGGGTGCTTGCTGCTACATGTGACGGCCACACAACCCTGTGTGACTGCATCTCAGAGCCACGTGTCTCAGAGCAGAAAGGGAAAGAGTGTGTCAACAGATCTCTAGTTCCCACTGGTCAGGGGCTCACCCTATGGGGCCTTTAACTGCACCCCCCCCACTTCTGGGCTGCATGTGAGTGGAATCCTAAACCAGGTGTCACAGTGTGCAATGCTTCTGGGCCCACAGGGAACACTGGTGTGGGAGGCGGGAGGCGGGAGGCTCCCAGTGTGGGCGCAAAGTGAGACCTCTTACTTGTTGTGGGACCGCTGTGCACTGAATGTTTGTGTAGTTCTGAATTCACATGTTGAAACCTACCCTTCAAGGTGATTGTATTTGGGAGGGTTCCTGAGAGGTGTTTCATTCATGAGGGTGGAGCCCACATGGATGGGATTAGTGTCCCTGGAAGAAGAGGCACAAGAGCTTGTGGGAGCTCTGCTCTTCACCACATGAGAACACAGTGGGAAGACGGCCATCCACAAGCCGGAAGTGACCTATCTCTAGAGCCGCACCCTGATGTCAGACGTCCAACTTCTAGAATTGTGGGACATACAGTCTGTTGTGCAAGCTGCCTGGTCTATCCTCTTGTGTTATAGCGGCTTGAGCAGATGAAGACAGTGACCTTGGACATACAACTTTACCTCTTTGGCCTTGTTTTCTCATCTATAAAGTAGACAAGCAGCACTCATTCTGTGTTTTCTAAGATTTCACAGTGACAGTGGCTGGCCTTCATTGTTTCCTTGGTGTCAGGCACAGAGTTAAAGACAGTTGTGGTTGGGTCCTCCCAAGTACCATCAACCACTGAGCTGAGACTCTGGGCCAGTCACATGGCCGTGACTGGCAGCTCACAGGTGAACCAGACCCGATGTGCAGTGTTCATCACAATCTAATGGGGGAGATAGACCCAAGCACCACCACCAACAGTTCAGCCGGCTGTATTATGTTAGCTCTGGGTTTGGATGTTCCTAGAGCTGGGGGGATGACACTAATTGACCTGTGGGGACTCCAAAGCATGTCGAGGTGGAGCTGGGTTGTGAAGGAAGAGCCGCATCTTCTGACACGCATCATTGCCAGCAGAGGAACCAGCATTAGCAAAGGTCTACAGGCATGATGGGGCTGAAGTGCCAACGGAGCCCTGAGAGGTCGCTGGTGGTTGTGTATGGGCTAGGGGTGGGAGCAGTGGGACAGGAAGCTAGAGAAGCAGGGCAAACATTGCTGGCCACCATTAGAAGCTTTGACGTGATCCTGAGGGCAATGGGGGAGCCATGGAAGGGTTATAAGCAGAGGCATGCCAGGGTCAGATTCAAGAATTCAGACATCCAGTGGAGTTGCAGGAAGGGAAGCACATTTGAAGGAGCAAGTAGGGAAGCAGGAAATAGGTAGGAAGATGGGGCCATTGTCTGGGCAAGCAATGGTGAAGAGTTGACCAGAAATGGGCAAGCCATGAACATAGCACCAAGGGGCCAATCAAAGGTCTTCAGATGGGCATACGTGCTTGTGTTCCAAGTCACTGTTGCCCCAGAGCAGTTGTATTGTGAGCTGAGGACATAGACAGCTGGAGCTGGTTCTCATGAAAAGTCCCTTTTGAGAGAGAGCATGAGGACCTAAGGCTCCATGTGACCCCCAGTCAACACTCTGTTTAGAGACCTTGCTCCTCCAAGATTTCTAACTTTTACATGAAGTGTGATTCAAAGGACCCCCTCTTGTAACACATTGGTTTAGCCACAAGCACCGTTGAAAATGAACCCCACAAAATCATTTCCAAATTTTACATGTTCATCTGCATGAAAGTCTACATTAAATAGTATCCATTTCTTTTCTTTTTTTTTTTTTTAAATAAGAAAGCTTTCATTTTCAAAAAGAAAATTGGGCAATGATTTATACATAAGGTGGCCTTGTTTCTTTGGAGAATTTGAAAATCCCTAACCCCAAACTCAGCATCTGCTTTGGACTCAATTTGGTCAGAACAAAGCAATCAGTCCCGCCTGGGCCCAGGCACAGCATTTTCCCCAGAGATGCACAGCCGGCGGTCAGAGAAGGGATGTGAGGCACACTGTGAACTGCCCATTAACCAGTCTGCATCAGACTGGGGCCATGGCCTACAGAGTTGGGACAATTTGCAACCCACAAGGTCATCATTTTAGAGAATGTCAGAGCTAGAACTGGTCTTGGAGATGACCCAGGCCAGGCCCCTAACAGTACAATGGGCTCATTGGGTCCCAGAGAAGGTGTGCACTTAGCCACGGTTATGGTGTGAAGCATTGGGAGAACATGACCTGGAAGCCAGCCTCCTCCTCCCAGTCTAGCATTTGCCCTACATCCTTGCTAGCCCCTGCCTCATTTTCCAAGGGCCATATCTGCTTATGACAGAAGCACTGATGGATCCCCACAAGTCTTTCTAGAACAGTCAGGATCTTGGGGCACCTGGGTGGCTCAGTCAGTTGAGTGTCTGACCTTTGATTTTGACTCAAGTCATGATTTCAGGGTCATGAGATCAAGGTCCTGCGTCCGGCTCTGTGCTCAGCAAGGAGTCTGCTAGAAGATTCTCTCCCTCTTCCCCTCCCTCCACTCTCTCTCTCAAATACATAAATAAATCTTTAAAAATCAATCAGGATTCAAAACAAATGGTCCATGTCTGCCTCAGCTCCAGGGAAGGTTTCCATGTTGGTTCTGAGGGTTCCTCCTTCAGACATGGGGCTCCCTGCTCCCACAGATGCTCCTTGGGTGCCTGGGCTACCCTCCCCAGGGCAGAGCATTGGGTGTTGACAAAACACATCGACACCCAAGATCTCAAGGTAGAGAATCTTAGCAAGGTGTCCTACATTGGTCAGCAGCTGGTCCAAGGCCACACCAGCCTACAGGTGTCAGAGCAGTGAAGTGAACACAGCCCTTCACTCTGCCCAATTTCCTTCCCAGATCCGCAGGTTGCTCACATTGCCTGCAGCCATGACGCAAAGCCTCTTGAGCTCAGGGCCTTTAGGTAGACCTAGGTCACTGTTCCTCCTGCCCTGTAGGACCCACACTGGCACCAGATATTTCCAGGTAAACAAAAAAAGGTTATAATGCTGAAATAATTGCCTTCATTTTAAATCTCAGAGTCTTTTCAGATAATATAATTTTGTGGGGCCCCAATGAGGTTCCTGCCTGCTCTGCTGATTGGATGGAACAAGCCCAGGTAATTGCCTCTTCTGTGTAAAGACCAATTTGTCCAGGGAAATGAGCATGGTTGATGTAATCAATTAAAACCCTGAAAGCAGTGCAGAATATACAGGAAATGGAAAAGAAATTGGAGCCTGGGCCCCACCTTACTTCCCCAATGCTGAGTCCTGCCTCCCCAGCTAACAGTTTCTTTCCTCTTTGGGCCTGACTCCACTCTGTCAAAAGAAGGCTAAACTGACAGGATTGCTGAGGGCACGGAATCCTGGCTCCTTGCCAGTCTTGGCCAAACCCTGGGGCAAGGCCTGCTTCAGATATGGAGCCTCGAGGAACATGGGGCTTCTCCTGTGCCCAGCACTGCATTGGTCATGGGCTTACACTGGGGAGGACAGGAGCCACAGACCCACTGAGGGTCTTCTCGCAGCTGGGCCCTTGGATCAGGGATGGGTGCCTGTGGGGAGCTGGGGACCAGGCTGGGAAGCCATGCCACCAATGAAACCTCAGGGTTCTGTGTTAGTTCTTGGCCTGCGTCTGGCCTTTGGGTGCCCATTTGCTAGCCTTGAGCTCTGTCGGGCTGTGTCCCCGGCTCCTGAGACAGGGGGAAGCTTGGGTGGCCAGGCTGGCCAGCTTGCTAATGTCCCCAGGTGTGGGGTTGACTCATGGCCTGGCAGTTTTGTGCCTCTGGCCTGGTGCCTGCAGCTGTGACATGGGCCAGGCTTCCTGGTCCCTGAGGCCCCTGCCTGCCAGAGCCCACTGTCTGCAGGGAGGCAGGCATGTGCCTGGTGCCGCAGGATTCCTCCTTGCCCTGGCATTCAGGGTGCCCTGGGAAGCAGAGAGGATGAGACAAAGTGTAGGAAGCAAGATGTGACTCTTCTCATATTTCTAGCCCTGGTCCTCCAGCTAGGGACCCTCTCATCCTTGTCAGGTAGGTGCTTGCTTATCTCTCAGAGGAAAAACAATGAACACCCACCCAGGCAGGAATACCACCTGGGACTCAGGGGTTGGACTTCTGTTTCGGAAGGAACCCACTGGGGTGCCTGGGTAGCTCAGTCAATTAGGCTTCCGACTCTTGGTTTTGGTTCAGGACATGATCTCAGGGGTCATAGAGTTGAGCCCCGCATCAGGCTCCACACTCAGTGGGGAGTCTGCTTCTCTCTCTCTCCCTCTTCCTCTGCCTCTCCCCCAGCTTGAGCACATGCGCTCTCTAAAATGAATAAATAAATCTTTAAAAAGAAAGAAAGAAAGAAAGCCACCACACCAGCCTGGAGAATTGTTGATGACTATCTTAAAGCCACACAGTGACATGGAGAAGTCTTGGCTATACTCTTGACTGAGAATGGCCCCCAGAAATTGACAAGCATGGCCAGGCAACAGATGAGTCTTTTTATCTAGACACGGTGTGTACCCCTAACTTACTTCTTCACTTCTTGAGGGTATAGAGCAGGCCTCGGAGAGTGTATTCTGTCATTCTGCCCCACCCAGATTTGGGGGTTCATGATGTCCAGGAGGCTGAGATGGTAGAGGATTCTACTACCATTTGACCTCAGTAATGATCTGGCCTGGGTGTGGCTCACCCTTGAAGGCGTTTGGGGCAGACAGATCATGTGGAAGACATCTGCAGCCCCCACACACTTGGGAGGGGCTTTGCCTGTCTAATGGAGAGTCCTCTCAACGACTAAGACCTTCAGACTCCAGGACAAGAATGGCACATGGGTTTCTGCTTGTGTTCCAACACTGACAGACTGGAAGTGACTAGGTCCAGGCTCAGAGGGATGAACATCATGATTGATTAGCAATGTCTGCCATGCCAGCAGGAAGAGGGTGATGGCATGTGTTTAGGGTTCTTGCCATCCCTGGTCAGGAGAGATCTTAGGGAAGTGCGGGAAAGTCAAGAAGGGAATAAAGGGGGATGGTACAGGTTTTGCTTAAAAAATCTCATTGGCTTTCCCAGGCCAGGCTGCCTAGGCCCCCCAGCACCATTTCCCAAGCCATATTCCCTCTGTGGTGGAAGCCAATGGGAAACAGGTGTTTACCAGCAATCTCTGCTGCCAAAAATGCCAGATGGGTCTGTGTTTTCATCGCTATGGTAGCAGTGGCTCTGGGCCCCAAAGGCATAGTCACCAGGCAAGAGGGCTGGCATTTTTCTGCAGGGAAGAAAACTGAGTTATCATAATAAGATACCTCTTCCCATATCCCCCTGTGGCCTCTGTCTTCTGGAGCCACTCAGGTCAAAGTTATTTCTTAGAATTGAAAGAGGATTATTATCCCTTGATTGAAACCATTGTTTTTTCCCTGATCAAAATCCTCTCAGTGGCTGCTCCTGCTGGTCCCTAGCCTGGTGATTCTGCTGTGATCAGCCAGGTTTGTGGTCTAGAATGTTCCAAAAGTCCAAGTGACCAGTCTGGCCTGAATGTGTTGCATTCAACCAAGAGGGGCTGCTGATGTTGGGCATGGCGGGGTGTGCGGGTAGAGCAGGAGCTGGTGTTGAGACCAAAAGGTAAAATGTTCCCTTTTCTAGCCAAACTCTTGGCCTCAAGAGTCTCAAAACCGACATTTATCTCTTTCCTTCCCCAAAGCCCACTCAAGTGGCAGGAAAGAAATAAAGAGGGGTCTATACCCTTCGGGGCAGAAAAGAGAGAAAGGAGGCAACTATGAGCCAGAGATGCATCTAGAAAGTAAACGGATGAGTGGTTAGTGAATCGGCAGTGCGGAGAGTGGAAGTGTAAACTGTGGGGACTCAGGGATTGGAGGCACCAGGGTCTTCTTAAATGAGGAGCACGAGATAGGGCCAAGAACGAGAAGACTGGTTCAGAATGTGTATCAAGAGTGGCTAGCCCTCAAATCCCCTCCCTGAACTGGGGTACGACCACTCTGACAGAGGACAGGAGGCCGACTTGCTGGAGAGGCAGGCCACTGAGCCCACAAGGGGAAGTAGCTTACTGAGAATAGAGATTAGTCGGAAGCCGCGGAACCGGTGATAAGAAGACCCCCAGCCTTCTTCCCTGCTTGGACTCCAGAATGCCAACAGCCAGGATGGGTAACTGGCCAGTTCCATAATGGAAACCTCGAACTCTGATTTAAGTAAAAATGGCAATATGCATATACTGAGAATTCGGGGGTAGGAAAGGGTAGAGTATGTAGGGAGGACCCAAGAGAGATAAATCCTTGTTTTCCATAGTAGGAAGTCAAATGATTTTCTACAATGATAAAATCAAGATACTGCAGTGCAAACCTGTTATGCAGAGCTACTGAAGTACACACTAGAAGCTGAAGAGCTATAAGAGTTGGGAGTGGCTGCTTCTGTAGAGTAGGAATTGGGGGTGAGGAGCGGTATGACAAGGGGCACCATTTTTTATATAAACCTGGTGATCTAGTTGGCTTTTTAAAGCATTTACAAGTATTGCCCTGACAGAAATAAAAACACAAATAATCTTCGTAAGGGTCTCTTGAGCCAGATGAACAACTCAAGTGCCTAGACTTAGCCAATAGTTCAATGCCAGGGGGCAGTCTTCAGGCAAGATGGTAGAGCGACAGGACAACTTGCATGAGCGCTGAACAGCACCACTCTGTGCAAAGTGGCTTCCTCTCCATGTCACTGACTCCCCCAGTGCCTTTCTGTTCCTGTTACAGAGAAAGAATCTGTGGCCCAGACAGAGGAAGGGGTTTGGGCATGGTTGCATCATGAGTCTACTCTAGCAAAGGCTAGAAGGGCAGCAGAACAGATCTTTGCTTCAACTCACCCCTGTATGAGCACAGCCCTATCACTGGTTCTTAGCACTCGAGGAAGAAGCCCTATCCTGCAAGGCTTCACAGCCGTTCCCTCTGCAGTGGATCCTACTAATATCCTCATTTTGCAGATCTGGCCACTGAGGCACAGAGGGGCTAAGTAAAGGTTAAGAAAAGGGTGAATGTGGGCCAAGCATTTGCAGATAAGACTTATGGAAGAGACAACACATGAGATGAGTTTTTAAAGTAAACTTTTTATTTTGAGATTGCTGTAGATTCACATGCTGTTGGCAGAGAGATCCCGAACCTACTTGCTTTCCGATCAACAGACAGATCCCCCAAATTTGGCCTGATAATCAGAAAGCTGTATATACCCTTCCAGAGGGGCTGTGTTGTCTCTTTAGGGCAAGTAGAAAGATACTTGGGCATGGTTGCTGTTGTCTAGCCTTCCCTCGCTTCTGAAACAGGGACACTGCCACCGGCTCTTTTGCTGCCTCTGAAGTTTTGGGTCCTTCTCCATCTCCTGTGTCCAAAGCTACTCCTGACAGTGCAGCATTGAAAGTCCTCTTCTTTGTTGCTGACATTTCAAGCCCTAGTCAAAACATCAGCCTTATTTATAACAGGCGTCACCAAATGCCCAAAGCAAATGCTCACCTCGAGGGAAGCAGGGTGAACTCATTGCTGAGCTGTGCTGCACCTCGGCCTGTAGGGCCCAAGTTCCTTGATAAGGGCTCTGTCTCTTATCAAGATACTGGAGGTGGAAATTTTGGTTAACTTGGCTCCGTCATGGAACGTGAAATGCAAGGCATGTTCAGTGTAACACCTACAAAGTCCAAACCAACGTGACAATGTGCAAGTCCCTGGGGCAGTCCAAGCAGCCCAGGTGGGTGGCTCCAGGGAGGTGGCACTGAGGCCCAGTCCTGACAACCAAGGACCAAGTAGAGGGGGGCAAGCTCATGGAGAACCACCTCTCCCAGCTCCTGCCGTGGCCCCTCCCTTAGGCTGGAATTGCAAGTGGGAATTGGCAAACCCAGTTGCACAGGAGAAAAACTGGGACCAAATCTGGGCCAAAAAGGGTTTGTAGTGCAAATTACATTTCTCTGCTAATTGTAATCTGTTAATTACATTCAAAAAAGAGTAGAAAAGGGGGAGGCTCCCTATCCCCAACACTCCTCAAAACCCAGTGCTGTGTATGCACTGGCTCAGTGAGGCGAGGCATACACAATTTCAAGACGCAAAGGCACACATTGAAACATGTCGCTGTATTTAGAGATAATGGAATTTTTCTTTCTTAAGGCCTGATATAAACTTTGATTACATAGCATTTCTTTAATTTGTTGCTATTCAAGAAAATCCTGGGAACACCAGGGCAAGCCATGCCTAGCTTTTTTTTCATTTGCATTTTTCATTTGCATATTTTAATTTCCCTGACTACAGCCCCACACCTACACGTACAGTCCCTGTGGGAGGGAAGAGGATACTTTTCAGGATAAATAATACCTTCTGGTATTATTTGGTATTCTTTCACCCAGCTAAAGAACAGGGAACCCTGGTGGCAAACCCCACAGACAACCTTGGACTTCTCCACTTATATGTAGAGTGTCTGAGGCTGAGCGGGTCATCCCAGAGGACGGATCACAGAGCTGGGGCTCCCGGTGGCTCAGGCTTAAGCCTTCCATCTTGAGGGAACAAACAACCAGAGCATAGGACCCCCAGCCCAGCCTGGGGAGCTTCTCCCCCTGCGTCATTCCCCAGGGAGGCTTCTGAGTTGTGCGTATCAGTGGTTCACCTCTCTTTACTGCTGAGTAGCATTCCACGATATGGATGGATGTACCACAGCCTGTTTAACTGTCCTCCCTGAGGGGTAACTCCAGTCTGTGGCTGTACAAAGCAGCCACAGAGGACCAGCAGGAAGGCCGCGGGAATGCCCCCGGGTGCAACAGCTCAGCTGTATGGCGCTCACAGGTCCGAACTACACATGGCTTCTAAAAAGTCCCAGCTGCCTCCGGGCTCTCCATCTAGTGCTCTTTCTCCAGCTGCTACCTCTCAGCCTGCCGCAGCCCCATAGTAGCTGCGAGGCTGCCTGACGCTCGCAGGGGTGGGGGTAGGACTAGGTCTTGGGCCTTGACGACTCACAGGAAATGGCCTGTGCCATCCAGCATATCAACTGGCTTTGCAAGTACCCGGCCCAGCTGTGTCAGGCCTATGGACACAAGCCCCCTTTATGAAGCTCGCTCAATGGGCGTCTGTGAGCCCAGGGGCATGCTGGGTAACTGCCAAGCCAATGACAGAGTCCGCAGTCTCTGGCCTTTGCTCCCCCTTCCCGTTGACTGGAAAGTCTCCATCTTCCACAGCATCAGTGGGGACAGTGCAAAGCTGAGTCGCAGGCTGGCAGGGCTCAGGCCAATCTTCCTTGTACGCAGGCCATGGGCATCGGGCGCAGGCTCTGCAAACATTTCCTGACAAGACACTGGGGGCCCAGGAGCTTCCTGGCTTGGGGGGCGGGGCGGGGGAGCACAGGGAAGCGTGAGCGTCCAGAAGCACAGCCTGGTTGTCTGGGGAAGCTAGGGGATGGGGCACAGAACCCAGCAGATGTTGCAGGAAGGGAGAAGAGCTGGGTGAGGCCAGAATGAGTGACAGGACAGGAGCAGAACATGGCGGGAGTGGGAAAAGCAATCCAGGGCGAGGGAACAGCTCTGGCAAAGGCCTGGAGGACCACATTGTGAGGGCAGGAGCACTGGCTCTCATCTAGAGTGGAGAGGAAGCCCGTGAGGGGCATAGTGATAGACAGAGTCTGGTAGGCTGGCGCCTCTGTGGAGAAGACACTCAAGGCCAAGGCAGGACAAAGAGGTCTTGGCCAGGGGGGATGACAGTTTGGAGCAAAAGTGGGTGTAGGGAGGAACAACAGCCCCACAGTAAGCAAACAGTGGGATTATTTTCCACTCCCCACCATTCTGCATGAAAACAACTTGATAACGTCTCTTCCCCACTGTGCATCTCCAGACAAGCAATTTGAAACCCTGCCATGATTCATGGGCCCAAGAGGGTCCTGGGCTGCCAATCCCCAGGGAACCAGTGCACGCAGACATTGCACACCAGGTCGTGCCCGTGTCTGCGAACAGGCCAAGCCTCCCGCTCCAGAGCTCTGCACTCACTGCTGCCGCAGGAGTGCAGGCGCCGCTGCATGTGCCCCCGCACAGGGACTGGGCGACAGCCTGGGTGGCAGCACAGGACACCAGACGGTGCCAGCTGGCCGGACGCCCAATCTCTTTCATCCCAAGACAAACAAAACAAGTGCAAGTCACAATAAATCAGCCTATCCTTAGGGTCAGGCCCCCAGCCAAGCACTTCCACAGCCCCTGGGACCCTCTCAAAAATCCAGTGAGGTGGACCCTATTATTAGATCCATTTCGCAGAGTAAGAAAGCAAGGCTTGGAGAAATGAAGCACCTTTTCTCAAGCTCACAGCTGGCTCGTTATAAATCCAGACAGGCTTCAAACCCAGGCTTGGCTAACTTCAAAACCCACGCTCTTCCCACAGTGGCACACCTGGAGCCTACTTTTTTTTTTCTTTCTCACTTTGCATTTTGCAATAACTATGGATTGAGAGGAAGGTGCAGAGATATGACCTACAGAGGGGTCCTGTAGACCCTTTACCCAGTTCCCACCATTACAACATTCCTACAGCACAGTAACAGAGTCAGGAAGTTGGTATTGCTACGGCTTGTATACAGTGTGGTTTCATTGTGTCACACAGGTAACACAGAGCTGTTTCCCCCTACAAAGATAGTCCTTGTGCTACTCCTTCACTCACATGTGTGCACGCGCGTGCTCTCTCTGTCCTCCATCCCACCATTCCCAACCACTAATCTATTCTTCATCTCCAGAATTTTTTTCATTTTGAGAATTTTGTGTAAATAGATTGAGTTTTTTCACTCAGAATAATGCCCTTGGGAACCCTCCAAGTTGCTGTGTGTATCATTAGTTCACTTTTGCTTTTCTTGCTGAGCAGTACCCCCACGGTTTCTTTAACCATTCACTCACGGAAGGATAGCTGGCTTGTTTCCAGTTTGGGGCTATTACAGTCGGTAGAACATGCAACTTTTGATCTCGGTGTTTTAAGTTGGAGTCCCATTTCGGGTATAGAGATTACTTAAAAATAAACTCTTAAAAAAAAACAAATAAAGCTGCTCTGTAGATTTTTTGTGTGTGGAATAAGTTTTCATTTCTCTGGGATCTATGGCCAAATGAGTCATGCAGTCGTTTCTTCTTTAGTTTTATAAGGAACTGCCAAACTATTTCCAGAATGGCAGTTCCATTCTGCATTCTCACCAAGAATGTATGAGCGATCCAGTTTCTCAGTGTCATCTCCAGCACTTGGTGTTATCGCTGTTTCTAGTTTTAGCTATTCTGATAGGCATACAAAGATATCTTATTGTGGTTTTAATTAGGACTTCCTGATACCTGGTGATATTGAGCATTTGTTTATGTCCTTATTAGCCATCTATGGATTCTCTTCCATGAAATCTCTCTTCATATATTTTGACTCTTTTCTAATGGGAGTGGTTGGTTGATATTTTCAAGCTCTTTATATATTCTAGATAAAAGTCTTTTGTTAAATATGTAGTTTGGAAAATTTTTCCCCCCACTCTGTAATGTGTCTTTTCATCCTCTTAACAGGGTATTTAATTTTGATGCCCTTCAATTGATCTGTTTTTGTTTTTTTTTTAAAGATTTTATTTATTTATTTGTCAGAGAGAGAGGGAGAGAGAGCGAGCACAGGCAGACAGAATGGCAGGCAGAGGCAGAGGGAGAAGCAGGTTCCCTGACGAGCAAGGAGCCCGATGTGGGACTCGATCCCAGGACGCTGGGATCATGACCTGAGCCGAAGGCAGCTGCTCAACCAACTGAGCCACCCAGGCGTCCCGATCTGTTTTTTTTTTGTTTGTTTGTTTTTGTTTTTTTATGGATTGTGGTTCTGCTATGCATGGCCTGGTCCATACATAGGAAGGTCCCTATATACCAAGGCTTAGGTCCTGAAGATTTTCTTCTATCTTCTCTTCAGAATGTTTTACATAGTTATATATTTTACATTTAAGTCTGATCCATTTGAGTTCATTTTTGTACAAGTTATGCAGACTGTATCTAGATTTCTTTTCTTACTATTTTTGTTTGTTTGTTTTTGCCCATGGATGTCCAATTGCTCCAGCATCATTTTTTTTAAGACTATCCTTTCTCTGTTGAATTGCTTTTGCAACTTTGTCAAAATATGTTGGACATATTTGTGTGGGTCTATTTCTGTTTCACTGATCTATGTGTCTATTCCTCTGCCCAAACCACACTGTCCCGGTTACCACCATTATACAACAAGCCTTAATAGCAAGCAGCACAATTCCTCCTCTTTATTCTTCTTTCTCAGAATTGTTTTAACTATCTTAGTTGCTTTGTTTTTCCATATAAATTTAAGGATAATATTGTCTATATTTACCCAAAAAGTCCTGCTGACATTTTGATGATTTATTTGATGATGCATTTAACTCACATATCAGTTTGGAAAGAACTGACATCATTATTATGTTGAGTCTTTTAGTCTCTGAACATGGTATGTCTCTCCATTTATTTAGATCTTCTTAGTTTTCAGCGTAAAAGTACTGTACTGTTGGGTTTATGGCTAAGTATTTCTTTCTTTTTTAGGACTGTCTGTAAATGATGTTATATTTTTAATTATAGTTTCCACATGCTTGGTGCTAATATATAAAACTAGGATTAATTTTTGTGTCTTGTTCTTATATCCTGCAACATTGCTGAACTTACTGATTGCTCATTTTGTAAATGTCTTAGGATTTTTTGTGTGTAGACAATCACGCCATCTGCAAATAGGGACAGTTCTATTTCTACCTTTCCGACCTATATTCCTGGTCTCTCCTTTTCTTGCCTTATTGAGCTGGCTATGACTTCCAATACTCTGTTGAGTAAAAGTTTAATTGTTCCTGATCTTAGAGAGAAAATATTCATTCCTTCACCTTTAAGTACAATAGGTTTTTCATAGATATTATCAAGTTGAGAAAGTTACCCTTTGTATTAGTGTGCTTGGGCAGCCATAACAGAATATCATAGGCTGGATGGCTTAACCAACAGAAATTTATTTTCTCACAGAACTGTGAAGTCCAAGGTCTAGGTGGTAGCAGGGTTGGCGCCTAGTGAGAGCTCTCCCGTTGGGTTGCAGATGCCACCTTCTTAATGTGTCCTTACATGGACTTTCTTCCATGCACATGCACGGTAGGGAGACAGAGAGACGAGACAGAGATAAAGCTCTGGTGTCTCTCTTTTTATGAGGACACCAATCCTACTGAATTAAGGTTCCACTCCTATGACCTCATTTAACTTCAATTGTCTCTTTAAAGGCCCCATCTCCAAATACAGTCACACTGGTGGTTAGGACTTCAACACAGAAATTGTAGGGGGACATAATTCAGTCCATAATATCTTCTATTCCTAAATTGCTGTGAGTTTGTTTTTTTTTTTTTACCATGAGTGACTGTTGGATTTTGCCACATGTTTTTGCATGCTCAATGCGACTTTTCTTCTTCAGCATGTTGATATAATGAATTACATTGATTGCAAATATTGAGCCAAATTTACATACGTGTACTAAAGCCTGCTTGGTCAAGGTACACAATTATTATCATATATCTGCTGAATTCTATTGCTAATATATGTTTCAAGAATGTTCGTCTCTACATTCATGAGAGGTATCAGTGTGTGGTTTTCATTTTTTGTACCATCTTTATCTGGCTTTGGTATCAAGTAAGACTGACCTCATAAAACGAGTTTGGAGCTTCTTTTCTCTTTTATTTTCTAGAAGACACTATAAAATTCATGTTAATTCTTCTTCAAACCCTTGATAGAATGTGCCAATTAAACCATCTGGGTCTGGAGATCTCTTTCTCAGGAGTTTTTTTTAAAACTATGCATTCAATCTCTTTAATGGTCATATGTCTATTCATGCTCTCTTTTTCATATTGGGTGACTTCGGTAGTTTGTGCTTTTCAAAGACTTGGTCCATTATACTTAAGTTGTCAAAGTTATGTGTGCAGAGGTGTTCACAATATTCCCTTTTTATTTTCTTGATGCCTGTGGGATTTGCAGTGATATTCCCTATTTCTTCTCTTTTTCTTCGTCAGTACTGCTAGATGTTTGTCAACCCTAGTGATCTTTTCAGAAAACTAGCTTCTTACTTCATTGATTTTTGTCTTGTTTGCTGTTTTCAATTTAATCGATTTCTGTTATTTATTATTTCTCCCTTCTGCTTGCTTTGAGTTTATTTTGTTCTTCTTTTCTAGACTTTTGAAATAGGAATTTAGACTATTTATTTGAGACTCTTCCTTTTGTCTAAGGTATGCATTTAGTGCTATAAATTTCCTTCTGGGCACAGCATTAGCTGTGTCTCACAAATCTCAAGGTGTTTTATTTTGATTTCTACTTGGATACCACTGTGGTCACAGGACTCCTTCTGTATATTTTTGATTCTTTTAAATTTGTTTAGGTTTGTTTTATAGCTCAGAATATGGCCTATGTTGGTGAATATTCTCTAGGCACTTGAAAAGAATGCCTATTCTGCTTCTGTTGGGTGGAGGGTTCTATAACCATCGATTAGATCCTGCTACACAATGGTATTGTTGGGTTCTCCTAGACCTTTGCTGATTTTATGTTTAATCATTCTATCAATTATTGAGAGAGGGCTGTTGAGGTCTCCAACTATAATTGTGGATTTGTCTATTTCTCTTCTCAGTTCTATTAGTTTTTGCTTCACGTATTTGAAGTGCTGTTGTTTGATGTGTACACATTTAGAATTGAGATGTCTTTTTGGTGCGTTAACCCTTTTATTATTATATAATGTTCTTTTCTGTCTCTGGTAATTTTCTTTGCTCTGAAGTCTACTTTATCTAATATTAACATAGTTGTTCTTGCTTTCTTTTGATAAATGTTTGCATGATACTGTTTTTCTGTCCTTTTGTTTTCAATGTACCTATATTATTGTATTGAAATGATTTTCTTATAGACCTCATACAGTTGGGTCATGTTTTTCAATCCACTCTGTCAGGATCTGTCTTTTTAGAATTCCATTTTGGTTTTTCTACAGTGTTATTGAGGGTATCTATTTATATAGTTTTCTTAGTAGCTATTTTGCAGTCTACTAATGTCAACACTTTGCCAGTTTGAGTAAAGTGTAGAAACCCTATCTCCACTTATGTCCCTTTGCCTTCCTTCACTTTATAGTATCAATGTCTTAAATATTTTCTCTATATATGTTTATTTTTTAAAAGATTTTTATTTATTTATTTATTTGACAGAGAGAGAGAGAGAGAGAGACAGCGAGAGAGGGAATACAAGCAGGGGGTGTGGGAGACGGAGAAGCAGGCTTCCCGCCAAGCAGGGAGCCTGACGTGGGGCTCGATCCTAAGACCCCGGGATCATGACCTGAGCCAGAGGCAGACATTTAATGACTGAGCCAGGTGCTGCTCTATATATGTTTGTTTAGACACCTGTTAGTAAATGTCATAAATTCTGCTTCAATCATCTAACATGATTTAGAAAACTTAAACTCTCTTATTCTCTCTGCTGTTCTTCATTTCTGAGTTCCAGGCTTTCTTATTTTCAACATTTACTTCCTGTTTAGAGAACTTCCTTTAGCCATTTCTTAGGGTAAATGTGTTGGTGATATATTCTTAGTTTTCTTTCATCTGAGAATTTGTTCCTTTTGCCTTCATTCCTTGAGGTTATTTTCTCTGAGTATGGAATTCTAGGTTGATAGTTCTTCTCTTTTAGCACTGGGAAAATGCTGTGCCACCTCCTTCTCACCTCCAGAATTTCTGAAAAGAAATACACCACCATTCAAATCAGTGTATCTTGCTTTGGACTGATTGTGTGCACCCCTATTCATATGTTGAAATCCTAATTCCCAAGGTGATGGTATTAGGAGGTGGGGTCTTTCGGAGGTAATCATGTCATGAGGTTGGAGCCCTCCAAAATGGGATTAGTGCCCTTATAGGAGGAGAAATGAGAGTGATGATCTCTCTCTTCCCTGTGTGAGAAAACAACAAGAAGACAGCCATCTGCAAACCATAATGAGGGCCTCACTTGACCACACTGGCACCCTGATCTCAGATTTCTCAACCTCCAGAACTGTGAGAAATGCATTTCTGTTATTTAAGCAGTCCAGCCTATGGTATTCTATTATAGCAACCCAAGCAGACTAGGTCATACCTTTACAGGTCATGAATCACTTGTCTAATTATTTTTAAGGTTCTTTTTTCATCTACTTTTAGTTTTCTGAAGTTTGGCTATGTTGTGTTGGTGTGGATATCTTTGTGTTCATCTTGCCTGGGTTTTGCCTCGCTCTTTGAATCAAGAGGGTTATATCTTTTGTCAAATCTGGGTATTTCTCATCCATTATTTATTCCAATATTTTCAGTCCCACTCTCTCTCTCTCCCCTCATCTTCTAGGATTTTGATGATTAAAATATTACATTTTTGTATGTTCTCACATATCCCTAAGGCTTTATTCATTTGTGAGGGTTTTTTTTTAAATCTATTTCTTTCTGTTGTTCAGATTAGGTAATTTCTATAGTTCTATCTTCAAATTCACTGGTTCTTTCATCTGTCCCTTCCATTCTTCTGTTAAGCCCATCCACTGAGTTGTTTGTTTGTTTGTTTCAATTGTTGTATTTTGCAGTCTAAAATTTTTAATTTTGTTCTTCTTTGGTCTTCTATTTCTTTATTAAGACTTTCTATTTTTTCCCTTGCTCCAAGAATATTCATAACTGCTCATTGAAGCATTTTTACTGTGGTTGCTCTAAAATCCTTGACAGATCATTCCAACATATCTGTCATCTAAGTGTTGACATTGGTTGATGGTCTCTTCTCACTCAAGTTGTGATTTTCCTGGTTCTAGGTATGGCAAGTGATTTTTCAAATATATTCCAGACATTTTGGGAATCATGTTGTGAGACTTTGGATCTATTTAATCTTGATTTTTGCATATAGTCACCCTGTTGAGGTGTAATATGTGGGTCTAGCTGGTGGTGGATGCTCTACTCACAAATGGGCCCTAACAATACCATCCTGACAAAAGTGCAGTGCCAAATTATACCACTTGGCATTGTCTTGTTCCCATAAGGTAGAAGTGGAAGTTCATCTTCCTGCTGGGCCCCATTAACACTACCATATCTAAAACAGTTCAGTGCCAACTAGCACCTCCTTTCACTGTCTCATTCTACCTCTTTGTTATTGGGGTGGGGCCAGAAATTCCGTTTCCCACTTGACCTTACTGATACCACAGGGAGAAAGTAGTTTTTTCTTTCTTGTTTGGCTGAAGTAAGACAGGTAACATCAAAATATTTCTGTTCCACTAGGTCACATTTTCCCAGTTCTTTGGCTAGAAGGACATTTTCTCTTCGGTCATTTCATGTATGCCTGTTGCCAGTTGCAGGTTGGAAGTGTCTGTAGTGTGCTGTCAGGGATACATGGAAGGCAGTAAGGAATCCCAGGGAACTCACCACCATGTCATTCCTCCAAGTCCCAAGGTCCCTAGACAGTATTCTATCTTTTTTCTGCTTCTTGGGGTCTTCCTATGCTGCTTTTTGCATTATGTCCAGGGTTCGCTAGCTGTCACAGAGAGAACCTGGGAGGAATGGGACTATTCCATCTTTGCTGGACCCGGAAGTCCCTATATTTTATCAAAGTAATAAGAATGACAAACCCATATTAAATGTGTACTATAGACCAGGTACTCTGTCTTCTGAAAGCTTTCTGTATATTATCCCATTCCATCCATGTGCAGTGCTGTGGATCAGTTGACAGAAGAGAAAACTGAGTCTCAGGGTTGAAAATGACTTGCTTAAGGTCACATAGCTAGTTGGTGACCCAGAGTTATCTGATTCCTGAATCCTCTCATTAACCTCGATGATAGAAGATTTCTTAGATCAAAGAACAAGCAAATATGCAGCAGGAACAGAGAGGAAGGTGAGATGAATAATGCCTAGGGAAGAAGCAGCAGTCAGCAAAAGTGATGGGCAAAAACATTTCTTAAGCATCTACGTGATCTCAAGCACTGTATTAATCAGTTTGCATGTCATGCCATAAGGGAAGCTGTCTAAAAGATTTGGCACTGCACTGGCCCTTAAAAGATAAGTGAGATTCCTACAGACAGAGAAAGAAATGAAAGAAATTATAGGTAGATGGAACGGTATGAGCCAAGTCAGAGAGACTGGAAAGCACAGAAAGAATTCAGGGAATGGAGACCATGCTGGAGCAGATGGAACATGGGGAAATGGAGTTGGAGAAGTTGAAGCAAGGTCAAGTCACAGAGGGTCTTAAGTGCTGGGCATAGGTGCTTAGGCAGAGTGCACCTGGACAATGGGAAGCAAGACAATGTATCCCAGTCAGATACAAGGTCAAGATGGTCCTGTAGATAGCTGCATCCCTGTCTTCTTGCCTGTGGCTTCTGAGAAATTCAATTTTATATAAGCTGAAGAATTTAGTTCCTAAATACATAATATTAAACATTAGAGTAGATCTGCTAATTTCAGATTATGGAAAGAATAGGCCCAAACACCAGGAAAAGCACAATTCCTAAAAAGAAAAGGGGAAAGAGACTGCAAAGCTGGCTAGGGGGTTAAACGTTCATTCAGGTTACTCAACTCCAAGCCCACCCAGAAGTGGGCCTTACATGATGCCACTCCAAGGGAGGGGGAGAAGGAGCCTCCAAAGAACCCCAAATCCCTGTCCCAGCCAAAGGCCTCTCTTTAATTCAGAAAGAGTGAATGAGTTGCTCCTTCACCTCTGCCTGCATTGTTCAACCTCTCTGGCCAAGGGGTGTATCTTCTCTTACAGAAAGAATGGAGGACTGAGAGCTGGAAGTATCCCCAAAGCCCAGACTAGTGTGTGTAGCAGGGGCTCAAAAATAGATTCCTTGAGTGACTGATTGGCTAGTTGCCTTGCAAACTGGCAGCATGCGTTCCCAAGTTTGGCGTATTTCTCCATAATCTGAACCTCCCCATAGCCGACCAGGTAGAGCTTTTAATCCCACTCTACAGATGAACAAGCCCAAGATTCTCAGTAGCAAAGGGATGCCCTGGAAGCAGTTGAACCTAACCCTAACCCAACAGAACCTCCTACCCACCTCTGAATGGCTCTCCATTGGGCACCTTGCCTCGCCTGCCCACAAAGACCCCAGCCTCTGCTATCCCCTACTTCCAAAACTCCTTGGAAGAAGTAACCAGTTTCCATCAACTGTACCTCAGCCTCCCCATTGACCCCCTGATCTCTTGGGGGATTCATGCATCTAGTCCATGAGGGGACCTCATCTGCAGCTTCTTATTGTTCCTTGGTGTTAAGTGTTCCTCACTGCTGAGTTTTCAGAAGGCCCGTCCAGTCTGCAAACAGACCCTGGAACCCCTCCCATGGTCATCAGTGTCCAGCTGTGGCATAATGGAACAAGGCCTGGTTTGGGTACCAGATAGACCTGGGTGTGAATCATAGCTTGACATCTTACTTGCTCTGGGTCCTTGTTCAATCAATATACCCTGTCCATCTAAGGTTCTCAGAGAGAACCACAAACTGCAAAGCATCTAGGTTCCTCCTTCTATGAACCTCACACCTGGCTAGAGCCACTAGGGAGAGGGAACAGTTGATGGAAGAAACAGCTGTGGCCAGTGAAGCCTTGTTCCACCACCATCTCCAAAAATCAGCTGAGAGGAAGGACATTTGCCCAGTTAGCAAGAAACTCCAGTGCTTGGGGCATTAGGAAGTGAGTTCGCTCAAAGGCTTAGACAGCAGCACGCATCATGCCCAGCCATTTCTCACTTCCGGCCCCATGGATGGCGTTCCCAGCAGAGATCCAGATTGCTTCTCAGATCCTCCGGGGCAAAGGCACAGAGACTCTGTACCACCCCTGGAGGGCTTGATAGGGGTTGGCAGGGGGTAGGAGCATGGAAGGAAGGGACTGTTACCACGGACAGCCTTGCTGGGAAGCAGAGCCAACTGAGAAGGGAGGCGGAGGGTACGGGGGCTATACTCTTCAGAGATCACGCCCACTGAGGCCCCAGACCCGGAGAGCAAGTTGAGTCCTGCTGCAGTCTTTCCCCGCCTCTAGCACAGAGCCTCACCAGATCTTCTCTGGAAGAAGAGTCATCTTCTCCTGGAGTTGAACAGAAAGAAAGTCCATCATTCTAAAAGAACAGCAGAAATTTCCTGAAGGAGCAGAAATGAAATCTGAAAGGGAAGAGATTTTAGCAGATCTGATATGGGCTTTTTAATCTGCTAGCTGATATCTCTAAGCTAATTTCTAAACAAAGAGAACAAAGAGCCAGCTGGGCCTCCAGGGACATTCATATTTTCTAGCTGAAAAGTGCATCAGGTTGGATGAAAGTGAACAGACCCACGCCCAGAGCACCTTCCTCCATGAGTGGTACATGAGAGGGGAAAGCAGGCTGGGGGGCAGGTAAGAGGGGAGACAAGGAGGAAGAACATTGTTAGCAATGGGTGCACCTCACTCCTTGACCTTAAGAACTATCCTCTAAATATTTTCTAAATAATTTCTTTATAGCTTTTCTAGGTTCACATACGCAGGCACACCCAGTGAGGAGGGGGCTGACACCTAGTGGCAGGGCAAAATGGCCCAGAGACCTGACTGGGGTATTGGAAGACCAGGAATTATAGCCCTGGCTCCAGCATCCCTTCCCTTGTCCTGATTAGCTGTGTGATTTTGGTAGGGCCTTTGACCTCTGCTTTGAACTCTGCCTAGCCAAATCCCCAGCACTTTGGTAAGGAGCAGAGGGACAGGAATTCATGACACATTTGCAGAGCCATAAGGGCTGTACGCTTAGGGTACAGGAATCTCACGACCATCAATGGCCGCCTAAGAGCATCCAGCAAAAGTATGGTTCAAGTCCATATAAGGCCAAGGCTGCCTTCTCATTTCCTACCCATTCAACCAACAGAAGAGCCATATTACCTGCAGAATCTCTTAGGGTTCACTTCTGTATTCTTCCTCAGGAAAGCTCTTTCCTCTGGTTTGTCCTGCACAGCTGAAGTGTACCCTGCATATAGTCCTGATCATGTCCCTTCTTTACTCCAAAGGCTCCCACGTATTCCCATTGTCATCAGGATGAATTTCAAGTCCCTTCTTATGGCCTGCAAGGCCCTATAGGATCTGCCCCTGCAACAACTTGGCCCACAAGGTCTGCCACTACCAGCCCACCAATACCCCCTAGTCCCCTGGCTGCCCCTCTTTCTTTAGGGTTCTTCTCATGTTTCCTGCCACAGTGTTCCTTTGGTTGTCTTCCCCATTAGACTGTGAAATCCAATGACACTGACTGGCCTCATTTATGCTTGGACCCTCCTTTGCCTGGCACGCAGATGGACTAGGCACTTAGAACAACTTTGTGGAATGAATCTCAGGGACCATGTTTCCACGTGGACACAGCTTGAGTGACACAGGAAATGAGCCCAGTACAGGGCCATGTCATCAAAGGCCTGCTGTTCATATCACCTCTCCAACCCAGCGGGCCTAGGACCTCATTGAGACGCATGAAATTCAGACCCTGGAAGCAGGACTCCCTGAGCCCTGTGAGCATCCTGTGTGAGAGGACTACTATCCTGCATGGCAAGATGGCGCCAACCCCGAAGGCAGCATGAGTGAAACCTACAAACATCCGGTTGCTGTCCATCATGGGGTGGGAGCTTCTGCCAAGTCCCTGCTCACCTCCATGCTAGGTGGAATGCTGAGTACCATGGACACTTCTGCCAGCCTTTCTTTTCCCCCTCTGGCTTTGGTCAGCATGGGCAGAGAGAGGTAGGTACTTCCCTCAAGAAGGCTGAAACCTCTGGGGCACCATGGGACAGCTCCCTGGGAGACGTCTTCTCTCTTGCCTTGAGGACAAACCCCCTGAGGCCCGATCCCGATCCCGTGTCTCCTTCCCCCTCTCGGCACATTAGAACTGGCCAGGGGCTGACCCTTTCAAACGCAGATTGACTCCAGCCATTGAACCAAATTGCTACTAGCTACCACCCCAAAGTGAAGGGGATACCTTTGTCAAGGGGAAAAAATTACCCATTTGGGGGCACCATACAAAGACAGTCACACCTCAACACATCTGATCCCAAGTCCAAAAGGCCCGCCCCTGGTAGAACTGCACCCATGTAGCTCTACTTGATTCCTGAGCCTGAGACTTGGTTAAAAATTAGTCTTAGAAACAGCCTTATGACTGTCTTCTGAATTTACTTTGAAACTCTTAACTAGTGTTCCACTGAGTATCTTAACTCTAAAACCTCGGGTTTAGAACATTTCCTTTCTTTCTGGATTTGGGGCCATTGGGGGAAAATATGTCCCCCTGAGGAGAAAAATATGCTTTCTTTTTTCTGATGATGAAAACTCTGGAGTTCTACATGTCTTGGTTTGTTTCTTTCTTTTTTTGCTCTGGCTGCCAGTAAGCTCCTGGCTAAATGTTATGTTTAGTCCCCAAATTATGTGAACACTTAGAAATATCAGGTTTACTTCTTCCCTCTTCCCTCTTCCCCTGAACACTGATTTTCTCAGTGTTCCTACTTTATAAACTTGGACAATGCCCACTGTACCCCCAATCCTTTATAGAGTCAGAGTAGGGGTATGCAAATCATAGTTTGAGAAAAGCCTTTCTACAATAATAATCATAACCCAGCTGTGTGCTTAAAAGACAGGGTTCCAGGATACTCCCTTAGAAGAGATGGCTGATTAACTGAGTCAATGTGCAGACCTGCAGCATTGACCAAATGGCCAATATTCTCCCTCTTCCTTTCTATAATATAGTTGGAAACTGAACCCAAGAGAAGGGAGAAGACTAACCCAAGGTCATGGCCCAAGGTGAAGTCAGAATTGGAAAAAATTTCTCCTCACTCCTTTTTAGCTCTATCTCACTGCATCCCTCCTGCCCCCTGGTTTGACAAATAGGGAAACTGAGGCCCCCTAAAAAGCAAGTAGTTGACAATAACTCCCCTTGGCCACAGAATCCTAGAAACCACAAAGCATATCCAACTTTCTGTTCTAACCCCATTATGGCACTGATGTGTGTATTACAAGGGGGAAATAGAGAATACTTTCCTTTTTGTAGTGAACCATGCCCTAGTCTTCACTGTATAAGCTGGGGCATGGTTTAAGCTACACAAGAGCCAAATCTATGGCCTAGTGAGGTGTTTATAGTAGGGAATTCTGGGAAAGCATCAACAACAGATGCAGGGTCTTTAGTTTCAACCATCTGGGACCCTCCAGCCTAACTTGGTGCTGAATAGAAGGTGTTCCAGATCACCCGCCCATCCCCTTTTGAGTCCACAGCATCTCATGCTTATCTAATCAGCCTCAAGCACCCCTAACAATGGTACCCTGAGCTGGGCACTCAGTCCTGCCTACATGCAGCTATCCCAGTGTTGGGCAGACAGGCTTCAGCAGGGTAGTCTAAACACTTCCTGGGGTTCTAGACTGGGGCTCTGGCAAATAGAACCGATCCCCTCCTCCCACTGTCCTTGTCCTGATATTCACTGAAGAGTATTTATAGCGCATGGAGGAGCCCAAGCAGAGGGAAAGATACCACCAAAACTGGGAGTGGACTCTGCCACTGGAAAATGGAGACTCTGTAATTTACTCCATTATAATTCAAGAAATAAAATCTATTTCCGGTGATTAACTGGGTCTATTTATAGACTATGAGGCCTGAACTGTGATATTTATAGAATGTCATCGCATTTAGAAGTAATAGCACAATTACATGTTTATGAAGTAATGGTTTTGCAATTTTTCCTAGAATTCTCTGACATTTAGATCTGGAAATTTTACATTTTAACAAGCAAGAACAGCAGCTATTTATTTAAGGGTGAACAGCAGAAACTGTCTTCTCTGTAACTCCTTTTACTCCAAGAGCCTGCAAACCCTCCAATTCATTTTGCTTTCCCATATGAAATAAGATGGTGTACAGCGAATAATATACCTATTTTTGTGGAGCTCCGATTTCGTTCTTAAATGGTGTCTGTCATCGCCTGGGATTCTTACCTCCCTGAATCTTCCTCCTTGGGATTTGGTGTTGACATGTTACTCCTTTTCTGTAAGGATCTAAGCCAGGTAAGAGGCCAAGAAAGACAGATGTGTTCAATATTCAAAATAATACAGTGGAAGTGAAATGAAACCCCATGCTGAAGGGTCCACCTTTGCTCTGACTCATAATAGGACTTGGTGTGGCAAGAGAAGGGAGTGAAAATTCTCATTTGGTTATCAATCTCAGCAGTAAATCAGCATGACCAGTTGGGTATCCCTGGAGTGGGTGCTAGAAACACTTTGTAAGGCCCAGGACTGAGTGCTGACCCCAAATCCCTTAATCATCTAATTCCAAGGTGGACATTCTTCGCACACAGCTACCAAACCATAGCTCACAGCCCCTGGTGGCAGGCACAGCCATAGGGGCTAGAAGATGGATCCGTAGTGACCTGGAGCCATGATGTGCTGGTAGCATTTGCTGATTCCCATGGTCTAAATATTCACATCGTAGCTGATTTCAAACTCCCAACGTGATGTCATCTGTCAGCTGGCTCTATCATTTCTGAAGATTGATCATTGTTCAGAACCACTGCTGACCAGCTCTGACTCACTGCTCCCTGAGGCCAAATGATGAAATGGAAGCTGCACCAGGCTGAGAGGCAGGAGTTCTGGGTCCAGGACCAGTTCATGGGACTGGATTCATTGGCTCATCCTTGTGAACACACATTTTCTACCCTGAGCCTCAGTTTCCCCAGCTGTCAAATGTTGAGACTAGTCCTTGCCTGGGCTTGCTTCGAAGGTATTGGGATGTCAAGAGCCGTGGAAAACATGAGTGGTCTGCACGTGAGATAGGTTTCTTGTCTTCCCTCCATCTCCATGCTAAGTGCCCTCAACACCTCCCCCATGTCCTTTCTTAAACCTTTGCCAGTGACAACTTGCCTCACTCTTTTGCCAGCCAAACTCCTTTGTGGCATTTGCTGGGTGCCCCAATATTTAAAACATGGGTATTCTGGGAAGCAACCGCAAGCTGCTTGGCCATCGAGGCCTCACATCGCACTGGAAGTTTGGAAGAGTTTTTTTCTGATCATAACGGACACTCCTGGGCAGGGGGTGCAGGACTCAGGGGTTTGACTTCTTTGGCCTCCCCCCACATCACCTAAAGCAGGGCGCTGTGCACTTCACACCCTCACTTGTGGTAACTGACCCACTAAGTCCCTTGGTGTTTGCCTAGAAGCTGACGTGGTGTCCCAACAAGCTGTCACTTCCTCCTCAGGAGAACTGGGGTTTCAAGATGGCAGAGCATTCCGGGTCACTGGAGGGTATGCTGCCCATGGGCTCAGTGCTGCCAACACCTGCCATGGGCGGACCTCTGTCTTTGTGGTGCCTCATCTTCAAGTCCCCAGGGGAGGGCAGATGCTGATGGTGCAGGCTGACCTCTTGCCTACCATTGGTCCCCTCTCCTGGGCATTGGGTGTTGGCTATGGACATCTCCTTCAGGAGGTCCCCTCACACTGGCAGTAGCCCCTGAGAACTGCTCCTCCTCTGGTGCTCATCATCTCAGTAAACGCCCCTTCCGCTTCCCTGTCACCCAAAATGGATATCTTCTTTCTGATTTCCCACAGCCTACCAGTTACTATGTCTGGTCCATCCTACTCCTCCATGTCTGGGATCCGCCCTATCCTCCCTGGGCCCACCACCAGACCCTTCGTGGGCCTACAGGAAACTTCTGACTGGTCCCCTGCCTGTGCTCTCTCCCTCTAATTTGTCTTCCACAACTCATGATGTGACATTTTTTGCACATACAATCATATTACGTCCCGACCTGGAATACTTCTGGGGCTCCCTGCTGCTGCCACTCTCCCTGAACAATTTATTTACATAAGCCGCAGAGTCTATGTAACAAAGTGTCCCCTAGACATCTCCCCTGGACACTGTACAGATCCCTCAAACCAACTTGTCCCAGATGGAACTCATCACCTCCCCCTCCCCTTCCTCAAACCCACCTCTTCCCCAGGTCTTCCCATCTTGGCATGAGGCCCCATCACACCACAGCCCTTGTTGTGGGTCAGGTCAGAAGGCTGTCACTGTTGACTCCTCTCCCTCCTTCACTTGGTCCTTTCCATTCTACATCTTAAAAATACAGAATACACCTATCCACTTTTCTCTAGGCCCACCACTACTACCGTGGTCCAAGCCGTCATCATTTTGATTGGGATTATTCCAAATCTCCCTCCCCCCAACCATTCTATCCTCTTTGTAGCAATTCACGTGCTCTTAAAACACAGGTCTCATGCTACTTTTGCTGAAATAATGTTCAAGAGTATTCCATTACCTACAATATAAAGTAATTTGCATACATTACCTCCATTCTTCATAACAACCTAGGAAAGTAGCTATTATCCAGGAAACTGATTCACTGGGAGGAAACAGTACAGTGAGTATAGAGCAAAGTCAGGGTTTGAATTCAGCTCTGCTTTTCTCTAAAGCCCATGCACTTTCCCTGTACCACATGGGTTGGAGGGGCAGTGGGCATGTGAGATTTGCCAAGAAATGCCAGGTCTTTCCTACACCATCCTCAGTCAAGCTCATTCCCTACCGGCCCTGACACACGGGAAGCGAGGAAGAAGATCCAGGGCTCAGATGGGGGCTCTCCGTGGATGCTCGCAGCTTGGACAAGCACAAATTCCAACACTTGGGAAGCCATTTGATCGCCGATTTGTCTGTCCTCTTGGAGGCCCGTTTTTCAACCTTGCTAATACTGAGGCATCTACTACTTACAAGGTAACTTCTCTTGCCCTCAGCCCCTTCTTAATGAAATGGGAGGATGAGTCCCCGCTCTCTTTCCTCCCTAGGCTGTTGGATTGGTCAAGGGAAAAGTGGACATAGACATTCTAGCAAACCGCACAGTGAGTTACAGGTATGTGGGTTTATTGAGCATAAACTTCTTGTTTCCCTCTTGGTGCCGAGAAGACAATGAATAGTCAGTCCCCTCAGCCCCAAAGCCAGAGTCTGGGGTGGTGCAGGTCTCTGGCTGTGTGGTGATGTCATCCCTTGTCATCTAAGTTTGTCAGCTTAAACAGGTCGTAGGCCTGGCGGGCCAATTCTCTAGTTGCTTTGCACCTTGGACCTCAAACCATCAGCTCAAGGAGGGACCACTTTCCTAACGCACACTCTGGGGGGGCAGTGGGCACCCTGCAACCTGACTATTCCTGGGCAGACACCCTTCCGGAGCCCAAGATAGGGATCAGACCGACTTGAGTTCTAATCCCAGCCCTGTCTCTTACCAGCTGTACAACCCGGATTTGGGAGCCACTCAGCGCCTCAGCCTCATACATAAAGCAGACGTAATAATTAATTTGGCACTGGGTGAGTTTTGGCTTCAGATTAAATAATTACAGTTATGTCAGCATACAATGGCTAGATATCCGCTCTGTGAGCCTCAGAGCCAGGTAATAATAATCACTAGCATTGGTGGGGTGCCAGGTGCTTTCTGGGTCCTCGCCAGGGCTAGGAGGGAGGCACCACTTTTGCCCCACGTTGTCTACGGAAAAGGAAACCAAGAGTCCAGGAAGTGAGGTGACTTGCCCAAAGCCAGAGCAGAGCGGTGCTAGGGCCTCCATGCCAGCTTAGGGAGGAAGTGGGCCTGGGTTACAGACCTATCTCCAGCCCAGTGGACCGAGCTGTGTGATCTTCCTCAACACCCTTGAGGACTGTGGGCAAAAGAACAGACAGATCGAAGGATAAGCTCCTGGCTGCTTCCTTCTTCTGGGGCCCCACACTTTGGGCCTCCTTGGGGACCACCTCAGTAGTAGCTGAAAAGACAGGCCCTCCCTTCCCCAGCCCCGTCCTGGCTGCCGGCTGGCAGAGCTGCTGTCCAGCTCGGTGTTAATGATTAACGCACAGCGGTGGGATCGCAGAGTTGCCTGCAAGTCCCGTGTCCAAGAATGAACTGCATTGCTAAATCAGCGAAGACAGTTGCCAAGGTAACCCCCATGTAATCTATTTAACTGGCTCCCCAAACACCAATCAAGGTCAGATAACGCACTCGAGCACCATATGAACACACTCAGACAGCATCAAGCTTTGTAGCAAGACAGCAGGGAAGGAAGAAACCTCATTAGGAAGAAGGAAAAAAAGCACCCTAAATTTCATTTTGAAAAGTGTTAATTGGGAATGCAGTAGGCTTGGGCGGGGGCTGAGTCCACCACTTGGGGTCTGTCCTGGCCACAGAGGAAGTCTCTGGGGGCCATTTGGTAAGAGCTGCCACCCATCTTCCCACTTAGGATCAAAACAAAAGGCGTGGCTGGACTGAATTATTTATTTCATTGAGTGTTTTATTAAGGCAAAGTCTTGTATTTACATTTTAGCCTAGCAGGGTGGTTTTTACTCCTTTTAGGGGTCCCCTTATCTGCTTCTCCCTTAACCACTAGCCCTTTCCCCAGCACTTCTCAATGGTTTGGTTTTGTTTTTTTAAAGACTCTGAGGGCCCATTGAACTTGTATTTCCTCTTTCCTCACCCCATCAGCATCCTCAGAGAGGGGCCCAGAGAAAGCTCCTGGTTTGTAGACTTATTCTCTAATGCTATCTCCTTTCTGGCTCCTCTAAATAAAGTCCTGGGCTGGAGGTAGGGAGACAGAAGGGGAGGCACGGAGTAGGAGTTAGGATCCCCTGTCTCTGGAGGAGACTTCCAACAGTGAGCCCCAGGGCTCTTCTCTTGAGCCCTGGGCTTTCCAAGGTTCTCTGAGGCCCCTGGCTGGGTAGAGCAGAGGGGTGCCTGCCTCATTCGTTCATCCCCCAGTCTGCTTCCCAGTCTTCATCCAATCCATCATGGTGGTCTCGTGTCGCATAATCCCACTGTGACGCGGGGACCACGCTAGGGTCTGAGGCAACGTTACTGAGTTAAGTCATCTGCGTCCTCTGGAGTACATCCTGAGACTTGACTCTCTGCTCTCTGGCCTTCAGTGTGTCTTCCTCCTTCTGGTCCTTCCGGGAAGGAGACTGAGCCATTGGACCCACTAGCCATGGGAGCTGCTGACAGGCACCTCAGTCAAACATTTCCTCCAAAGAAGAGAAGGATTTTGCTTTTTTTACCCAGAGGCCCAGCCACACGTAGATTTGTCCAATTTGTGTCCTGAACCCTCTTTTTTCAAGCATGATTAACTTGAGAAACTAAGAGAGCTAAGAGAGCTCTCAACTCTGATGGCTTCATCAGAAAATTAGCAGCTCGTGTCTGGATTTGGGCCCATCAGGCGGAATGCTCACGCCACTCACAGCCCATGATAGAAAGTCTTCCCAGATGAACTGAAATAGCCCAGACTGGAATGACTGCGCATTTGGAGCACAGGAGCTGCGACGCTGGGACCTTCGAGTCACCACTTCCCCCATCTGTCTCGAATATGGGCAAGGCGGCCCCTAGGACCTAGGACCAACCCACTGCAGGCAGACTCCTTGGGTCCAGGAATTGTCAGCCAATGCTGTGGAGGTGGGGGTCAGTGTGCCATGCTGGAGGGGGGCTAAGAGAGAAGAAGGGGGGCTTTATGATACCGCAAACATGTCTACGTTCCACATCGTGGACCAGTAGTTTTAGAGGGGGCTGCCCTTCAACAAAGGTGGGTGTAATGGGATATTCCCAATTTGGCCAATAGGCTGCTTTCAAAGTTCATCGCAAATTGTGTAATGACTGTGATGTATTAACACACACTGACCTGGGAAGCATTGTTCTCATCCTTTGAACCCCAGCATCAGCCCAGCAGTGTGCTAATACTACAGATCTTTGTGAAGTCAGAGGCACATGGAATTTCTCCTGTCCAAGTGACTCTCTGATTGTCAGGCAGGCCAGTCACCTGGAAGCTTCCAGGATAGAGGGTTGAAGGGTGGGTTTTGGTGGCATTGCTTCTGGAATAGAGGGGATCACAGCAGGCCTCTTTCCGCAAGACTCCCAGAGGGGGGTTCCCCTCTGTTACTGCTGCCTGGCTGGGGAGAGACACGTGAGAGGGCCCTTCACGTCCCAGGTCAGCTCCTTCTCTCCCAAGGGCTCTCCCCGGTTTCTCTTCTCCTCAGCCAGGACCCAGCTTTGCAAGGAGACAGGGGAAGTGGGCGAGCCCTGGGATATGTTGACACCCCATTTCCTGCGCTTTCCCTTGTGTTCTCTCCTCCCACTGTTGTACTCTTTCTATAAGAGGACCCCACTTTGGAAACACCCAGATGGTAGGATGGTCTTATGGCCTTGGAATGTTCTTATTATCCGTGAAGTAGACATTTAAAGCGGTTAAAATGATACATGGTATGTTAGGTATATTTTGCCACAAGACAACGTTCTCAAGAAAGTGTCTAACTTGGATCTGCTTGCAGTCAAGAAAGAGGGACTTGGCAAATCAGCTCCTATTTGGGTGATCCCCCACCACACTTTTCTGCAAGCATCCTTCAGTGGGCCTGGCACTTGGGGGACTCAGCCAAACCTGGCGGGTGGGGTGTGCACAGGCGAGTGGCACCGGTGGGCTCATCCAGCACTGGGAATCCAAATAAACAAGCCACAGGCACCCCAGGCTCAGCTGGACCCCAGCCCGCCCTCCTCAAGCCCCAGAGGGAGGCAGGCGGGCCAGGGGAGGAGCAGGCTCCTCTCTGACCAGGTGGGAAAGCAGTCCAACACCACAGAGTTGCGGGGGGGGAATGGGGGGAGGAAAGAGAGGGACGGAGCCCTGTCTCCATCACAGGGCTGCAGGCTTGCTTGGCTGGAGTGCCCTTCCTCAGGCATTTGGACCAGGCCGGTCTCCGCTGGAACAGAGGTACCCAGACTAGAGGGCAGATGCTGTCCCAGGAGGGATCATTTTGAGCCATGTGGAACCCAGCTCTGGGAAACAGAATTAAACCTCTGGTTTACTGACCCCTGTGGTCCCACTCCAGTCATCTGGAGTCACAGTACTGTATGTTATTCCTTCCCCACTCCCAGGTTATGGCAGAGATCAAGGTCACAGAGGCCTTAGCAAATTGTAGAAGTTGGAGAAGAACAGAGGCCATAGGGCGCAGAGCCCCAGATGTCACCAAGAATAATACCAAGCATGCATTTTTTTTTCAAGAGGCAGTGAGGAGTCCCTAACAGGTCTTTTTTTTTTCCTTTATTCATTGTATTTTTGAAAATCGAGATGTAATTCACATACCATAAAATCCACCCTTTGAAGGGTACAATTTTTAGTCAATGCACAGGGTTGTGGGACCATCTCCACTATCTCATTTCAGAATATTTCCATCGCCCTAAAAAGAAACTCTGTACCCATTATCAGGTACTCCCCATAACCCTCCCCACAGCACCACCCCCTGCAACCACTGGTCCACTGTGTGTCACCGTGCATTTCCCCATAGCTGACATTTTGCATAAAGGGGCTCATTCAGCCTCTGCGACACTTCATTCTTTTCATGGCTGACTCATAGTCTCTAGTACAGATAAACCACGTTTTGTTTATACGCTCATCAGTTGATGGAAAATTCAGCTGCTTTCATTCTTTACTGGTATGAATCCTGCTGCTGTGAACATTTCTGTACAACTTTTTTGTGTGGACATCGGTTTTCAGTTCTTTCAGGGTTACACTTTGGAGTGGAATTGCTAGGTGACGTGGTCACTCGGTGTGAATTTTGAGGAACCACCGGACTTTGTTCCAATGTGACCACACAATTTTATCTTCCCACTGACAGCATAGGAGGGTTCCAGTTTTTCCACATCCTCATCCACACACCACTTCTTTTCCTTTTAAAAAACTTAGAGCCAGGCTTGTGCATGTGAAGTGTTCTTTTACTGTGGTTTTGATTTGCATTTCCCTAATGACCAGTGACGTTGAGCATCTCTTTGTGTGCTCATGGGTCATGGATATATCTTCTTTGGAGAAATATCTATTCCGATCTTTTGCTCATTTTTAATTGGATTATTTGTCCTTTTATTGTCCGATTCTTTACATATTCTGGATACATGTCCCTATCAAATATATGATTTGCAAATATTTTCTCCCACAAACTGACCTTTAGTTCATGGGTTTGGAAACACTAGAGCTGGGAGGATCTTCTGGGATCCCTTGGATCTCTTGATCCCCCTGTACTTGAATGTCCCTTCCAGAATCCCAGATGCTGTCATGGCAACCAGGTAGAAGCAGGGTGTAGACCGATGGCAAGAGCAAATTGCTCTTAAAAAACACTTTTAGTCAAAAGTGACCTCTCCCCAGTCTGCTACAGAAAAGAGATTACAGAAAACAAAGCAACCATCCAGAGACATCCACCTTCAACAAACGGTCCACCCGACCAAGTCTGCAAAACTCAGAGCAGTGATTCCATTTGTCACATGGGGTACGCCTACCTTGTTTATCTCCCAGTTTGGAAAAATCTGACTCCCTGAGACATTACAAATGAGGTTTAAATTTTAATTAAATCTCATTCCAAATACATGTGTTCAATCATAGCAAAGCCCCAAACAACAGGGGTTTGGCTCCAGCAGGGCGGGGGTCGACCTGGAGTTGGGGGTTCCTTCCCATGGCTGAGTTTAGTGAACTGCCTTAGGCATGCAGGTGGGTCCTGGTAGGGCAAAGACTTGCAGGCGGGTGTTTGCAACAGCCCCACCCCTGAGAGGATGAGGAGAGCTTCCTCCTGAGTCTCTCCCAGAGGGAAGAACAGTACCTCCAGGAGCTACAGCAACATGAGCGCCAAGCCAGCTGTCTTCTGAGCCCAGATCGGATTCTTGCCAACAAGGCCATCTCAGCTCTGCTACTCGGGAAGGAGAAAAACAAAACATTGTCATCTCGACCACTGTGGAACAGTTTGGAAGAACCATTTTCAAAACCTAACTTAGAAAGTACTCAAGTCCCGGAAAGAAGCCATTTTCTCTGAGGAAGTGAGGCTAGCTGTGGCTTGGGTCGATCTCAGAGAGCTTATGTGTCCTGGTTTCTCTGGATATTAGCAGGCTATGGACAGCCACTTCTCTCCTGGAACAGTGGGCAGACTGGCTGGTGTGCTTAATAGTGCGCTTTCCCCGCAGACGTGGTGCTGAGCATCTCAGCCCAGTCCCCCCAACTCGGCCAGAGAGCACAGGACAGCTGACAAGCTGTTCAGAGCTTCCTTCAAATGTGTGCAAAGTCTTTTGATCTGAGGGGATTGCCTTTAAACTCTCTTTATGGTGTCAACCCTGGGAAACATAGCATGACAAAAAACGGTGGATCCCCCAATTTTTATTTTCTATCGTTTCCATGTTTCCTCTGACACCCGTCATCCTTCTCCTGGTCCCAGGCCCCTTCTTGCACCTGAATTCTGTCACCCAGTCCCCCAGGAGCCTTGAGCATCTGTCCACTGGCTTGCCTCAGATCATAAGATTTATGGCAGAATCAGATTTCAAACCCGGTGCTCTTCCTGATGCTCAGGCTGCCAGGGACACTTCTCCCAGAGCCCCACAAAAGTAGAGGAGGTTACTGTGAGGTTGGAAAAAAAGAACAAACGACGCAAACAAAACCAGGAAAACAACAACAACAACACAAAAAACCCCCACCCCATGTGTGCTTCACGAAGACGGCTGTGGGAGAAGTGTTTGGCTTAGAACCCAAAATGATTTTCCAAGCTACAAAGGAAAAGACCAAGAGTCAAAGTTCAAGTGGGCATATTGACTACACTTGCAAGAGTAACACAATGGTTTACGAATGGCGGGACTGTTCCTCTTCTTGGCTTCCCTTGGTGGGCACCAGTGAGGGGGAAGCAGGCACCATTTCCAGCCCATCACCTGGGCAGTAAGCGAAACGGCTGGATGTGCAGCCCTGAGCCTTCCCAGCAGCAGCCCCAGGGGCCCAGGCTCCAACGTGGCACTAATTAGCTGTGTGATGACATTGGACCATCCCAGCGGTCCCCTGATTCTGCTCAATTGGGCCCCACCTGATGGCAGAAGTAGGACAATATAAACAAAGGATAAGCACAGAAGAAGCAAACTCAAGGCTTTTTGGATTGGGGCCTGCAAAGAGGCAGAGCCTGCCATGGCGCATGGGGGACCAGAAGGTGGGGAGAGAGGGAGTCGCCAGCCCGCGGAGACCAGAAACACAGAGATGAGAGTGGCTGTGTGCGAGAGCATGTGTGGGTCTATGTACACATGTGTACGCATGTACGTGTGCAAGTGCATGGGTGTGCGAGTGTGTGCACACATGAGCATGCGTTTGTGTGTGAGTAAGCCTGTGTGTGTGCATGTTTGTGCACATTTGTGTCTATGCGTTATTATATATTCCACCAATTAAGGCTTCCCTGGTTCCTCCTTTCCCCAAAATATAGTACAAGGTGAGGGGAAAAATCCCCGAGCCTGGTCCAGGAAGAGGAGAGGGCAACACCCCTGTAGGTAAGTGCTCTTATTATATTCTGATTTCTCCGATGAGGATATAGGCATTAACTTGACCAGTATCCCAGTAACCCCCAAGTCCAACTCCCTGGGAGGTACTTGCAGAGAGGGGACAAGAACCCAGGACTTCTGATTTCTACTCCACGGCTCTTTTTTCAATACCTGCCGCTCCAGGACCATCACACATTTCTTAGCAAAATGCCAGTGGCACATAAAGGGACCGAAAGAGCTGAGAGAGGCCATCCAGCTTTGCTCCCAGCTTGCTGTGATCTGGTAGGGTCCCCTTCCTGGAGGGCAGGATGGAGAACGGCCACGGTCCCAGTGCACGGTCACAGGTGGGGCTCTGTTAAACAACCTTATGAGTTGTTGTGACCAAAGCACCTAGAGGACCCAGCAGGTGGTATGGCCAGACCTGCCGGTTGGTGCCAGGTCAGGGAGGACCCTCTGCGAGGCGGGGGAGAGCTCAGCCTTTACTCCATAAACAGACGGAAGCAATGGAAGGGAATGGAAGCAGGGAAGGAGCACGGGCAGATGTGGGGTCAAGGAACCTTGCTCTCTGAGAGCCGGTCTGGACCCAGAGAGACCAAAGAGGAGACTGGAGTGGTGGGGCTAGTCCCAGGGGATGTAGGGAAAATCCAGGCTCCAACCCGCCACATGAATCCCTCTGCCTACAAAGGCAAATGCCACCTCAAAGACAGCAGTGATCATATTGCTTTGTAACTGGCTTTTCCAACTATTTACATACAACAGAACCCCCACAAAACAGGTGTCAAAAATCCAGCAAACTCTATTGTGCTGAAAAAGTCATTTTGACAAGTCTAATTTACTGAGATTGAGTCATGAGAGCATAAACAAATCTTTCTTGTCAAAGTCCATATTGTAAGTGGGGAAAATAGATTGTAGAATTAAGCGCACTAATGCTTGGCAAGGTCTTCTTATTTCCTTTGGCAAATTCTAGCTCTGCTCACCTCCAAGCCCCTCAACCTCCAAACCCATCCCTCAACAGAACACACCATTTGGCACGGCCCAGAACTCTGAGTGGCTTCAGAGGTGGGAGGGCTCTGGCTCCCCCAGCCTTGAGGGTCTCATGTAAATAAACCAGTTCCACAACCTCAACTAGGGGGACCTTGGGGACAACCAACCAAAAGAGGACATGGATTCCCCAGACAGAATAAAGCTCTTGACTACAGTTGCTAGTTTCTCACGTGTTTTATAAATCCCGTTGGAGGTCAAAGCTAGAAGGACAAAGCAAAAGAACATTCCAGTGGCAGCGGCCACTTCTCTCCCCCTTCTGATGCCCCCAGTGCCCGGCACCCAAGGACACTGTGTTGCTCCTCTTGGCTTTTTCCCCTTTGTGTTGAAAGCCCATTTTTGGCTCTCCCGGTTGGCCCTCGTGTCTGGGCATGCGTGGTGGGCCCCGAACTTCTACTGCCACCCCCAGGTTGGGCTGGTTTGAGTTCTCCCCCTGGTGTCCCCACCTCTACTGGCTGGGAACCCCACAACAGAGAGCACCCCTAAGGCTTCTAACCTTCCTGGACTCTGGTGGGCCCCCTCTCCCTCAGGAAATGCTTGGCTGGGGTCCAATTTGGGTTAAAAGTCAGGAAGGCCCTGGAGCCATCACCCTACCTCACCTCCCCACCGAGCCTGGGATGAAAGGGTGTCCCCAAGATACCCATGGTCACCACTTGTCCACGGCAAATCCAGAGCACTAAATTGATGTATGAAGCAGCTTGAGGCCAAGCAGAAGAGGCAACAATTGCAGTATTATAAGTGATTTCCATCAAAAGTGGTTGGCATTCAAAAAGGAAAAAGTATTTGGTATCTTATGGGTCTATGAGGCTCCCGGCCTGGTCAGCTCAGCGTCTATGCCGCGGGGACATCGAAGGCGATATGCACAAATCAGAGATGGGAGAAGCACACTTTGAATTGTTACCAGGTACCACTGGACCACAAAGCGCCCCAGCTGACTTGTCAGAGGGAAGCCCAGCCACCCCAGCTAAGGAAGTGGGAGAGCTGATCTCCGATATCAACACCACATCTGTAAATTACCATTTATCACTTTACCATCCTTTCCCACCCTGGGACTGATTAAAGTCCAGGGTGGCAGAGAAGTGCTTTGCCCTGCTTGGAAACTCCCCATTGGTCCAGAGGCGGGGGAGCCACCCGGGGCTGGCTGAATCCCTGCGCAAACACAGTGTGGAAGTGCAACGTGTCAGACGCTTTTCAATTAACAGCCCCTTGCTTAGTGACCTTGGATTACAGGCTGCCAGGGCTGAGACAGCCAGCTCTGGCCATCAAGCCAGTCAGTCCCTAGAAGCCTGGACCCCTCCTGTCTCTGATGGGTCCTGCTCCCCTCCTACAAAGCAAATGTCCACTTGCATCGTCTACACTCCCCCAATGCCACATCGGGTCGTGTAAAAGAAACGTTTTAGACACGTCGCGCAGGGAGCATAGTGGAGGCTGGTCCGAGAGGAGGAGTGGGAACAGCATTTTCCTTCTACCCTTCCTGGTTTGGGGCTGAGACCCTCCGGGAATAAAAAAAGTCAGATTAAAGGAGGAAACCAAACTGCAGCTTAATAACCCAGATCCCTCCGAATCCAAGGGAGAGACCAAAGAAAACTGCACAACTCCTCAAAATGGCCCAAGCCACTACCTAAATTAGCAGGTCAGGCCCAAGAAGACAGAAGAAGCTGGGGATGGGGGAGCGGGTCAGGGGAGGTTATCAGGAAAGGCAGGGTAAACAAGGATAAGGTTGTTATGCAGATAAATTGGAGGCCTTCTCCATTGATAAGTGTTTCTAGAGATTAGAGTCTCCCCCCTCTTCCTGGTAAGCTGAGGGATACCCTTACACATGGAGATTTCCCTTAAACATGTAAATGTCTCCTACAAAAGGGTGACTTGTACTCCATTTTCCCAGCTCCTTGGACGTGTGCTGTTTCCTAAAAATAAGAGCTCAAGATAATCCCTATGCCCTAGAGGCAGATTTTTGGTGGTGAGTTCTGCCCCTCTTCCACACCTTACTCCACACTAGGATTTGGGGCCCCGGGCCTCGCTGGAGAGGGGAAAAACCTTCACCCACAGGAAAGGCTGCTGCTGGCAGCATCCTCGTCTGGGATGAGGCCATCACCACTGGACACTGCAGCAGAATCTGCCCCTGCCCTTGGACCCTGCCTCAGAGACCCAATGCCAGTGTGGCCTTTGCCATGGACCCGGTGGGTGCCCATGGGTTCACGCACGGTGGGTGGGCGCAGTCTCCGGCAAGCGTGCGGGCTGATGGGGGGCACCCAGAGCAGCTGTGCCCTCTCTCTGATATACTCGCAAGCAGGATCAAGCTTCTTTTCTCCTTAAAACACCCAAGAACTTACCCAGAATGAACTCAACATTCTCAGTGGAGCAGAGCTGGACAAAGCCCAAGGCCACCCCACTGGGAAGAGGAACCTGATTTAGACTCCAACTTTGTGCCTCCCAGATACAGCCTTCACTACCCGGCCCAATGTGTGACCCCACGTGACGCATGCCTCCCAACAGACTCTCGCTCTGGACTTCCATGGGGGTCCTCTGGCCTTAATCCCCATCCAAGGGGGTCCCCTAGCCTCATTCTTCTGTGAGAGAGGGGAGGCATGGTGTCACTTGGTTTCTTGTGTCAAGAAGTGCCTGGAAGACTCATTCGGATGGCCCATCCCGCTGCACTTCCGTCCTGAAGCACTGCCCACCCTTTGCGCATTTGCAGGGCCCATCGGCACACCTTTGAGTCTGGTTTGGAGTCTGTGTGGCTGTGTGTTTGCTACGGGTCATTTGTTTGCCCTCGGACTGAGGTACTGCTTTGGACTTAGCCAAACATGAGCTCAAATCTCAGCCCCTCACTGCCCTGCTCTGTTACCACAGATGAGGGATTTAAGCTCTTTGAGCCTCAGGTCCCTCACAAGGAGCCGCACCTTCAATCCTCCTGTGCCCAGCAGCCCTGTGCGGCTCGCAGGACAAGGCCCTTCTTTTGAATGGAACAGGGTGTGTGGAAGCCAGAGCTGCAGAGGGTAGGGAGACGGCTGCAGAGCGGGGTCAGGCTGCAAATGGCCTCCTGGAACCATGACCTTGTTGGAGTCTTGAATCCCAATCTTGGAGGCCCACTCCAGTTTGGGATTATGCTTACTTTTGCCCGGGGTTGACCAAGTCCTCCTTTGTGCTGGGAATCCAGTGGGAAGTAAAGCGGACCTAGACGCTTCCTTCATGGCGCCTCCAAGCCAGGGGTTCCCGGGCTGGGGCTGCCTCATTATGCCGGGATTTGGGGGCAGGTGGGGGGCAGAAGGCTGTCTAGTTACAGCGGAGTGTCAGCAAGGCAGTGGTAGGGGTAGGGGTAGGGAGATGGCAGGGGGCTGGGTCCGTGGGGGATCAGGGCTTTTTGGGGGGGTGCAGGGTGGGAGGGCAATCGCAGAGGTGGGAAGAGGTCCTTGCCATAAGCCCTCTTAAAATGCAAGAACAGTGGCAGCCCCCTCCACCCCACAGCCTGTGGGGCTAGCCTGGGGCTGCACCCCCAGATGGCAAGGCACTGTCTGGGGCCCCAGGCTCTCTGTAACCACAGGAAAGGCTGGAACTTTTCTTTCCTTAGAAACACATCTGCTCAGAGAAAAATAGAGGAGTGTCCACTCGAAGGTCCCTCCTGCCCAAACCCCCCTCCACAGATGCCAGCATAGAGGAGCTGGGCCGTTCCTTGCCTCCCGCCTGGCTTGCTCTGCAGCTCCGAGCGGAGTGAGGAGACTGGGTCAAGGGGGGCAAGTGCCTGGGCCCTCCACACTCCCAGGCGAGGGTTCAGTCCAGAAAAAAGCCACATTCCTCTCATTGTCATTTGCACCCTTTTGTCCCCACTGGGCCCCATCTCCTCCGTGACTTGGTCCTACGCCTTTGAAGCAGCTAGTGTGAATTTCCCTGGCTGGTTAATGGCCTGCAGGTTTACAGCTGGGGCATAGTCAGGGACAAGGCCAGAGCGCAGCCCCAAGTCACAGAATGGCCTTGGGGGAGGGGAAGGCTAAGGAACGTCAGCGCGGCCTTCAGTTCTCATGGCCCGTCAGCTGCTTGCTCAGTGAGATTTCTGAAGCTCGCCCCAAGTCAGAGAGCTAGTGGGTGGCCAGAGGCTGGGTTCTAACCTAGACTGTTTAACCTGGTGGACAACTCAGACCCTCCCATCGGACCTCCTCCGTCCAGCTCAAGTCACACTTACTGAGCCCCTGTGCTGCCCAGGCCAGGGCCCAGGGCAGCAACCTTGGACTAGAACTTGTTCCCTGTCATCTGTCTCTGCTAGAACATAAGCGCCATGACAACAGGGAGTTTTGCCAGTTTGCGTCATTTTCACGTTAGTGTCTAAAACCATGCTGCTGGGTTGGGAAGCTGCTAGTCCCAAGTGGCCATTTAAGCATAAATTAATTGAAATTAAACACAATTTAGAATTTAGTTCCCGTTATACCAGCCACATTTCACATGCTCAAGAGTTGCATGATGGCCACTCTACTGGACGTCACAGAAGTTTCCACTGGACAGCACGGCTCTAGAATAAGGCCTGGTACGCAGTGCGCACTCAGCATGTCTCTTCTGGATGTGGAACCAACAAAAGAACTTTGAAGGCTACGGCTTTGATAAATAGTAAAGGGAGTAAACAGCTTCCAAGAGCTATTGATTTCTGTTTCTGATCATGAACTAGGTAATCTGGATCATTCTTCTCTAGGAAAACTAGAAAAGGTGTATAAAAGGGTAAATTTATGGGCAAATCTGAGTGAACACAGGCTGCAGAAAATAAGAGTGCTATCTTATGGGGGCTCAGGGTATATGTAGAATTCAAATACACTGCTACAATGGCATATGTATTGGAAGAGGTAAGTAGCGTTAAAACATAAGGACTGGGCACTGGCGTGGCTCAGTCGGTTAAGCATCTGCCTTGGGGCTTGAGTCATGATCCCAGGGTCCAGGGATTGAGTCCCATGTCAGGCTCCCTGCTTAGTGGAGAGCGTGCTTCTCCCTCTGCCTGCTGCTTGGGTATGTACTCTCTTTCTCTTTCTGTCAAATAAATAAATAGACAATCTTTTTAAAAATTAAAAAAAAATAATAAAGCATAAGGACTTTGCATCCCCTGAAGAGAGAGAAAGGTAGAAATTAACATTAGACTTTGCTAAGTCAAAGTTGAATGTTAAAATCTCTAGGCCCCCCCTGGGGTCTCCAAGAACCTTTCAGTGGGTCTGAAAGAGGCAAACTATTTTCATAATAACATGAAGATGAGAGTTGCCTTTGCCATTCTCCTCTCACACCTACTAGAGGTTTCCAGAGACTGTGACATATGATGTCACAACGGATGGAACGCAGTAGCCAGTGTGAGAATCCAGCTGTCTTCTCTTATGCCGGACATTAAAGAGTTTTGCAAAAGTATAAAACAATAGCACTCTTCTTGTTACATTTTTTATTTAGAAGACTATAGTCATTTTTCGTAAGACGAATGTTATTTGTGTTGACATGTAATGTATATTAGGGTTCTCCAGAGAATCAGAATCAGAACCAAGAACCAACAGCACAACACACACACACACACACACACACACACACACGTATGGAGGGAGGGAGACCGAGTTATTGCGAGGAGTTGGCTCACATGATCACGAAAGTTGACCAATCCCAAGATGTGCCAGACGGGTCAGCCAGCTGGGGGCCCAGGGTAGCTCCAGTCCAAGTCTGGAGGCTTGAGAACCAGGAGAAATAATGGCCATTCCCGTCGGAAAGCTAACAGGCTCAAAATGAAAAGTTCTTCTTTTCAGAAGACTGCTAAGAGAAGTAAAGACAAGTTACTATCTGGGAGAAAATACTCATAAATCATTTATCTGATAAGAGGTTTCTGTCTAAACTATATAGAGAAGTTTTGCACATCCTTTTTCTTTTCCTTCCATCTCTTGGATGTTTTTTATTGCTCCATTCTCTCTTCCATCCTTGTCAGCTGGTGGTTATATCTCCATATTATTACTGATGCTTCAGTTCAAGTTTGAAGGAAGGGAAAAGCCTGCCTTGTGGTTGGAAGGCAATCAGGCAAGAGGAATTCTTTTACTTGCGGCAAGGTCAGGCTTTTCTTCTGGTCAGGCCTTCAACTGATTATATGAGGCCCACCTACATTAGAGTGGGCAAGCTGCTTGATTCAGTCTGCTGATTTAAATGTTCACCTCACCCGAAATCATCATCTCAGAAACACCCAGAATCATGTTGGACCGGATATCTGGGTACTCAGTGGCCTAGTCAAGTTGACACATAAAATCAATCATCACAAATGGATTTATTATTTTGTAATCTTTAAATGAATTGATTTTTAAGTTATCTTGGTTTTAACTTCTGATACATTAAATATCAATAGATATAATTAAAGGGGATCCAGAGATTGGAATATTTGAGAATCTCTGCTCTAGGGTAATTATTATCACAAATGATGGAGACCACTCTCCAGCCATGGCTTTTGCTTTCCTCCCCATCAGTCTTGCCTCTAGAGGCAGAGCCTGATTCCCTATGAGCATGTGGCTCTGTTCCATCATTTCTGATGGCAGACATGAGAAGCATGGGGCAAAAAGCATGGACCCCTAAAAGATACTCCCAAGGTACCCCAGCCCAAGAGAGCTCTCCTTGCTAATGGATTTGCTCTCTCTGTATACATATAAATATACACGGGCAGAATCCAGAACCACATAGAACGTATACACGGTTTGAAGGTTGATCAGATGTCTGAGACCAGATGGAGATAGCGATGCAATCGTTTGTGATCGTGCAATGGGGCCACAAGTTTGCTGGCAGTCTTGTGAATGACTGGACCAAGTACAAGGTCATCAAAACAGTAAACTGCAAAATGGCCGCCTCTCTCTGGCCGTCTGGGCAATGTAAGGGGCTTCAAAGTGTTGGGAAAAGGAAAGTGTGCTGAGGTTATAAAGACTTGGGAAATGGGAATTTGAAGTGGAGCTCCTCTTCAGGAGGCCTCAGGTGACACGGTAAGAGAGGCAGATGGCACCTGGGTGACCATTTACAAGGAAGATGGGAGAAGCAGAAAGGCCTTGCTCCTGGGCACATGTGAGCCTTGCTGTAAATGTATAAATACTTGCTTCTTTGGGCTTCAGGCTTACTTCCCCAGCATTGAAATTTCCTTTACTAAGAAGCCAAAGAGAGGAAGATACGCTTTCCTGGGGCCTCAAGAGCCCTCATTTTATCTGGGGTACTGCAGGAGTGCTGGGGGTAGGGCCAGGATGGAAATAATCAGGGGACAGGGAATCCTAACTCTAGGCCTTGCACTTTTCCACAGTTCTATCCCTAGGAGACTCCCACAGCCTCAGTGTGAGGCTGGGACAGGGGATCCAGGAAGCTTTAGTGCCTGTGCCTTTCCTCAGTGCTTCCCAAAAGGAGGAAGGGTAGAAGGAACTTGTAGGAATTTTCCCTAAGGCAGGCTTTGGGCTGAATCCAAAAAGTCACTGGTGCCAACTCATTGCTCTTCGTGTGTGTGTGTGTGTGTGTGTGTGTGTGTGCGCGTCTGAACTCTTGCTGTCCGTCCGCATCCAGACCTGGGCTGACAGGGGTACGGCCCGACCCTCTCCCTTCCCCGAGAAAGTGAGCTTCGGCTGTCACAGGCTGCGTCTTCTCCCAGACCTTGGGTCACTCTGTCCCCAGTGATCATGTGCAGTTTCACAGCCAGACTCTTTCCAGATTATGAGTGAGAAAACAAATGACAAACAAGCTGCTAGCACGTGCCCGCCCGCAACGTGTCCCTCGAAGGCTTGGCAACCACACGCCCGGCCTTCGGGGGCCCAGCAGGACTTCGGTCAGCTGCAGCAGCTTGCTGCGAGAGGCACTGGGGGGACCAAGTGCCGGGGGTCCTGGGACAGGTGGAGAGGGATTAAGATGACTGAGGGGCGACACGGGAGGCCACCTGATACTTGTCTGAGGGGTTTAAGGCCAAGCTGAGCTGTCGCAAACCTTCCCTGACCACCTGTACCCCTCCCTGCACAGTCTCGCTCGCCGGCCCAAGCTGTGCGTTCTGTCTGTTGTGAGGTGCACACGGGCCCGTGAACCCAAGCACACTCCCACGCACACTTCTGGTCCCTGGTGACCTGAGCTTCTCTCTGCCTGAGCCCTCAGTCCACTGGCCCCAAATTCCCCATTCCTAGCATGCTCCCCATGCCCTCTGGAGAAGGCCCAGGGCAGCTGAGACAGAGCGCATCCTGGGGCCGCTCCCTCAGCACTCCCTCCTGCAGGCTCAGAGAGTCCCTCCCCAGCCCTCAGAAGGAACCCGGTCTGGTCACAGCTTCACTGTGGGCTTCTGGCTTCCAGAACTAGGAGAGCCGCCTTGAGGTGCCAGGCGAGGGCCTGCTCTGGGCCCACAGCCCTATCCCTCGCTCAAAGTGGCAGAAACTGTTCCTGAGGGCCCTGCCCGCCTTTTTGGGTCACTCAGCCCCTCCCAGTAACCTTCTGATGTCCACAAACGCAACACAAGGCCGTCCTTAGCTTCCAGCCGTTCCGTGGCTCCTTGTGGTCCCCAGATAAAGCCTGGCCCCTGCCATCCCCAGGGCCAGAGGGGCCGGTCCCCCACCCCAGGAATCTGAGTGTCACTCCTCACACTGCCACCACCCCCGCGTCCCTCAGGCCCCATCCCACTGGTGACCAGGCCAGTTCACCCCCTGTTGCTCTACCTCCACTCTGGCCTAAGCTCTCCTCTCCCGCCCGGATGGCTGAGGCAGCTTCAGGCCTGGCCTCTTCACTTCCGGGTGGCACGCAGCCCACTGCTCTCCACCGGGCCCCAGCGGGGTCCCCCATAAGCGCCAATCCCACCGCAGCTCTCCCCTACTTCCCACATTTGAGTGGCATCTGGCGGCTCAGAACACAAAGGCCACAAGGCCCTGTGACTGCAGCCCTGTCATCCCCTCCAAGGATGTCTTCTGTCACTTGTTGTCATTGATCCAAGAAAGCTCCCAGGGGCCCCTGGAATGGTGGCCCAGGTCCTGCTGGAGGAGGCACTGTGGGTGTGACAGGCGGGCTGGGAGCCTGAGGGAGCCACCGGTCCCGCTGTTTCCTCGGGAGTGCGGGGAGAGGGCCCCACTCAGCCACTTGGCCGTGCCAAGGCATGAGCAAGCCTTCTAGGGCTGAGGTGGGCAGGGAGCCTGCATTATGCCAGCTGGACCGGACTTCTCAGGCCTGTCCTGCAGCCACAGATTTCTAGAAAGTGTGAGCACAGTGAGTGCGTGGCACGAACAGGTGGCCCCGGGAAGTGAAGGAGTGTGTGTACACATTCGTGAGTAGGTATGTGTTCACTATAACCATGTCTAGATACGTGAGTGACTGTGCCTGTGTGCACACACGCCTTCCACACACACACACGTGTATGTGTGGGTGCGTGGGTGTATATATGTGTGTGTGTATCTTTGAGTATATCCATATGTGTGTGTGAATGTGTGCTATATGTGTGTGTTTATGTGTGTGTATATGTGTTCACATGCGTGTTCAGATCTGGGCGTGGATGGACATTTACACATGGTGTGTCTGCCTGGGTATGTATATGTGTGTATAAATGTGTGTGTCTGGGTACATGTATGTATGTGTGTTTGGCTCTGTGTTGGTGTGTGTATAGCGTGGATGTCCATGTGTGTGTCTGAGCCAATCTGCCCAGGTGTGTGTGTATGTGTGTCTATGTGTTTAGGTGTGTGTAGTAGGTGAGTGTATTTGTGTGAGGGATACGCATGTTCACGGTCATGTGGGTGCATGTCTGTCTTTAGATGTATCTGCCTATGTGTGAATGAGTGCGTGTGTGTCTGTGTGTGTGTGTAAATGAGCATACTGGAGGTATGTGGGCAGATAGGGATGTGCAGATGTGTGTTTGTACTTGTGTCTGGGCGTTATTGGGGTAAGTGCAGGCGTGGAGAAGATGTATGTCTGAGTGTGGATGTGTGTGCAACGTGGGTGTGTATGGGTAGTTGAATGCACATCTGTATCAAATACATCTTCATGGGTGTGGGTGTGGGGTGCACATCGTGTGTTGTGTTCGCACATCTGCATCTCTACACGGGCATTGGTGTTTGTGTATGCATGTGTGGGGAGCAGTGAATGTGCATGGGTGTGCAGATGGATATCTGTAACTGAGTGTATCTGTACGAGCGTGGATGTGGGGAGGGTGCACGTGTGTGGGGAATATGTAGGGGAGTTTGGACATGTGCCTATATCCCAGTGTGTGTGCACAGACATACGTTTGTGTGTGCGAAGGTGTCTGCATTTCAGCATGTATGTGTTGGGAGTGCAGTCGAGTGTGTAAATGTGTGTCCACATCTGGGTTTACCCGCACAAGGGTGTGTGTGTGTGTGTGTGTGTTGGGAGTCCAGATGGGTGTGTAGATGGGTCTGTATCCAGGTGTAGAGGCGAGAAGAGTCCATCTGCGTGTATGTGTGTTGTGGGTGGGGTGTCTGCCCGGGATGGGGTCTGGACACTGTCTGCCTCGGCCCTTGCACCCACAGCCCTCTGGACAAGTCATGACTCCTCCTTCTCCCTAGGTTTCCCCAGGGGGACAATGGGAACATTAACAGCTCTTACTACACAAGATGGCTCTGAGCAGTCGGCTTCCCCAGCACCAGCTGTCTCCTGAGGGACCCAAGTCAGCGGGCTCAAGAAGAGCTTCGCCTTGGATTCTGATTAGTGAACACTCCGGTTTCTCCTAGTCTGCCTAGAACACGCTGCAAGCAAAGGCAGGGAGTGGTTGCAAGTCTGGGGCCCCTTTTCTGGGTACCCTGCCCCCATCTCCCTTCATCCTGGACTGCCCAGGACCCAAACCTGGGTTCATCCCATCCGGACAGCGACAGCTCCTCTGCCATCGACTTCCGCACTTAAACATGTCATATGAGGCTGAGCAAAGAAACACCAAATTTAATAAAGCCCAGGAACGGGGAGAGCTCTCCAACCCAAATCAATCCTCGGTGTGTTTTTAATTAAGTTATAGCCCTTTGTGATTAAAGAGTGTGAATTTCATTACTGTGACCATTTATCAAAGAGCGTACCTGCTGAACCTTTCCAATAGGCAGGGAAGAAGGCTTTTTATTTTCATCAACACCAAGTGCCCAGCTTGTATCTCGACTGACTCATCAGGGAGAATTGTCTCCCCTCCCAAGCTACCACCCACTCAGTACTGACAAAACCATGCCCGCCCTCCCCAGCACTGTCCATCAAAAGGCCAAGGCAGGTGAATATAAAACCTCTGATTTGGTTCAAGTAGCTCTTCCAACCCCCAGCCAGTGAGGTGTCTCCACTGCGAAAGTTCAGCCCCGGCCTCAGGAGTCGGTGCGCACAGAGGAGGGAGCCCGAGCATTCTCAGATGTTGAGGCTGACCTGCCTTGAAACATGGTCCGCTTCGAACGTTGGCCTGGCCACGGCTCATGGGGCTCCATGAATGAATGAAGACTGAATGTTAACAAATTGAAAGACCACTTAAGAGACGATGCCTTGTTAGTTTCTACATGTGTGTGTATGTACATGTGCTCTTTATGTTTTCCAAGATCGTTTACTTGAAGTATATACATAGAAAAGTGCTCAGATCAGGTGTGTACCAGATAAATTTCACATGAACAATTTGCAGAACCAGAACCAGATCAAGAAACAGAACACTAGTGCTCCCCCAAGTCCCCATAGTGTCCCACGTAATCACTAATGCCAGCCCGCCCCCACGACCACCCAGTGATAACCAGCATGCTGAATTCTACCAGTGTTTGCTTATTTTCATACTTTACTTAAATGGAATCATAAAGAGCTTGCTTTTTTGTGTCTGGTTTATTTCACTCAACATTACATTTGTGAGATTTATACGTGCGTATGTCCTGGTTTATTTACCCATTCTGCATCTGATGAATATTTGGGTCGTTTCCAGTTTGGGCAGTACGGACATTGCTGTATGACCCTTCAGAATTGTCCCAGACTGGGGCTGGGGACTGAGTCTTGCACCTGAGAGCAGCCAGTCAGGGAATGCACCCTTTTCCTGGGGAGAGGAGGTAGCTTCCGGCTAGGTGACTCTTTTCAGGTGAGGGCAATCACTGGGAGGGGGAACTCATCTGAGAGCTGTCTGATGTCAAGACCGTCTGGCTTGGGTGCCTCAGTCCTGAAGGGGAATCTGGGAAGCGCACTACAGAACACACTATGCTAGCGGTATTGCCTGGAAGCTGTAATTTGCATTTTCTGGTTTCTCCTGAGTTTGCACATCCTTTGGCCATTTGGATCATCTCCTTTGTGAAATGTTGATTCAGGTCCTTTGCCACATTTTCTATTGGGATATCTGTGTTTTCTTATTAGCTTCCAGGATTTCTTTATCTATTCTAGATAGTCCTTTAGATATATATTCTGGACATATATCTCTGAGAACTCTCCAAAATGCAGAATATATAAAGAATTCTTACAAATCAGTATGCAAAAGACAGACGCTTCAATAGAAGAATAGGCTGGCGGACCTGAATATATATATTGCAAATATCTTCTCCCCACTTTTCCACTGCTAATGCTTTTTTGATGAATAAAAGTTAATAATTTTAATGTAGTCTAATGTATTATATTTTTAATATGGTTAGTGCGTTTAGTGTCCCAGGTGAGCTATCTTTGCCTACTCTAAAGTCATGAAGATGTTCTCCTTTGTTCCCCTAAAATATTTGTGTTTTTTGTTTTTACCTTTTATCCTTCACCTAGAATTGGTTTGGGTATGTAATGTGAGGGAGGAGTCGTCACACTGTACTTTTCCATATGACATTCAATTGGCTCATAATAATTTATTGAAGGGACGATCTTCTTCATAATCAGCTAATGATATATGTGAGATATATATATATATATATATATATATATATATATATATATATGAAGTCTGGACTTCATTCTGTTCCATTTTCAAATTGACTTTTAACTGCCTTTGCACCAATGTCACATTGTCTCATTATTATAGCATTTTTTATATCTCGCATTGTAAAAAATAATCATTAAGCCGGCTTGGATCTTTACTAGAATTGAGCCAACTCTATGGGTTTAACATGAGAAAAGTTTATATATTTATGGTATTTGGTATTCTGGCCTCTTACTAATAGCATAGGCCTCCTTTTATTCAGATTTTCTTAATTTCTCTCAATAATGTTTTCTTATTTTCCGTGTAGAAGTTTTGGACACCTTTCATTTATTTCTAGAATTTATTTTTAGGCATTTGATGTTTTTTGATATTGTAAGTGGCATCTTTGCTCATTTTAATGGCTATTTATTTGTTGCTGATGTATAAAAATGTAACTGATTCCTATCAAGGAAAGTCCTATACTTTGACTTTGTATCCTATTTTATTAATTCTAATAGTTTGTAGATTCTATTGGATTTATTATGTATACAATCATGTAGTTTGTGAATAGCAGATTTAAATATTTTCTGTTGAACTAGATTAGACCTCTGATACGACGTAGAATGGAAGTGGGGATAGTGGGCAACTTTTTCTCATTCCCAACCTATGGGAAAGATTTTAGTATTTCAGTGTTGATAATGATGGTTGCTATAGTTTTTGTAGCTTGCCTCCATCTGACTAGAAAATCTCCTAATTTGCTAAGGGATTTTTATTTGTTCATCTGCTTGATCGTGGATGCCTATGGATGTTGTCAAATGCTTTTCTGCAACTGTTTAAATAATTCTATGATTTTCTTCTTTTTTTCTGTTAATATGATTGATTTTCTAATATTAAGCTACCCTTGCATAACTGGAACAAAATTTAATTGGTTGTTGAATTAGATTATTTTTCCCTAGAAGCAGACACTAGGTCAAGTATTGGTATCCGAGGAGGTGATTCCTGAAAACACCAGAAGGAATATGAATGTGAAGGGTTTCCTCTTTTCCTTTTTCTTTCTCTGTCTACACACACACACACACACACACACATGAATGGGACAATAAATATATATTAATAAATATGCATGGACATATATATGAGTATAATTTAAATGGGGATAGATCTATATGTATATATTTATGTGTGTATATAAATAAATACATTGATATATATATTGTAAGTGTATATATATATATATATATATATTGGATTTGATTAGCTGATATTTTTTTATTTTCTTTTTTTTTTTTTAAGTAGGCTCCACGTCTAACATGGGGCTTGAAATCACGACCCTGAGATTAAGAGCTGCATGCTCTGGTGATGGAACCAGCCAGATGTCCCTGATAGGCTAATATTTCATTAAGGTCAAGGTTATAGTGAGACTATGTTCATGAGAGAAATTGGTCTATAATATTCCTTTCTTGTAATATCCTTGTCAGGTTTTGGAGAAGGTTATAGTGATCTCATCAAAAAAGGGTGTGTTCCCCCTTTTCTGTTCTCTGCAAAAGCTTATGGAAGGTTAGTGTTATTTCTTCCTTAAGTGCTTAGAAGGATACACCAGTGGATCCATCTGGGCATTGGGGTTCTTTGTGGGATGGTTTTAAACTTATTTTCAAATTAGATAGATATTGGATATTGGACTACTCAAATTTTCTGTTTCTTCTTCTGTCAGCTTTGGAAGTTGTTGCTTTTTTTTTTTTTTTTTACTATAAGAAAAAGAAATCCCTGAGCACAGGAGAGCACCTAACTTGAGACATTATGTGAGACAAATGACCCTTGCAGAGATGTAGGCGGTTTCCCTGGCTGCTCCAGGGATGCAAAAGGTTAAATTAATTTATGATAGGAATGAACTTGTCAAGACAGAGCATAAAATGACCTGGAGGCAAATGCTAATGCATTGATTCAGAAGCATTTCCATGTTATCAACAGCCCTCCGTGATTATGTAAATTGGAAATAAATGATTGGCATTCACAAATGTGCCTGGGAGCACATATGGGTAATTAGCATGGCACCGAGGAAACCAGTTGTAGAAGGCAATTGTGACAAATCCACAAAAATAATGTTTCTTGGTTAACAGTTAATGATACGTGTCAGAGGGAGTCGAACTGCGGGGCCCTCCTCCTCCAGAGTGCGCTCTCCTTTCTTCCTCAGCCAGTCCTCCCAGCAGTGCTGAGCTCTCTACCTGACCCACTGCCAGAACTGGGAAATTGGAGACTCAGGACCAGGATGCCACAGAAGTCTATCGCAAAGCAAGATTCAACAGCTCCCTTCTCAGTTTGCAAATGGGCTGGAAGAGCACCAGCAAGAATGCTCGAATGTCAGGCTTGCTTCAAAGCCACAGTGTTTCACGAGTGCGGAGCTGGGGTTTCGTTACTAACACCAGCCGCAGGCAGCAGCAAGTCACGGTCCCTCCCCTCTCAGCTTCCAGTAACAATTCATAGAGAATGCATGGATCCCACAGCTCAGACAGGCTGAGGTCTGGAATAACACAAGGGCTCCGGTGCTATTAAAATCAAATGGGGTTTGACTGAAGGGCCCATGGAGCACAGAGACAGCACTTTTTATACTTTTTAACAGTTTGTACACACAGGTTGCGTGGCAGCTTGGGAACTGGTGAAAGAAGGGGGGGGTTAGGGGAACTCCCTGGGTTTCAGACGTGCTGAGCGCAGCGAGGTACTCTGTGTAGATGCAGGAGCGGCTTAAAGCAGGGAGGTAAGCTGGGGCTGAAATCTCTTGGGGACAGGGCCAGGGAGAGGGCTGATGCACAGGTGCTCCAGCTTTTTAAGAGTCTGCCAAGTTTGGGGCGCCTGGGTGGCTCAATCCTTCAGTGTCTGCCTCCAGCTCAGGTCATGGTCCCGGGCTCCTGGGATCGAGACCTTCATCAGGCTCCCAGCTCTGCAGGAAGCCTGCTTCCCCCTCTCCCACTCCCCTGCTTGCGTTCCCGCTCTCCCCGTGTCTCTCTCTATCAAGTAAATAAATAAAATCTTAAAAAAAAAAAAAGAATCTGCCAAGTTTAATGATGAGCCACGGCCAATTGTGATACTTTTGCTTGGCCTGGGGAGGGTCTTTTCTGCTGGCCAGAGACCCCAGGACAAGAGCAATTGACAGGGGATTTGGAAGCCCAGATCCTGGTTCTGTAAGGCCCTTGGCTCCTTGCAAGGTCTAGGTGAGTGTCTCTCCTTTATGGTAATTCTTTAAGGTGGTGGGTGGGTAAAACCCTCTACTTTGTGGCTAGAGAGTCTGGACTCACTGGAGATGCGAGGATCTGATAGCCACGGGAAGGCCCGGCCTGTTGGTTCTTTTAGGCCTTTGTCCTGGAGCCAAGCCCCTGAAACTTTTGATAAAAAGGTCCTGGAAGTCAAGGCTTGGGCGCTCAGAAGACCTGGATTGAAGTCGTGTTTCTGCCAGTAAGTTACTGGGTGATCTTACTGTTCCACACAGTGTCCCCAAATGTCCAGTGGGAGTGCCCCCCGATTTTGAGGAGAGCAGTTCTCAGGCTTTTTGGTCTTCGCAGGGCTCTTGGCTATGAAGGCTCTGTCTCTCTATTGATATTTACAGCTTTAGGAATTTGGATTGAGAAAACTTTAAAATATTTATTAATTCATTTATAAATTAACAATAATGTACCCATTGCGTGTTAACATAAATAACTATATTCTCCAAAACAAAAGTGACCACTGAGGAGAAGGACATCATTTCACATTTTTGTGGCTTTCTTTAGTGTCTTGCTTAATAGAAGACAGCTGCCGGATGCCTGGGTGGCTCAGCGGGGTGAAATGTCTGCCTTCGGCTCACGTCATGGTCCCAGGCTCCTGGATCGGTGGGGAGTCTGCTTCCCCCTTTCCCCCTCTCCCTCTTGATCTCCCTCTTTCACTCACTCTCTTTCTCTCTCAAATAAAATCTTTTTAAAAAGAATAAAAGACCACTGCATGCTTGTATCTGCTCGTGCATCCAGGCTGCCATAAGTCACCGGTGCATCTCTAATAAAAATTCACCGCAGTTGTGAGAGAAGGCAAGTGGAAAAGGCAGATGTCTCCCCCGCCCTCAGACCAAGTCCTGGACCAGGTGTCCTGGACCCCCTCCAGGTGTGTGCACATTGATGCTTAAGCTTGCTTCGGGAGGGGGCTGCTTTCTCACCCCCAAATCCTGAGGGAAGTGAGTCATTTTATTTCCAGAATCCTTACCTGTATTGGGGTCAGGTCACGGACATGACCGCGTCTGCCTACCAACTCGGGGTCTGTAACTGGTGCCGAAGGGCTTTATGTTGTTCACAAAGAGAAACAAAGCAAAAGCCAATAGAAACAAGCAAACGGCTACAGAGAAAGGTATATTCCCGTTTCCTGTTAGAGAGACTGAATGACTCCTTCACACATCAAGGTAATTTGGCACAGTGTGCGGAGTGGGCTTTCTAAACAGCGGGGCTGCTCTGCGGTGGGGAAGAGTAGACGCCTTGCAATTGTGCTCAGACAGACGCGAGAAGCCGGTAATGCTTCAGCCAACACTGCTCCGGGAGACAGCGGAGGACTTCGGGTACTGGGCGACAACCCCAGGGCCCGAGTTTGGTCAGGGGGGATTCTGCTGCCAGTTCCACGTGTGTGTGTGTGTGTGTGTGTGTGTGTGTGTGTGTGTGACAGAGAGAGAGAGAGAGAGAGAGAGAGAGACTTGGGCAAGTTAGTTACCCCTGGCTGCCCACCAATCTATAAAATGGAAAGACTGTCACCACCCTGCCCCTTCTCAGGGCTTTAGGGTACCCCGGCCACGAGGATGGCTGCAGAAGACCCTGAGAACCCGTGGCTTGGCCGGAAGAGGTCAGAGCCCCTCAGGAAGAGGCCGCACCCCAACGGGCCAGAGCAGCACCCACAGTGGAAGCCACTGGCCTCACCGTCTTGGGGAATGATGATGAAATTTCCCCCACCATCCTTCCTCCTCCCTGCACACTCCCCAAGCATCCTGTGTCCGTGCTGGCACATTGAGGTGGTTGGAAGGCCAAATTCAGAAAGGGTCTTTCATTCTCATTTTCTCACAGGCTTAGCTGAAGTCCCCCCACCACCACCACCAATGTGGTAGCAGATGTGACTTCCCTGGGTTTGGGTCGAGAGACAATGGTTTCCCTTGAAAAGCTTGCTGGCAATCTCCATGGTCTCTGCTGGGCTCTGGGAGGCAGCTGCGGCCACGCACCCAGGGGTTTTTCCCACTCTCTCCATTCAGAGCCCTTGCTGTCCGTCACCTACCTCCTATCAGCTGTGGGGCAAACCGTGACCTGCCCCCAGGCAGGCTGGCCAGCTGAGGCTGACAGCAGGACCCGATCCACTGAAGTGATGTGGACAGCGACTGGCAGAGGACCAGGGTGGCACCCATTCCAAGGGGCACTTGTGCCTTGCCGCTGTGGTCGGTTCCAGAGGCGGCAAAGGGGTGACAAGCACAGACGGCTTTAGCCGCTACTTGGAGAACAAACGGGGCTTGGCACTCATGGTCCTCTTTGCATACACACGGATCTCACCGCAACCAGCACATGGCAGAAGGGGAAGGGGAAGTTTGGACAACAGAGATGATCTGTTGCCAGGGCCTGGGATCAAAGCCAGAATGGCTGCCACCCACCCAAGGACCTTCCTCTCTCCGCGGTCGCTCTTTGGGACAGGGTGGGAGGAGCCCGTTGGCTTAGGAGGCTGTGGTGACTGAACTGAGGGGCCCGCGGCTTCACAGGAAGGGAGAAGAACCAGCCTCGGCACTCAGGCTGGTCTTCCCTGAATGGTTTATAAAGTGCCAGGATGTCCACTGTCTTCGTGGAACCAAGAGGTCAGCAAACAAGTAAGGCTCAGAGAGGTGAGGTGACTTAGTTGCCCAGAGACCCACACCTGGTGTGGTAGGCTAAGTACTGGCATCCAGAAAGTTCTGTGTCCTAGTCTCCGGAAACTGAACGGCATATAGTCAAGGGGAGGCTGCAGATGTGACTACGGATCTCTCTAGAAGCGGGGATCATCCTGGACTCTCTGGGTGGGCCCTAAATGCCGTCACAAGCGTCCCGATAAGGGAGAGGCGGAGGTGGTTTGACAGGGACAGAAGAGACCCCGGAAGCAGAGCCCCCCGCCCTTGGAGGCAGGGCCCTGAAGTGAGGAATGCAGGTCTTTGGCACAAGCTGTAAAGGGCAAGGAAACACCTTCTCTCCTCACAGCCTCCAGAGGCAAGCCGCCCAGCTGACACCTGGACTTTAGCCAAATGGGACCAACTGTGGCCTTCCACCCTGCAGAACTACAGGAGAGTAAGTGTGCATGGTGAAGGCTGGGAGGGCTTCACGGGGAGACAATGGTGGTTCAGGAGCCGGAAGTTGCTGGAAGCCACCAGCTAGAAGTCCCTTGCTTGAGGCGCGTCATAATGATTTACCCGATCGCTTCAAGGAAGGGACTAGAAGCATGGAGGCCGTGGCCGGTCCTTGGCCCAAGTGGTTGGGAGTCGGTCCATCGCTGACTGAGACTGGACCAGTGGCTTCTAGATTCTGGCTGAATCCCGGTGTCCCTGCCAACCCAAGGCAGCTTCTGTTTGACTCAGGCCCCTGTGGCACTGATGTGAGCACAGTCCACGAGGGCAGTTGGGGACAACTTTCATGCTCTGGTAGCTGTGCAAACCAGCCATTTCCCCTCAGAGAGAGGAGACCTTTGGCAAACTTCTGAGGCTTTTCCTTCCCTTGTGGCCTAACAGCAGTAGGCAGACCGGGCTGCTCTGGGAAGGAGGGGGCCCCACGTTCTTCCCTCCCCGGGGTCCCTCCCAATGGCCACAGTAGGTGGTGAGGGAAAGCGTCATGGCTGACAGCTGGGTGGCACTTGGCGATGTGAAAATTAAAACCACCGGGAACTGTCGGCATCCCTTCTCTTCTCTCCTCTCCCATCTCCCCTCCTCTGAGCTTCTCTCTGTTCTTCTCCTTCCTCCGTTGCCTTTTTCCCTGGTTTGTTGTATAGCCCTCATATTCCTCGCTCTGACAACTCTCTGGTTGACGGTTGGATTTCAGAACTTTTAAGAACTACTTTGAATCCTTAAGGTGTCTACAGACTGCTCAATTTGAGCAATGGCGGGGATGGGGCGGGGATGAAGAAGAGATTGCTACCCCCCCACCCCCGCCCAGTAACCCCAGCATCTTTACTTTGTGAGTCCCAGAACCTGGGCAAGTCTGAAAATTTATTTATTTATTTATTTTTTAAAGAAAGCAAGCAAGCTTGTAAGCAGGGGGCGGGGGGGGGGCGCGGAGAGGGGCAGAGAGAAAGGGAGAGAAAGAATCCAAAGCAGCCTCCATGCCCATGCCCAGTGCAGATCTCCCGACACAGGGCTCAATCCCAGAACTCTGAGACCATGACCAAAGCCAAAAATCAAGAGTTGGAAGCTTAACCGGCTGAGCTACCCAGGTGTACCGAAAAATTCATTTTTATCCCAAACTCTATTTCTAGTGGGCGCTTCCAAGTCATTTTCTTCGCTCTGCAGTGACTGGAATGGAAACGGCGCGGGGAGGAACCACAGGGTCTGTTTTTGAGAAACTGCCAGGGCGCCGCGAAGAAGGGGTGTGTGCGTGCCAGCTCGCGCGGGGACCGCGGGCTCCCGCGGCGGGGCACATCGCGGGGCCTGGAGGTTGGTCGGAAGTCGGTGCCGATGCCCGCTGGCTTCACGCCTCGGAGCGTGCGGCCGCGGAGCTGTGGGCGGAAACCCTGTTCAGTAAATGGAATCTTCGACCCTCCGGGGCTCCGTCTACCGCCGCCTCAGGAGAACTGCTTTTATGAAGCAAAGGGTGTCCTTGTAATGCAAATCACCACCCCTAATTGGCCTGCTTTGTAACTTAGGGGCCTTCAATTGCTTAAGGGGACCGGGTCCCTTTATCGCTATAGTACGTTTTTTATTTTGTTTCGCGCAAAGCTAGGAAGCTGCCAACTTCAACTCGGACCTCGCCGCTGCTACCTCCGGACCCGGAGAAGACCCTCTTGCACCCCTGGGGCAGGCCCGGTCCCCGGCCACCGCCTCCCCTCCCCTTCCCAGTGCAGGTTTGTGCCGAGCACTTAATCGGGAAGCGGGGAGTGCAGGTGGCACTCCGTACCACCTGGAGCCATCTCGGAGAGAGTGCCCGCGTCCTCTGAGGCCTGCGAGGAATACCAATTGCATGGTTACCGGGCCCCCTCAGGAGCCCACAAGAGGAAATTAAAAGGCATACACACGCCTGGAATAAAGGGCCCTCTTCTTGTAGCTAATCACCGAAATTGGTCACTGGGTTGTCCCCTCCCCCCCTCCGGTGACAGACATGGTCTTTCTCCTGTTCTGTTCCATCACTCCGTTCTCAGAAATGTGGGAGAGGGAGCCCAAGCTCCGCACGGGCTCCCCCTCCCAGGGCCTTCCAGCCCCAGCCCTCCCTTTCTCCCCAGTCCCTGCTTCTCCCAGCGGTAGGGGCGGCAGTTAGTCCCATCCCACGCGAGAGACAGATCAGTCCTAGACCCAAGGCCATACAGGTGGGAGGAGCGGCCAGGCATTTCAGTGACTGCCTCCTGCCGGGCCCCTGCAGGTTGCAAAACGCCTCCACTTCCCTCTGTGCATGCGCTCCACACCCCACTGGTGCGCGGCAGCCACTTTCCCTCAGTGAAGGGGCCTGAAGTGACAGACATGGTCATCAGGGGCTTTCATTTCAGGGCCAGGACCGGGACCCTCTGTGCTCCAGGGCCTGCTGCCTCCTGCTGGCGTGTCTTGGGCCCCCGTCCCCATCGGACAATGGGAGAGTCTCCAAGAGGAGTCTGGGCAGCCCCACAGGGCAGGAGCTGGAGCCCAAGACTCCAGCGGCTTCGAGGAGGAGGGGCTTCTACTTCACTGTCCCAGCAGCAAGCACTCTGGACACCTGCTGAAAACGAGCAGGAGGGAGGCCTCAGGAAGAGTCTCCCTTTCCCCTGCCAGGCTAGCCACTGGGGTTGGGGCACCTGACCTCCAGGTGTTTCCCCGCGAGTTCTGGAGAGTCTGTACAAGCTGTGATCTTGCCTCCTGTTGTGGCTGTGGGCACTTGGCTCTCAGTGTCCTATGGGTGGCATGGCCTGTGATCTTGGGGTTGACACGAGATCCTAACGTTCACACCATCGCGTGTTGAACGGTGGCCCCCGGAAGATATGCCTGCCTGGATCCTGTGAACATGACCTTATTTGAAAAAGGGTCTTTGTAGGCTCAGTGAAGTTAAGGATCCCCAGATGAGATATTGGAGAGGGAGGAGATTGGAAACCACAGGGAAGAAGGTGACGGAAAGCTGGAAATGACGAGAGGTTCTCCCTCAGAGCCTCGGACAGAGCAGGGCCCTGTGGACACCTTGATTTCTACTCTGGCCTCCAGAGCTGGAAGAGAATCCATCCATCCATCCATAATTTTCTGCATAAATCATACATTTCTGTTGTTTTAAGCCATCAAGTTTTTTAACATTTGTTTTGACAGCCGTGGGAAGCCAGTGTACATACCACAGAGAGGGGAAGGAAGGAGGAGGAGGGAGAAGGAGGAATGGAGAAGAAACCACCACCAGTCCCAAAGCTAACACTTGTGAGCATCTGCCGAGGGCCCAGCAGGCCCTTTCCTGGCCAAGGGGCCTTCCCTTGGCCCCAGGGAGTCCGGACAGGGGAGTCTGGCCAGGAGCCCAGGCAGCAGGACAGCATGCCTGCCTTAGCTTAGCTTAGACCTTAGCTTGGCTAAGCCTTAGCTTAGACCAGCACAGCTCAAGGGCCACTTGCTGGGCTGCTGATGGGTTCAGGCAAGAGAAGACAAATTTCTGACCTGCAGGAGATACCATGCAGCCAGCTGGACCCAGCACCTCCTAGCGTCCCCGGCTCCTCCCCAAACACAGCAGAGCTGGCCCCACAGGAGAGGAGGAGCCCTGGGACACACTCGGGGCACTGGTGGATCTTTTTTTTTTTTTTGTCACGCCTTTGCACACAGGTGTTCCTCCTGTTGTGACTCCCATCGGACAGAAACACGGGGCTAGGAAGCCAGAGTAGGGACTCGGGAGGTGGGGTGCCAAGATAATTTTCAGAGCCCATGCCCTCTCCCGCCTTAATGCTGCGACGCTTGCCCCGCTCCACGGACACTCTTAATGCAGTTCTGCCGCTGCGTTATTTTTTCCTGAAAAACGATTATCAAATTATTTGCATCCTAGCCAGGACACCATCCGAAAATCGAGGACACGCAGTATTTCGGTGACATGGAAACCTGACTTTGGCTTTCTGTGCTGTTCAGGATGGGCTCTGGGGTGTTCGTGTCCATCCTGTCCATTAGGAGCTGCTGATTATCTAAGCTTGCGATAGCCAAATACACCCACAGCTTTTCTTCAATAGATAAATAAATAAATAAATAAATCTTTCTTCCTGAAATCCTTGCAGGAGAAATGACTTTTTATTGCAGCTGCAGAATTTTCTAGCCCCCAGCTTGTCGCTGTGTTTTTATAATATCATGCTTGAGAGCGGGGAAATTGGTAGCGGGTTCTGTGTGTAGTCACGTCAGAGCCCAGCTCGGGCCCCAGCATTATAGCCCTGGTCTCCTATCATGATTATTTGCATGTCTCGTGCTTCACGAGACCAAGCTGTGAGCTCCAGAGGAGGGCAGAATTTCTGTCCTTCTCACCGCTGCACCCTGGACCCCTAGCACATAGTATGCTCTCAAGATTTGTTTCATGAGTGAATGAACGCGTTTACTGGGAAGCGAGGCTCAGAGCAGGTCACAAGCAAGTAGAAGGCAGAGCCCGGATGTGATCCTAGGGCTGATGTCACAGTTTGGGCTCTGCCCCCTCGCCCAACTGTAGTGACGGCAGGGTGGAGTCCTTGGGCTGATGCTCCCGTGGGAGCAGGTGGGCAGAGGCTGGGGGCCCGAGAAGAAGCTGGGGACAAAACCAGCCAGTCCTTGAGTGGGCGGGACACAAGGGGCGACTGAGGATGGCTCCCCCCACCCAGGGCTGTGCATCCTGAGGAGGGCCTGTTAGGGAGGTTCTGGGCACAGACTCCAGGGGCGCTGTTGAGTTGGGTTTGGGTATGATGTCTACCCATGGTCTTGGGGGTGGGGGCGCGGGGCTTAGGTTCCAGCAGCCAGAAGAGCTGAGAGGGAGATGTCTGGCTTTGGTTGAAACAAGGAGGAAGCAGGAAGGGGGCTTGGGAGACATCTGTACAACCTTGGGCAGTCTGGGCAAGATCTGCGCTCATCTCAGGTGTCAACAGAGTGAACCCCAAGTCCCTGTGCCAAGACAACTTTGCCAAGACAAGGGGGTCCCTGACAGGTTCTGGACTGAGGGCACTGTGCAGAAAAAGAGCAGCAGAAGCGGCCAGGGGAGGAGTCGGGAACTTTGGACGCCATGTGCTATGCTGGCTGACTCTGGACCCCTTCCATCTCAGCTGGCTCCACCCACCCCACCTCCCTCCAAATTGGTTAACTTCTTTGCCAACTGAGCAATGGGAGAAGCAGAGAGATACACACATCGCCTTTGATTCCTTTCTGCAGAAATCCGTTGTGTATCTTACCATGTGCGAGGTGTCGGGGACTGGAAGTTGAGTTCAACTCCATCCCCCGAGGAGAGAGACTCCTGTTAGGAGAATTGGCCAGGCTGATATGGACCCGTGGACCCTCGAGAAGGGACTAGGGCAGAGAGTCATTCTCAGCTCTGCAGGACTAGGAAGGCTTCTAGGAAGTGGTGAGTTGAGCCTGGAAAGGTGGAAGGAAGGTGAAAAGGTGTGGAAAATATCCTAGGTGAGGAAGAAGTGAGCTGAGGCCCAGGGACAGAGACCAGGGTATGCTGGGGAGAAAGGGGACTAATACGGGGTATGGATGCTCGTGAGGATGGGTGGGGGAGTGGGGAGAGCGTGGCTAGAGAGGTAGGCTGGGCCACGGGATGCTGAGAGCCGAACTGAGTGGCTCAGATAGTATCTCTCAGGCACTAGGGAGCTGTCAAAACCTTGTAAGGGCAGAACCCAAGTTGGCATTTGGTGGCTGAATGGAAGAATATACATATACATTTCCTTCCTTTCCTTTTTCTTTCCTTTCCTTCTCTTCTCTTTTCATTTCTTTTCTTTCCTTTCCTCTTCTTTTTTCTTTTTTTTCTTCTTCTCTTCTCTTCTTTTGCTTTTATTCATTTACTTACTTGGCCAGGGTGGTTTTGTGGTTGTGATCCGATTTGGGAAAAGGGTCTTTGCTGATGAAATCAAGTTAAGGATTTCAAGATGAACTGGAGGGGAGTAGGCTAAATCCGATGACAAGTGTCCTAAGAAAAGGAGTGACGCAGGGGAGAACAAGGAGGCCATTGAAGACAAGGCCAGAGACCGGAGGGATGCGGTCACGAGCCAAGGCACCACCAGAAGCTGGAGGTTGTGAGGAACGATCCTCTCCTAGAGCCTTCAGAGAGAGCACGAACCAACCGGCTGACACCTGGATTTCAGCCGTGTGGTACTTTCTCCAAGACCATGCAGGGTTCCCATCTGCCTTCCCTAGGAGACTGTGCACTTACAGAAGGCAGGGGCCATGTCTTTCTTGTCATTTTGGGCCCAGCAGGGAACCCAGGCCTGGCCCATACTGGGCACTTGGTGAACGTGGGCCGAGTGAAGTCATGGGGCCACCAAAGCCGAGAGACCACAGGGCCCTGTGTACACCAGGCGCCATCTGCCGTACATACATGGCTGTGTGCCCTTTTGTGTTCCTCGATCCACAGATAGTAAAAGTATCGCTAGCCGTTACGTGGAGCCTGCAGAACGTTTTAACACTGGAGTAGAGAGAGGAACTGCAGACAAGGCAATGAGGCCCGGCCCTGGGATTCTTCCTTTCTGCCTTTGCCTAAGCGGGACTGGAAGAGTCCCAGGCCGTGGCCTCCAAGGCCAGCCCAGCTTCTCACCAGCCTGGCTCCCGGCCAGCCACTCTCGGCCAAGCGCAGAGCACCGAGCGGGCAGCGGAGGCCCGGGCAGCCCCGCCAGCAGGGGCGAGAGGAGACCAGCCAGCTAGGAAACAGCCAAGGAGTTTCCAGTCCCATCTGGCCACTTCCTCACCTTCAGTCCCTTGGCGACGAGGCCGGTTTAGGATCTGCAGGCTGCGAAGAGCCTAGTCACAAAGAGCTGCTCCCGGGAGTGTCCCCGACTGCGGGGGAGGCACCTTTGCACTCTGCTCGCCCGGGGCTCCGTGCACATCCCGGTTCCAGCAGGGTTTCCCGGCTTTGGAGGATTGCTCGGTGCCTCAGGGCCCCCAGGGCCAGCGTGCTGGCTGAAGAGAAATGGTTTAGACAACTTGCTTTAAATAATCTGGCAAATGAATCTCCTTTCTTTATTCATTAGGGATATTTGCACCTAAATAGCCTCTTTGTTTCCCGTGATTTGGGTCCCCAGCCAAAGCAGGCGGGCACGGGGACCGACAGGGCCAGGGCTCGAGAGGGTGGGGAGATGCTTCTGCGAAGCCCAGAGACGCGCCAGGAGGGAGAGCCTTCCTCCGCCTCCAGCGCCCTCTCTTACCTCCAAGGCGCCTCCAAGAGCCTCAAACTCCAGGCTGAGGTCCGAGAGGAGTTCCCTCCGGCCCCCGAGGCCAAAAGCCAAGGCTATGAAGTCGTGTAGCTCTCGGATCACCTCCGGGCTTCTTGACGAGCTGCTGGGAGAAGGTGGACGGGGCGGGGTGGGGCGGGGGTGGTGGACGCTGGTTTTGCTGCACCTGTGGCTTGTGGCCTGTGGCCTGTGACCCGCCTGAATGGCCCCTGGGCCCTCACCAAAGTGTGCGGGGGCCCAAGCGGCCTCTCTCTGACAAACACTTCGGGAAATGAAGGCTGAGAAAAGAAAGGTACCCCTCCTGGGTGCTTTGTTAACGGAAATCTCATGGAACCTCACATCCCTGGGGATGGCGAAACTCCCTGAACATACCTCTGATTGGAATTTTCTTCATTTTCTTGCTCCAGACCCCCCCCAAAATGGAGAAAAGGCTTCTCTACAATTTAGCTACATTTTCATTCAGTTTGTTTTATGAGCATGAAAGGTTGAAACAAAGTATCCAGATTACCTGTATTAATGAGATGTTTTACATTGAAAAAAACACACAAGAAAGTAAGTTGCAGAGTAAAATATGAAACTCAGCAGGTTTGGAGTTTCTGCCACCAAGCTATTCAAAAAAATAATAATTAAGACGCAAACAGTAAACTGATTCTATGCATAAATTAGAGCGATCAAAGGTGAATGTTTGCTTTTAGATTATGATGTATGTAGATTTAGCTGTAAACTATGAGCTCCACGCGTTGAGCTAAACCTGTGCTCTCCTCAGGTGCGGAGGCTGGGCCAGGGTGAGGGGGCAGGTAACCCAGGCAGGGGCGGCGGTGGTGCTGCGGGGGCGCGGTGGTGGTGGTGGTGGTGGCTTCCTCCCCCGCAACGCCGTCGGAGGCCTAGAGCGAGCCAGCAGATGCCTGGTGCCGAGAATGCACAATGCGAGGCAAAAGGGACCATTAGAGCTGTCAGACTCCACAGAAACCCCCCTTCCCCGCCAGGAGTGCACACTGCTGGGTGCCATTAGCGAGGCAAAGAGACCTCGTGGGAGGGGGCGGGGATTTCAGTGGCTTTCCTCCTGTTAAGTTCTGAGAAGCGCGCAAGCCAGTCTTGCTGTAGGAAGAACTCAGTTGTGTCTACACACGTCCTTAAACTGTCTCCCGCTAGCGAGCTGCACAGACGGCAGCCGGCGCTCCGAAGAACAACAAGCAGACCACTCGGCAGATTGCTAAAATGCTTACGGATAAGCATCCCCAAACAGCGCCGTTACAGCAGACCAAACACTGGGGCATCTGAGACCCAAACAGCGCTCGGTGGAGAAGTCTTAATATTGGGAGTCTTCCCAGTCGGCTTCAAAAAGCTGGGGTCAGACATGTGATCAGGGCCCAAAGCCCGGGCTGCTAGAGACAGTATTCCACTATCCACTGGGGCAACCCCTGCTTCCCATACCCAGCCTGACCTCTCCGTGGCCTCACTGTCAGCCCCTCTGGGGAGGCAGTGGTAGGACCAGAGTGGATGCAGCTGGACCGGCCCTCCCTCATCCAGCTCCACTTTTCACACCCACCCCACGGGGCCCTCTGTACCTGCTCAGAGGCGGGGTGCGGGGCTGGCCACGGACACTTGCAGGGTGGGGCAAGGGGAGATGGGGCTTCTGGACCTGTGAATGACCCCTTCTTGCACCAAGGGGAGGAACCCTCGCCCTGGTTCTGGCCCAGCTTAGTCACTTGACCGTCCGAGGGACCTCCAGCATCTTCTGTGGCAGGGGCAGGTTTGGAGTCTCCGTTTTCCCAGGTGTGAAACCTTTACATGATTTCCCTGACATTTTTCACGGGCCTATTCTGCCCTTGGCTCATATTGATTGTCACAACGCACGGCCCCTATAAGCTGAGGGGGTGGGGACATGGTGAACCCCGCCCCCCGCCCCCCGACAGCCACTCCCAGGGCCTCCCACTCAGGGCCGCCCTGCCCACAGCCTTCCACCCTGGCAGTCTCGGTGAGGTCCGTAACTACTGATTATTTCTTACTTTCAAGGCTGGAAATACACCAACTCTTTTTATCCACAGATTCATGGCTGTCCCTAGAGGGTTAAAATATAAATAGCAGTTTCCAAGTGTACCAGTAAATAGAAGAAGCGAAGCAAACAGCTTCTCAGCTGGCCTCCCAGCCCCTCAGCGGACCCTCTGCGTGCGTGTTCTCTGGGCATGCTCCCATTTTGCTGAGGCCAGAGAGAGCCTGATGAAGTGGGCTAAAAATAAAATGAACAAGAGGCAGCAAACAAGCAAAGAACACTGCCCAGGGACCAAGCCTGCGCCCCAGGAGCCCACACTGGGTAGACAAGAGGGGCCTTGGGCTGGCATTGCCCTGCGTGGGGGGAGGACGAGCTGCAGATGATACTCTTAATCAGCCCTACAGTGGGAGGGAGCACCCTGTCCCTGGAGTGGTGACAGGACGGAGGGATGGAGATCGAGGACCCAAAGCTGCCCAGGCTCCCACCCCCGTGCATCAATCAGGTGGCCAGAGCGGACCCAGGGTGGCTCAGGGAGCCTGACGGTCCTGGAGCCCGGAGCCCTGAGCCGGCCGGGCCCAGAGAGCCTGTGGGAGGGACAGGCAGGGCCCTTCGGGTCTGCCAGGTCTCCGGTCCACGTCACAGAACAGGCGGGGAGACCAGGCCCCCAGGGGGCAGGGGCTAGCCGGGGAGACAGGTAAGTCAGGGCCAGCCCGGGTACCCTGTGTCCTTGGCCAGAGCTCTCTGTGGAGTCTGGGAGCCTGTGGTCTCCAGAGGACCCAGAAACCCCATCCAAGCCCACCAGGAGCAAACGACCCGAGGCCAGAGCTACTGGGAGATTTTCTCATTGGGGACTCGGTTGGCCTGGTCTGCTGACCCCGGTCACCTGCCGAAGGGGACATCTGTCGAGCACACGGACCCTGGGAACAGTGGACATGTCTCAGAAGCAGCCACCCCGGTCCCGAGTGGGCCCTGGTGCCGGCTGATGGGGCTCTGCCAATGGGCACCCGTGGCTTTCCCTCCTTCCCTCTTTCCCTGCACCCTTCCTTCCCTCCCTCTCCACCCCCTTCCTTCCCAGGCTGTCAGAGGAATGCAGGGACAGGGCCTCAGCTCCGGGTCCCCTTTGCCTCCCACGTGAACGTCTGTCTGTCTCCCACGGCCCTTGAATCACGGGCTGCTCTCCACAAGCGGAAGGCCACTGCCACCTGTGGGCCTGTGGCTTCCCCAGCCCCCCTTGGTGTGGGGCCTCTCAGCAAAGGACAGCAGGCCACATGGGTCGCTGGCCCACAGGAAGGTCCCGGCCCAGGGGATGCACACACAGGGCCCTGGTGGCAGAAGCCTGCCCGCCAACACGGAGATAGCCTGTGTCCCCAGTGTGGTGGGAATGCACAGAGGAGACAGCCGAGGGCTGCCATCCGGGGCCCCCCTCCTCACCGAGCCCTCTCCCCCATCCTCCTCAGAGGGCCAGCGGGGGTAGGTCCCATGGGGCAGAGGAGTGGCCCTAGAGACTGAGACCACTACGGGACGAGCCTGGGATGGACACACGAGGGCAGGAAAAGGCCCGCCTGGTGAGGGGCCCCAAGCCCCACTCGGGGCAGGCAGCTAGGCCCCACAGGACCCCACCTCTGGGACAGCTTGGGGGCCCGAAGCCCTAGACACAGGGCTCCGGGGCTCCAGAGGGGTCTGGTTGAACCAGAAACCCATGGAGGACCTGGGGGCCAAGGTGACCAAGGAGGAGGCGGAGGGTGGGTGAGGGGCTCCCTGTGCGAGCTCACAGGCCTTCCCTCTCACCCTAGTGCCAGAGTGGTATGTCCAACAGTCTTCCCCCTCCAAGGGACTAGGACCAAACCTGAACTTCAGCACCCTGCCCCCCCCACACACCACCAAGGAAATGCCTGAAAGGAGTTCCCCAGTCTCTGGAGCCCAGCCCTGTCTTCCTAATTCCTCCCCGGGCCCCGGCCCTAGAATAACCCACGGGCTCCTCCATCTAGGATCCAGGGATGGATCTTTCACCTTTCCCCTCGGACCACAGCCCTGCTTCCCACCTAGCAATGGTGCCACTGGGAGCAGGTGAGAAGGCTGAACCCCTTTTGGGACTTGGCCTCCTCCCTCCCCTCCCCACTCACTCACATCATATCCCCCATACTGATAGGAAGCCTTTTACTCTCAACCTTACATACATTGAATGGCTTTGTGGGGCCTCCCCGGGGGTCGGCGTCCCGCTTGGACTGTGGGACACTCACCCTTTATAGATAGTGAAATTCAGTCGAACCACAGAAATTTGCAATTAGAGCTCATGTGAGGTGTGTACTTATTTTGTTTTTCATGACGAGTTCTGGGGATTCTCCAGCATCCCGTTGTTTCACTGTTCAGAGCCCTTTTCCCTAAGCTGGACCCAGAGAGGACAGCCCAGCTGAGCCTTTTGGAATAGGGACTTCCCTCTCTGCGGCTTGTGGGATTGACTTCCATGAAAACGGAGACCCGTTTAGGACAAGAGTGGCCCTGTGGTCCGCTGGACCCCAGCTCTACGTTTCTTATCTGGTTTCTTGGAAGCTAAGTTTGGAAGGATCCTGGTCTTGGAGTTCCTCTTGGCCTAAGGGACCCATCCTCTTCACAATGTAGAAAGAAAAGATCAGAAACCGAACTACAGACAGTTGCTTGTGAAAAGGCTGTTCCCCTGCATTCCTCCAAGAGTTGCTGACATCTCGAAGCAAACAAGTCTGCCGAGGGACAATTAGGCTGATGCAGGCTCTCTGGATTTCCATTCCATTTCTTTTAACTGCCTCTGAGAGTGCTGAACTGCCAGCCCTGGGAGGTAAAATTGAACCCAAGGATTTTCCCAGCTCTCTGGAATGAAGTTTTCGCTTCTTTAATTAGAGTCCCAGAATGTCAAGCCTGCAGGGGCCCTTGGGATCAGCTGGTCTGTCCCCATCACAGGACTGACAGGCAGACTGGGAGGCCCAGCTGGGGTCCCACCCCTTCCTCCCCCTCTGCCAGGGCCCTTCCTGTTACACCTTCTGCTGCTAGTTTTTCCCTCTGAGTTCGACTTTTCTTGCAGACACACTAGGTGCTCAGTAGGTCCTCGGTGAAGGGAATCTGAGTTCTCCTGCCATCTCCCAGGCTGCAAGTCTTGGATCCACTAGGCATTTGCCCTTTGGAGTAAGTGGACGTCAAATTTCTTTCTCTAGACCCCAACACGCGCAGGAGACCATGCAGCACCTCTACCTGGTTTTGACCGCTCCTGCTGGTTCAGTCCCAATCTTATTTGACACCTACATTCCTGTGCAGGGCACCTCTGTTCTCTGAACATGCCAGGCAATTTCCCACCCCTGGGCCATTTCTCTTGCTTGTCCCAGACCCAGGTGCTAGTCAATCCTGGCTAGCCACCAAGACCCTTTTTCTTTTACAAGGTCCATCTCTGGGATTCCCTTTTCTATGAAGCATTTCTAAAGAGAACTCCATCACCTTGCTCCCTCCTTCCCCCACAATTTACTCACTTACTCAATGGATATTTTAATGGGCGCTCACCGTGTGGCAGGCGCTGTTCTAGCCCCAAGAGGTACAGCACTGAACAAGTCTCTGCTCTCATGGAGCTCACGTTCTAGTGTCTAAGAGAAGCAACAAAGGGAAGAAGTAAATGATGTAGAATTTTGGAGGTGGAATTAATAGAGGAGTGAGTGCCTGGATAAGTGAGTGGATGAATGTGAACGACAGGGAGGGGTCTCCAGGCTCAGGACACTTGTGGTTTTTAGCTTTGCCCAAACTCCCTTACACCTGAAAGCTGGGTGGCTTGAGCGTAGGATTTCTGAGGCCCAGGAGAAGTCAGCTGTGGCTCTCATGCCAGGGAACAAAGGAGAAGTGACTACAGAAACTCAAGATAACAACTTTGTGGCCCGTGCCACAGTTTGGCTTCAGTGGATTGGGGACTCTGGCTGTCTTTCAGGGGAAGATGTTTCTGGGCACCTAGCCTTCCTGATCCAGCACCTTCCTCATGCCCAGGATGTGCTCCCATAGCACCTTTGATTTCATGGCAAGCACCAGTAGTATTCAGAATGAGAGGCCTTTACATTTTCATATAGAAGAAGAAAAAGTAAACACCAACTCCTCCCTTAACCCATTCTTTGTTAAATATGTGTTGGAATTAGCTCCTTCTTATACAGCCAAATCCCTTCTAATTATTTGCCAAAGATTTTCATATCATTATTAACCAAGCAAATCTTATCTTAAATCTCAATTTTATTTGCTGTCTAAGAGATTAAGGGAATGATTTTATGACCTAAAATGTGAATGGTCTCTTTCTAAAAATCCGATTTGGTGGTGTAATTGAGTTGTGAACACTGTTTTAGTTTTCTTACAACGTATATAATCTGCTCTGGGACTTTATTTTCTCAAGAGACTTGGTTTATCTGCTCTTTATACACATCCAGTCTCTGTAAATATGCTTTTGCCTTTCCATAATACTATGAGACCTGAATGCTTTGGCACAGATCAGCAGGGGCAGGAGATGGAGAGGAAGGTTGCCATGCATTTCAACAGACTAGGCCGACAGAAAAAAAGAACATTTTAAGCATTTACAAACTATTTGCAATACCTTTTATTCATTTTGCTTTAAAGATTTTAATTTTTAATATTTTTTATTTTTTTACTTAAATTCAATTTAGTTAACATATAGTGTATTATTAGCTTCAGGAGTAGAATTTAGTGATTCATCAGTTGCATGTAACACCCAGTGCTCATTCCATCAAGTGACCTCCTTAATGCCCATTTCCCAGTTACCCCATCCCTCCCCTCTCCAGCAACCCTCAGCTCGTTCCCTAGAGTTAAGAGTCTCTTACAGTTTGCCTCCCTCTCTGTAGATAATCTCTATCTTGAACGTGGGGCTGGAACTCAGAACCCCAAGATCAAGAGTCACATGCTCTATGGACTGAGCCAGCTAGGCACCCCTCAATATTAGATATGTTTTATAGTGTTCTGTGAATTAGCCTAGGGTTAATTGGGTTGTTGTTGTTTTTCAAGTTAGTTCTTCCTTTAGTTTTGGTCACTATTTTTTGCTGTTGCTGTTGTTTTGGGTGACCTTTGCCATTGGGAAGACAGTGGCTTACTTTTCAAATGGTGTGTTCGGGGATGTCCTTATGATCCAGCCGGGTTTGGACTGCAAAGAGAATGCACTCAACACTACCCAAGAGGGCCTGAATATGACCCAAAGTCCCCCTTCAACTCCCAAAGCCCAAAGCCACGGGTGATGTGTCATGCTCAACAGCCTGGCTTGTGGGCTCTGTGGGCAGTCAGGAGCTCTCGGGCTCTTGGGAGCACCAACTGAACTTTTAGGACTGAACAGCAGAAAACACACCCCCCTGACTACTTTGTGGGTCTGTTTCATCAAACTAGAATCATCTCTCAGTTTCTGGGCCAGAAAGCTTAGCATTATCTTTCAGTCTCCAACCCCCTTACTCTTCTACTGACTCGTAACAAAGTGCCATCATCTTAACTTTCTCTTCTCAGTGTCTCTTGGATGCATCCCTCCCTGTTTCTCCTGCCACCTCCTTCATCCAGGCCCCTGTGATCTCAGCTTGAACACCCCAATAACCCCTGTGTTCTTTTGTTAGCCTCATGCTCCCATGCTGAGACCCAACTTGACTCTCCATTCATCCTCCTAAGAATCTCTCTCTTTTTCTCCCTGACATGCTAGGGAACATTGTGCCCCACCCAACACCAACTTCAGGCTTTTCCAACTGATTTTCTAGATCCTTACTAATGTGGCTATACCCAAACTTTAGCCTTCTAATCCCTAGTGAACACAGCCTGGGTCAGTAGCTATTGAGAGACATCCGTATTCTGTTATTTTGGTATAAAGATGGACAGACAGACTGGTGGAATAGAAGAGTGAGCCTGGAGACAGCCCCATGCACAGATGAAGTCTGATTTATGACAGAGGAGACAGTGCACAGGAGTGGGGAGAGAATCGTCTTTTCAGTCGAGTATGCAGGGACAATTGGGTATCCACAAGGATAAAAAATGAAATAGGTCCCCTACTTCACATCACACACAAAAATCAAGACCCGGTGGCCTGAGGACTTAAATGTAACAGGTTAAACTATAAAGCTTTCAGATCTTAAAGGAGAATATCTTCATGACCTAAGGGTAGGGAAAGATGTCTTAAACATGGCATGAGAAACACGAAGCATAAGGGAAAGGGGGACAAGCTGGACTACATTAAAATGAGGGGAGAAAAGTCAAACTCATGGCAACAGAAACATAGTGCACAAAAGTGGTTGCCAGGGGCTGAGAGGTGGGGGAAAATGAAGAGAGGTTGGTCAAAGGGTACAAACTTTCAGTTATAGGATGAGTAAGGTCTGGAGATCTCATGTCAAACATGGTGACCATAGTTGATTGCGCTGGATTGCATAACTGAACTTTGCTAGGGGAGGAGAAATGCAGTGTTCTCATAAAAAAAGGTAAATATGTGAGGTGATGGATGTGTTAACTAACTCAGTTGTGGGAATATTTTTACAATGTCTACATGTATCAAATCATCACATTGAACACTTGAAATACATTACAATTTTATCTGTCAATTATACCTCAGTAAAATGGGGAGGAAAAAGTATTCCCATTAGACTGGGAGTTCCATGGGCAGTGGAGCTAAGTGGAACCCTGGGGGGCCAACATAGGGCACATCTCAGGGCAGAGACACTCCAGAGAGTTGTGGTTGATGAAATTAGGAGGATGCTCTCAAGGAGTGCTACCCTTGATCTGCTTGGGAGGAGATATCTGTCGACTGCAGACCACTGTGTCACCCAAAGCACACCTGTGCTTTAAGAGGCTGCCATTCAAAGCTCAGGGTGGGATGTATGTAGCTCCCAAGACTTGGACACTACCTCTGGAGACCCCGCTGGGAAGGTAGCTTGGCACTGGCTGGCCACAGTGCCATTGCTGCTCACAACTGTGGTCACTGACCTCTTTGGGCCCCCTGTGGGCTTTCTTTTTGCTGGGCTTCGTCTTTGTCGTCAGCACTGTTTACTTTTTGCCACTCAATCTACTTTCCTTTTAGGGTGCTGTTTTCTAGCTTATTTTACTATTGGAAAATTTTTTCTACCTTTTAATTTTTTCCCTCTCTTACTTTCTTTGTTTATTTTAAGCTCTATGTGGGGCTTGAACTCATGACCCCAAGATCAAGAGTTGCATGCTCTACCAACTGAGCCAGCCAGGCACCCCTGTACCTTTTTATTTTTAACTTGTTTTGACAAAGGACGGGCAACATCATCATGAGGGAAGCAACTTTGAGGAGAACTTCTTGTCTAGACCAGGGAGGCTGGAGGTCCTTGGTGGAACCATCATTTTGACACCAGGGCACCCCTTGACCACTAAGTCATTCTGGGGGTCTATATTTATACTTCAAGATGCCCACCTTGGACTGGACAACTGTCTGCCGGAAACACAAGGAAAATGCTAGATGGTGCTAACACTGAATGACTAGAGTCATCCAACAAAGGTTTCACTAGGGGGCCCATTAATGACAACTGACCACAGCAATGAGGGGAAAGCAGTGAGTTGGAAGGCCAGCCCCAAAAGGCCTTCCTAAGGTTTCCCTTCACCTGAAACGCCTGGGAGGGTGACCCCTGATAGAGTTATAGGAATTCCTTTGGACAGAGCCAGGCCCCAGGAACACCCTTAACTGTGCACTTACAGATGTTCTGTTCTGGAACAGACCTTGCTTTCTTCTGAACTGAGGTCAAGTTTTAAAAGAGATGAGCATGACAGTTGACAGTAATGTGGAATGGGATGCAGAGGGCACAAGAGATGGACTAATAAGCATTGTTCCATAACCATTGTTCGTTATGAAAAGAAAGGTACCATCATTTCTCTAAATTCCAAGGGGACACTGTTCTAAGAACGGCTGCCATTTTGTGAACTGCCCCACCCCCCTGTTGATGATCTCCTGTGAGGTCCTGCTACCAGAGTCCCATGCCAACCTGCAAGACACTCTTCTTGTCATGACAACCTCTATCTTCCATAGCATGATACATGGAATGCTCATATGGCCAACTTGTGGACACCACTCAAGTAGTGTGCATTATTCTGGCAGGTTTTTCCGTTTCTAAATGAAAGTTGTCAGAAGGTTATAAGAACAGCCAGGCCCATGGTTGGGGCATAAAGACCTGGAACTTTTATGTTCCCATCTGGAAAAGGACGAACAGTGTTGGAAGGGGGGGGCATCCCTCCTGGGAGCCTGGGCTGAACCTCCATCCCAGCTGAGGGAAGGATGCTTGGAGGAAATCAGGACCACTTTCCTTTTGAGTGAGTGATGGGGAGACATTTTTCCTGTTGGGGGCTGAGATCAGGAAAGGGGAATAAGCAGATAGGCTAACTCACAAAGTCCAAGTCAGTTACCAAGGGGCTTAGTTTAAGGATTCAGAAACAGTCCACAGAGCTCTCCAGACATGCAGGGGCAGAACATGAAGGCATTCCACAGGCCTGAGGACTGGTGGAGTCACCAGGTGGTAGAAGAAGGGTGGAAATGTTAGGTGGCTTGGACTGTGAATCCCAGGAGCAAGCCCTTCATCCAGAGCAGCAGGAATTACAGCTCTGTTGAGGGACCTATGGCCTCTGGGCCCAATGGACCTTGCTTCTCAGAGCCAAGAGAATAAAATGTGCCCAAGATAGAGAGTTAAGGGTATTCTCTCTTTTCCTGCTAGAACCCCAGTCTGCTGTGTCATGAAGAGGTGTGGGCGGTTTGGGCAGTACCAGGAAGAGACCCTTGGCATGGCTTTTGGCCAGGTAGCAGGGTGGTTTCTATAAGGGGCTCCCTGGGCAGCAGATATCAATAAATGGGAATGAATTTTGAAGAGGAAGAAGATGGTTTGTGAACACTAACAAGAGCTCCTTCGGGAATTCCCAGAAATAGTTAAGGGGTATGTTAGTCAATTTGGGCTACTGTAACAAGATTTCACAGACTGGGTGGCTTAAATAATAAACATTTCTCACAGTTCTAGAGCTGGGAAATCCAAGATCAGGGTATTGGCAGATTTGGTTCCCATTGAGGGTCCTGTTCCTGGTTTGCAGATAGCCACTATCTTGCTGTGTCCTTACATGGTGGAGAGAGAGGGAGAGGGTTCTGTTCCCTCCCTCTTCCTATAAGGGCACTAATTTCATCATAGGGCTCCACCCACATGACCTCATCTAAACCTAATTACCTCCCAAATGACCCACCTCTAAGTATCATCCCACTGGGAGGTAAGGGTTAAACATGATTTAGGGACATAAACATTCAGGAGCCTAAGTGCAAGTAGGGGCAAGAACTGGGCCTTTGGCTTATTAATATTCTTAAGGACCCTGTATCTATAAGCAAATGAGGCCCTGAACCCACAGATTACAAGGTGATATGAAGCCTGTGAGGAGGCAGTGTTAGGAGTGCAAAGCTGCCTTTGCCTGCTCCCCACCACATCAGGCCCTGGAACAAACACACAGCCAGTCTCGGGATGTTGGAGTTTTCCAGATTTCTAGCCCCTAGTGTTTCTTGCACTAAATGGTTAAAGACAGTGGCTTTGCTTCATGCCAGTCTAGTGAAACCAGTGCTTCAGTGCCCGAAACCCCTTCCTGGTACAGCTTTTGGTCAGTGGAGACCACAGGAGAATCGAATGACTTTTGGAAAACGTAAGTTAAGTAGAAGCCAGTGCTGTGGTAGTTTGCACACAGTGGCCCCGATCTGGTGGCTTCTCTTGTTGACACGGGGTGGGTCCCAGTCCTGTAGCTGCCTCAGCTCCTGCCAGCTTTCTTCCTTTAGTGGGGTCAAGTGTGTGTGAAGCTCCTGGGGAGATGCACCAGTTTCCCTTGCAGGTCACTCATGGTACCCAGGTTGGAGGTGGCCAGAGACAGATGGGGGTAGCAGTTTGCCCTAGTTCTTGCCCATGTCTCATTTTCCCTCCTGACTGTTAGCCTGGGTGACAGCAAGCTCAATGCCTGATGCTTAGAGCCCTCCACCAGCCCCCAACGCCCACCCCAGGCAGTGGGTCCCATCCTACGATAACCCTGTTATTCTATACCTTGGCTGTGATTCTTCAAGTCAACCCTGGCTGGTGTGGATACACACCACAACCCTGAAAGAAAGAGAGTTTAGAAGCCAGGAGAGTGGATGGTAGGTGGGCAGAAATATACAAAAACACAGCATCCTCTAAGTAGTAAAATTACTTTGCATTTGTGACTGCAATCCAAAGGTGAATACAGTTTTTTGGGGGTGGGGTTTTTTTAAAGATTTTATTTTATTTTATTTTATTTTTTACAGTAATCTCAATACCCAACATGGGGCTTGAACTCACAACCCTGAGATCAAGAGTTGCATGCTCCACTGAACTGAACCAGCCAGGCACGCCTGGAGACTTTTTTCTTTAGCTTTATTGACAACAAATAATTGTTTATATTTAAGGTGCACGACCCAATGTTTTGTAAAATGATTATCAATACTGTATTGCATACTTGAACACACTTTAAAAAATCCAACCCACAGTAAAAACAGCTTTTGTTCCTCTAAGATGTGCTTGGGATTGTTTAGGGAAACTTGAGCTTCCTTGGTGATGTCAAGTCTTAGAGTCCTAGGGGGCTACTGCCACAGCTCAGCGGACAGCTTGGAGGATGTGGGCTTAGGTCAGGTGACCACTTGTTGATTCTAACCCTTCTCTGTTCTTCCTCATTATAAGACCTTAAACATGTCCCATCCCTAATTTTAGGTTTCAGTTTCCCCATCTGCACAATGGCTTGTTTGGATACATTGATGACTTCAAACATTTTTACCTTATTTTTTCACTTTTTATCTTAAAAAATTTTTTTTCTAAGTAAACTCTACACCCAACATGAGGCTCGAACTCATGACCCTGAGATCAAGAGTCACATGCTCTACCAACTGAGCCAGCCAGGCACCTGTCAAACATTTTTATACTAAGAAATCCGTTTTGCAGCAACACCCAACACAAGTACGCATACGAATCAGTATAAAGTGTAACAAAAGTTTCATGAATCAATACTTAGACTGCTACTTAAGATACTACTATACTCCCAAGGTTTGTGTCCCTAAAACACATATGTTGAAACCTAACTTCCAAGGTGATGGTATCAAGAGATAAATCCTTTGGGAGGTGATGAGTTTGTGAGGGTGGAGCCCTCATGAATGGGACTGGCATCCTTATAAAAGAGACCCCAGAGAGCTCCCCTGCCTCTTCCATCATGAGAAGACACGGCGACAAGTTGGCTGTCTGTGAATCAGGAAGTACACTCTCACCAGACATCAAGTCTGTTGGTGCCCTGATCTTGGACTTCCTAGCCTTCAGAACTGCAAGGAGGAAATGTCTGCTGTTTAAGCCTCTCAGTCTATGGTATTCTGTTATAGCAGCCCAAACAGACCAAGAAATTGGTACTGAGAAGGGGGCATTGCTGTAACAAATCTCTAAACATGTGGAAGCAACTCTGGAACAGTAGAGACTGGAGCCTTCATTGCTGTGCATGGGCCTTTAGCGAGAGCTCAGGAAGGAAAGAGGGGTGCTAGAGACAAAGCCTCAGTCTTCTGGATGGAAAAGGTCACTGATGAGATCTCACATGAAAATGAGGACATGTTGTTGGCAATTGGAGGGGAGGCAATCCTTGTTATACAGTGGCAATGAACTTGGCTGAACTGTGTTCATGTTCTCGTGTTTTATGGAAGGCTGAACTTACAATGAATGAAATAGAATATTAGCTGAAGAGATTTCTAGCAAAGCGTTGAAGGTGAGGCTTGGTTCCTCCTGACAGCTCATAGTGGAATGTGAGAAGCAAGAAGTGACTTAAAGATGGGACTGTTCAGCAAAAAGGAAATAACTCAGACTGGGAGAATTCTAAGCCCACCCATATTGGGAAAAATGAGAACCCTAAAAGTATAGCCAAGCAACCCTTTGATATGGAGAATAGCATGGATGTAAACTACAGACCGTCATCAACAAAGGTTAGGCACAGAGGTGGGATGACACCAGCAGAAACACTGCCACCTGGAACTAAAGGAGACAAAGAAAGTGAGGTCAAAATGAAGAAAGAATGTTGGACTTCTTAGACCCTATAGGACTGGAGGGTAACGCTATTCAACTGCAAACATGACTTTTTCCCTAAGGCTCAGGGTGCCTGCATCAGGCCATGGCTGTCCCCACCTAGGTTTCAAAGGACAGGGCGGCCACGTGGAGCCATGGGCTTGGGAGTCCAGCCAATGATAACCTTGGGGTACCAGCAGAGAGCCAGCTCGGGGGCAGGGCCTAACCAGAGAGCCACCATGGGCCATTCCAAGGAGCTGGAGGGTACTGTTGCCAGCCCAGTGGGCCTGAAAGAGCATCAAGCCAAAGGGGATTATTCTGGATCCCTAACGTTTAATGTCTGCCCTGTTGGTTTGAGACTTACTTAGGATCCATCTACCTCTTTATTATTTCCTATTTCTCCCTTTTGGAAGGGGACTATCTATCCTATGCCTGTCCCACCACTATAACTTGTTCGCTTTTGTGGGTTCATAGCTGGAGAGGAATTGGCCTCAGGATGAACCAGACCTTGGGTCTTGCTCATTGGTGATCTAGATGAGGTATAGATGAGCCTTTGGCCTTAGGATTTAGAGCTCTTGCCAGAACCAGTTAAAACTTCTTGGGCTGCTGGGTGGGATGAATGTATTTTGCATGTGAGAAGGACATGAATTTGAGGAGCCAGGGGCAGGATGCTTACTGAGACTGAATATGCCAGAATTCATATGTTGAAATCCTAACCGAGTGTTTGGGAGGTGATGAGGTCATCAGAGTGGAGCCCTCATGAATGAGATTGGTGCCATCATAAGAGACCCAGAGAGCTGCCTCAGTCTTTCTGCCATGTGAGGACACAGTGAGAAGATGGCTGTCTATGACCCTTACCAGACAGCAACTCTGTTGCTGCCTTGATCTTAGATTTCCCAGCTTACAGAATTGTGAGACATAAATGTTGTTTAAGCCACCCAGTGTATAGTTTTTTGTTGTTATTATCATAGCCCACAAGGACTAAGATGATACACTTGAATATTTTCCATTATGTTCTTTTTATTCTGTTTCATTTTTCCAAATATGCTGATTGAGGCTTGCAAATGTGATTTTAGGACAACTGCATGTGGGTCATGAGTTGTAGTTTGAACAACAAACTCTAGATGCTTCTAGTGTGTTCAGTGTGTTCAGTTAGCCCCCAGCTCTAGGACATGGAGGGGGGAGGGGTTTGGAGTCCTATGTTGGTAGCCTACCTCTAAAGTGGCTTCCTCTGAGTGTGGACCCCTGGAGGGGGCTGCATTTTCTCCTCTGCTGGAAAGGCAAAGACATTCAGTCCCTGCCCTTCACTCCCACAAGAGGAAAAAGCCTAAGACCCTGAAGATAGGACCCTGTGGCTGGTCCTTTCTGCCATTGCATCTAGGACTACAGAGCCCAGGAGAGCAGGACTACCCAGAGAGGGCACTGACAGTGCTCATTTTTGGCCATTGTTTACAATTGCTGGGACAAGGCAGGGAATGGCAGCAAGGGGCATGAGCTGCACCAAGGGGCCCTGGGGACAGAGCATCACTCTGACCTAGACAAAGGGCTAGACACTGGGCTGGGTGGTTCAAGGTCCTTCTGGCTGAGAACCTGACTTGGGTCTTCCTGACCAGGGAGGCAGGCAGACAGTTACAGAGGATTCAAGCAGTTAAATAAGCCAGCAAGTTCTGACCAATATCAATGCAGCCTGGGCAACATGAGCGTCACTTTACGTGTGACCCTGGCCAGACCATGGTCCCAGTTATTCCATCAAACACTAATCTTAGTGTTGCTGTGAAGGTGTTTTGTAGTAGTAGGCAACATCTACAATCAGTTGACTTCAAGAAGACTGCTGATTCTTGATAACGTGGATAGGCTTCATACAATCAGTGAAAGGGCTTCCAAGGTTTCCCAAAGAAGAAATCCTGCTTCCAAACAACATCAGCAACCCCTGACTGAGTTTCCAGCCTGCTGGCCTGCCCTACAGATTTGGGACTTGCCAGGCCCCACAATTTTGGGGACCAGCTCCCTAAAATCTATCCATCTCTCTATTCATCCATTCATCTATCCATCCACCCCCCCCCCCACATCCATCTATCTAGGTCCATCTGTCTATCTCATCTCTTGGCTCTGCTTCTGTGGAGAACCTGACTGATCCAGGTTGGCACTCTGTGGGCACCCCCAGGACCTGGACCAACTATAGCCTCACAGCAAATGGAGGTTTAAACAATGACGGTTCTGACCAGAATTAGTGGTTAACATTTACCTGTGCTGTTCTGACCAGGCAGCTCTCTTCCCGGCAGCCCAGTGGTAGCTGGAGAAGGTGGCAGATGAGGCTTGGGGGTAGACTGAGGGCTTCTCCTCTCCGGAGTAGGGGCTCTTCCACCTGACGTCTCCATGGCAGAAAAGGACCCTGAAATGGCAACAAGGGGCATTCAGGACTGGGTGACACCAACGAGCTCACCTCTTTTTTCCAAAGTGCAGCCTCTCTGCAGGTTGCTGGTAGTGATCAGAATCGGAAATGAGATGACCAGAGGGAGAGTGCCTCCCCGCTGGGGGGCCCAGGGTTGCACTGACTTCTGTGGTCCCAACACTTCCCCTTTTGTGGGCCCCTTCTTCACTAAAAAAATACATAACAACTATAGTTTATGACTCTTGCTATAAAGATGAGGATGTCAATTCATATGAATGTCTATGAATCCACATAATAGTACCTATTAAAATATTTTCTTCTGTCTAAAAGTTCATTGTCTCCCTTCTGATTTGAAAAGAAAGTGAAATATTTTCAGGAGCTGCTAAAAGTACCATGGCCCTAGTATGTCGTGTGCCTAATGGAGATGCCTGCCCGAGACCCCTGCCAGGCCTAGGAGGCACTTGGAGAACGTCCAGGCCATGGAGGAGCAACCTTCTTCCCTGGAAGAGCTGAGTCGGCTCAGAGAATAAGGTGGACAGCTGCTTTTTGTCTTTGTCATTAAGAAGTCTATTGAGTCCTGTGGGGAAAGACACAATCTCACAATTTAGATGACCAATTCTGTTGGAAAAAGCAAGGTCCCCGAGAAAAATCAGCAGTGCTTTTTTTTTATGATTTGAAGTCATAATTGTCACGGACCCTATCAAGAAGTATTATAAGCTGCACATGGGGTTCAGTGTCATACTTTCATCTTCACATGAACCCCATCTTTGAGACCAGAAGTTTGGGGTGCCAGGCTGGTGGGGGTTAGGGGGCCAGAAGGAGCAAAGGGCATAAAGCAGAAGGGACAAGTGGGGGAAAGGGACTGGGGAAGACACCCTCAGGGCTTCCCCGTCTTCTTATGATTTGCCCTTCTGGAACCACCTTCCATGACAGCTTCATGAACTTGGAACCATAGCAGAGAACCCAATTCAAAAGTTAACATTCTCATGAATGCTTTCAGGAAAAGAGCCTGCACTTGCCTCTGATTTTCCTCTCAGTGACTTCCCAGGCCAACAACAGAGGCCATTAAGTAAGAACACAGGTTATATGTTTCCTGCTCTTGAACTGAATGAGGATGATCCATCTGGGAGTCTGGGGAAGTCTCTACAAAGGGAGTGAGCCAGAGCAGCGCTTGGTTCCCTGAGAGAAAACTGCTTCCTGGCTTTGGGGTGAAGAGGCCCCAGAGCTGGCAGCTCTGTCTGGTAGGCTCAGAGGTGCGGAGGGCCTGGAAGCAAGGAAAGACTGCTGTTATCAGCTGCACGCTTTGTACAAGGACAAGGCGCTCCCAGGGGCTGAGTCCAGATAAGGAGCCGGGCAGTGTGACTCCAGACAGTTCTGACTTGGTCATTTACTGAACGGCCATGAACGGGTTACAGTGTCCCCTGGAGCTGCCTTTTCCTTGCACAGCACAGCTGCACAGCTCCTGTGTACCAGAGCTCCCCACGTACTCCTATGGAAACCTGGCAGCGAGGGGAAGCTTTGCTCGGGCGGGGCGCACAAACGAGGAAGCAGAGTCTTCGCAATGTGCCCGGAACCGGCAGGGAGTCTGCCAGTTCTCCAGTTCGCCCTTCCCGTCGCTGCACTGGCCCCACGACCGGGCCTCCTGTTGTCCCGCCCCCACTTAAAAAAAAAATTGTACTTAATAAGGGTGTGTGTGATGAGATCTGTCAGTAACATTTTAAAAATTATTGTTTTTATTTATCTGAGAGAGAGAGAGAGGGAGAGCTCATGCGCAGGGGGAGAAGCAGTGGGAGAAGCAGAGGAAGAAACAACAGACTGCCCGCTGAGCAGAGGCCTGACTCTAATTAATTAATTCACTAATTCCAGAACATTTTCATCACCCCACCCTCCAAAACCCACGTACCATCAACCAGTCATTCCATTCTTCCCCTCCCCGCCAGCCACTGGCAACCACTAACCTGTTTTCCGTCTGTAGGGATCGGCCTCTTCCGGACATCGCGCACGAATGTAGCCTTTTGGGACTGGCCTCTTCACCCTAGCACGAGCTTTTCACAGTTCATCCACACTGTGGCGCGGATCCGCACTTCATTATCTTTCAGGGTTGAGTAGTATACCGTTATGGATGGACTGCAGCTTATCTGCCCGCCAGTCGATGAACGTTTGGATTGTTTCCACACTTTGGGATTATGAATAATGCTGCCATGAGCCTTCGTTGTCTGAGCGCCAGTTCTCCTGGGTAGGTACCACAGGAGCGGAAATGCTGGGGCACATGGAAACTGTATGTCTAACTTTTTGAAGAACCACCAAAGTGTTTTCTGCAGAAGCTGCCCCATTTTCCAGTCCCACCAGCAGTGCACAGGGGCTCCAGTTTCTCCACAGCCTCCCCAACACTTGTTCTTTTCTGTTTTTTTTTTTTTTTTTTTTAATCTTAGTGGCACGAGGTGGTATCTATTGCACTTTTTGATTTGCATTTCTTCAATGGCTAGTGGTGTTGAGCACCTTTTCATGTGTTTGTTGGCCCTGCCTCCGCCCCTCTGGCAGCCTCCCATGCCCCAGTGCCTGCCCCTCTGCTCGTCCATTTGCACTCTGGGATCCAGCCACATAGGCCTCCCTCTTCCTCCCATGCCTCAGAGCCTGTACACACACAGTCCTCTCTGCTGGCCACTGCTCTCTTCCCTCGGTTCCCCATCCCTGTGGGTCACCTCCTTGTTCTCCGTCTGTCTGTCCTGCCCACGAGACTAGGCTGACCCCTGTCTGCACTGCCCCTCCCACACCTCATCCGAGTGGCAGGCCACCTGCTCCTTGGTGTTTTTTGATGGCATGTTCACTGCTACGGCTCCAGCTTCTAGCTGAATGCTGGACAAACACTACGTTTGGGTCCAAAGCAGTAGACAGAAGGCTGGACCAAAGGACTGAAGGACGTACAGGTTTCCCGCCAGTTCCATCTAGGGCTGTTCCTGCCCTGAGCTCCCAGTCCTAGGGCGGCAGCACAGACCAGGCATCCCCAAACCTCTCCCACCGACATCTTTGGAGCCGCCCTTCGCCAGCTGTGGTCTGTGCTGACTCATGCCCTTGAGGCATGTGTCTGTGGTCAGCAGAACTTCTGCATTTTAAACAGCAGCTCCGGTGTCCCTGATGCTCAGCCTGGCTTGGACACTCTGCATGAGCTGCTTGAGGGCCCTCTCCACTGCCCCAGACTTTGGTTCTAGGATTCTAGAATGTCTTTCTGTCACAGTCTTTGCTGGGTGAGTTCCAAGAACTTCCGTGAAGGAAGGCCAGCTCCCTTTTTATTTCCTGAACACCAACTCTGGGCCAAGACCTAGGCTAGTTGATTGCTGACCTACAGTTGATTCTAGTCTTCTAGGTGGACTGATTCTGCCACCTGCAGCGCTTCCCCTCTAAACCACACACACTCTGTGACTAAGGTGCCAACTGAGGGTGTTGAGGAGGCAAGGGGGAATGGCAAAACCCTTCCCAATGGGCACCTTGGGGAAGCCAGAGGCGGGGGCAGGCACTGCTGGGCTTTGAACAATACACTGGAAGTATACTGGGAAGGCTGTGGTGGCTTACGGTCGCGTGTCAAGGAAGACAAGGGCAGGAGGTGCAGGAGAAGCACCATGGAGGGAAAAGGAAGTTTCCAGATTATGAAGTGAGAGAAGTGGTAATGGCCATATCCTGGAGGACCTGGAGTATCAGGCGGGCCGGGTGACAGGGGTTGGGTGGGGAATAGTGGTAGGGCAGATTTGAAGCCTGATACAGATCCTATTGCCCCTGGGGACCACAACAGGCCCAGGATCATGGGCTACTGGTAAAAGTCTCTTCAATAAATGGTGCTGGGGAAACTGGAGAGCTACCTGCAAAAGAATGAAATTGGCCCACTTTCCAACACCGTACACAAAAATAAACTCAAAATGGATTAAAGACCTAAATGTGAGACCTGAAACCATAAAAATCCTAAAAGAAAACACAAGTGGTAATTTCTTAGACATTGACCTTAACAACGTTTTTCTGGATATGTCTCCTAAGGCAAAGGAAACAAAAGCAAAAATAAACTATTGGGACTATATCAAAATAAAAAGCTTTTTCACAGTGAAGGAAATTATCAACAAAATGAAAAGGCAGAAAATATTCACAAATAACATATCCAATAAGAGGCTAATATTCAAAATATATAAAAGAACTTATACAACTCAACACCAAAAATACCCCAAATAATCTGATTAAAAATGAGCAGAGGACCCAAATAGACACTTTTCCAAAGAAGACATAATAGCCAATGGACACATGAAAAGATGCTCAACATCACTCATCATCAGGGAAACGCCAATTAAAATCACAAGATATCAGTTCACATCAGTCAAGAAGGACTAGTACCAAAAAGGCAAGAAATAACAAAGGTTGGCAAGGATGTAGAGAAAAAGGAACCCTCACATATTGTTGGCAGGAATGTAAATTGCTCTAGCCACTCTGGAAAACACTATGGATGTTCCTCAAAAAGTTAAAAATAAAAATACCATATGATCCAGTAATTCCACTACTGGGCATTTACACAAAGAAACCAAAAACACCAACTCGAAATGATATATACTTATTTACAATGGCCAAGACAATGGGCAGCAACCCAAGTGTCCATCCATAGATGAGTAGATAAGGAAGATGAGGCTTTTACATGTAATGGAACATTGCTCAGCCATAAAGAAGAATGAGATCTTGCTATTGGCAACAAGATGTATGGATCTTGAGAGTGTAATGCTAAGTGAAATATGTCAGGCAGAGAAAGATTAATTTCTTATGATTTCACTTACAGTGGACAAAGCAAATCAGCAAATCAACAACAACAACAACAACAACAACAACCCAGAAGCAGACTCATAAATAAAGAGAACAAACTGGTGGTCACCAGAGGGGTGGGGGAGGGGGATGGGCAAAATAGGTGAAGAAGATGAAGAGGTACAAAATTCTAGTTATAAGATAAATAAGTCAGGGAGATGAAAAGCACAGTACGGGGAATGTAGTCAATGATACTGTGATAACCCTGTATGGTGACAGAGGATGACTACATTTATTGTGGTGAGCACTGAGTGAAGTATAGACTTGTGAAATCACCATGTTGTACACCTGAAACTGAAATAATGCGTATGTTAGCTATACTTCAATAATAAAAATTAAAACTAAAAAATAAGCATCTGTTTTAAAACAACAGCTTAGGGAGCTCGAGACTACAGCCCCGGGGAGGATAGAAAGGGATAGAAGCTCTCCCTGCCCTGACCTTGAATTTCTCCCCCTTAGGTTGCCCCTCATTGACAAGTATGCCCCCAAAGGACATCCCCTCCCCATATGGGATGGTCTTAATGACTTCAGGTCTGAGCTGGGGTTTCCAGCAAGCCTGTTCCTGACCTGTGGGCTTTCTGTTTAGAGCAGGGAAGAGGCTTTTGCTAGACTGTGTGACCAGAGGAGAAACTAGCACAACCCCAAGGCATTTAAGAATGGCAGGGCTCTGGATTCCCAGACTGTCTCTCCTCCTTGCACTTCCTTGGGCAAGCCATCCACCCTCTCTAATTCTCAAGTGCTCCTCCATGAAATGAGAGTCCAATTAGTACCTGCCTTAGGATTTCAATGACCTTAAACATGAGGCTGTACAGAAAGCCTGGGCACTCTCCTGTTCTTCATGGCAGAGGAGAAACCCCACTAGACCTACTAACTCAATGGCAAAAGCTGAAGTGTTGAGCTTCAGCCATGCCCTCGGGGCAAAGAACTCCACCAAGATGAACCTCGAGGAAGGGCTGAAGAGAACACAGAAGGCAGGGCTGCCAGAAGAGTGAGAAGAGTGAGAGGAAGAGAAGCAGCTTTCACAGAGCCATTGTCAGCTGATGCCAGAGGGGTAGCCAGAAGACCAGAGGACACCAAAGAGAGCTTCATCATTTGGGACAGAAGACAGGGGAGGGACAGAAGGGGAACCCTGGGGGAGTGACAGGCTGATAGTGGGTTGGGGGTCATTTGCACAAATCTGGATTCCCTCTGAGGAGTAACTTGCCCCTGCCTGGCCTTGGCCTGCTCTCAGGAGCCTTGAAGCTGCTAGACACTGTTCCCTCCTTTTGATGGAAGGTCAAAGTATGGGTTCAAACCCAAGGGTGTGGCCAATCTGGGCTGGGGGGAGCAGGGGAATGCAAAGACAGGTATCCCCAGGGAGGGAGGCAGAGTTGGGCCAAACCCTGGACCTCCAGGTCTGGCCTCCAACAGACACATTGCCCCCACCTAGCTCACCTCATTGAGGTCAGAATGTTAGCCCAAGGGCAGCTGCGGCAGGTGGAGATATGGGGGGACAGCTGTGGGACTTGGGTCAAGGCTACCTCCCCTCCCCTCATAGGCAGACCACCACTCAGCAGCACATTCTGCCCTTCTTGGTCTCTGATTTATGACTCACGCTCAGCAGTACCAAGCCCTTGCCTGCAGGCCCCCTGAACAGTGCCCCCACTCTGTGAATGCTTCCTAACTACGTGTGAACCACACATCTCCTGTCAGGATCCTCCACTGTTGCCTTGACCCTGGGAAGAATCTTGGTTCGAGCTCCCAAATCCAGCCTTGGGGCCCTTCCCCCATGGCATGCCACTAAGAACTTCTGTAGGAGTCACTTCCAATAGGCTCTGTCTCCTGGACACAGGGGCACCCGCTCTTCCTCCTGTTCCCGTAGGGGCTACCTTCTTGCTGAGCCTTATAGCTCCCCCGGCTGTGCCCTCCACCTGCTGACCTTTTGCTCCCTACCCTTCCCTGCTGTGGTGCCCTCACCTCCTCTCCCAGGTCTGGCTTAAAATCTGCTGGGCCCAAAGCCAACATCTGCTTCCCTGGGCTGGTGCAGAGGGGCTGTGGATATGATGGTTAATGTTTCGTGTCAGCCTGGCTAGGCCGTGGTGCCCAGCTGTTGGGTCAAAGACCAGTCTAGATGTTGCCATGAAGGCATTTCTCAGAGGTAACATTTACATCAGTAGACTTTGAGTAAAGCAGACGACCTTGTCTATGTGAGTGGACCTCATCCAATCGTTGGTGGTCCTGAGAGCAAAGACCGGGGTTCCCCAAAGAAAAGATTCTGGGCCCAGACTGCAGCATAGAAACCCTGCTTGAGATGCCAGCCTTCAACTCCAGAGTGTGGGCCTGCCCTGCTGATTCCAGACTTGCCATCCCCCGTCATCACGCAAGCCAAGTCCTTAAAATAAATCTCCCTCTGTCTCTCGGTCTCTCTGTCTCTGCGTCTTTCTCTCTCCCCTGACTCACACAGCGGACACATGAGTGAAGTGTGTTGGCTGGGCTGGCGTGTGCCAGGCATCAGCACGTGTGGGGAATGTGAACACTCTCGGGGAACCCAGTCTGCACCAGGGCCCTCCCCACCCCACATGAACTCCAGCCTGTTTCCCACATGGCTGGTACAGATGCCACTGGCCAGTGAGAGGGAGGGCTGGCTTCTGCTCCAGCTCACCAAGCAGCTGGGTGACCTTGGGTAAGATCCTCCCTGCCCCACCCTCCGGGCCAAAGTGCCCCTATTCGCAGCAGCAGTGCCAAACAGCAGGAATTGTTTGTAAATGTTTTACAGTAGCAGACCAGTCTGTGCCAAAGGGAATCTTATATAGTAGATCAACTTCACAAGCTGTCCAAGTAGGGCCTCTCCGGCTTCCCTGGAGGGGAGGGAGCAGCAGAGAGCTTCCCCCGCCCCTCAGTCCTGCCTGAACCTTGGACCTGGACCCCCAGAGTCTTCATGCTCTGGGCTGCTCCAACGTGTGTAGACTGTACTTCCCACGCTTTCGGGTGGAATCCATTTCCTTGGTGTCCTGCCGAGCTCAGTGTGCCTCTGGGCTGGTGGAGGGAATCTCATTAGGGTTCGTGACTCAGAAAAGTCTAAAAGCTACAGACAACAGCTCCTTTCAGAGTTCCCTCTGAACCCCAGGGTCTCACCGTGTGACCGATGATTTTTAGAGGACAAGAGACAAGAGCAATCACATACTAGGCAGAAAAATGTGGCCTTGTCTTTTAGAAGAAGTGGCAGCTGGAGCCCCGCTCTGAGTTCTCACACTCAGGCCACACTCTGCGCTGAGTTGTCTGAGAAAGGTAGCACTGGGTGAAGGCAGCCCCACTCCACTGACAGGCCCAACTGAAGGTCCACCCAGCAGCTCCCTGAGAGGCCTTCCTGCCCTCAGGACTGGTGTGGCTTGGAAGATTGACACTGTTCCTTTGCTAGGTAGCCTGTCGGCTCTCCCGGGGACTGGCACATGTAAGTTTGGCATATCCCAAAAGGCAAGGCCAGCTGACCTGAGAGTTCAGATGGATGGCGGGCCTCCTTCCCCCTCCACCTCCGAGTAGATGAAGGCACTTCCCAGGATGTGTCTGGACAACAAAACAGGAACAGGTAAACTTAGTTAAAACACGATTCTTACCTGGGACTCACTCAAGGTGATACTGTGCTGGGTATTATTCCTCTAGCACAAGAATAGCCTCCCTCCATGTGCCCCACTGCCCTCTCTGCCCCTGCAGGAGCCTCCGAAGGCTGAGGAATGAAGGCCAGTTGAAGAGCTGTGAATCATGTAATCAAAATTTCAAGAGTAGGAGATTAGGTGCTTAAGAGCCCACTCCGAAGGTCCAGGAAATCTGTGGCTTTGCTCTCCCTGACCAGCGGGCTACACCACCAGATGCCAGTGGTTTTTACGGGTAGGCTCCAAGATGGAACCAACGGGCATCAGAGGTGTTGTTTTCAAACCCAAGGGGATAAAAAGGCAGCCCAGGAGCCCTGGCTTTTTGGTGGCTCTGGCTTGCCACCTGCTATCTGTGGCTTGTCTCTCCTCTGCAGGAGACACTCAGGACATCAGTAGCCTATGGACACTATGGCTATATATGTGACTCTCATAGGCAGGGCCTGGTCCCACCTTCTGGATACTTTCTGCTACATACTGGGCAGCTGGTCTCAGGCAAAGTGGACACCAGTAGGGTCAGGCAAGTGTCCCTGGACAACATCTCTCTCCCACCGCAACAACTTGGGCCAGAACCAGGGTAAAGTGAAGTAGAAGTCAGGAGTTGGTAAGAGGTGGGAGCACTGGCCACTGCCAGCTATCATCAGTGAGCCGTTTTGACACTTGACCTATCCTTTGTCTTACTGGGAACTGCCACTGCTGCAGCTACCTTCTTGGGACGTGGCCTGGGATCAGGGACCCTGCACCCAAATCAAACTTCCCTGGTCTGTTGGAATTTCTTTAGAGTCACTTTGCTCCCAAAGGCCCAGGAGGGGCTCATCCTCCTTCTACCTCTTCCTTCTCAGCACCTCCCACTCCAGGTCAAGGGTACTACTCTGCCCAAAGTGTTCTGGCCTGTTGAGTGCTTACCCAGTATGCATGATTGAACTCTGACCCTCACAACCGTCCTGGAGAAAGGGTATCATCCCCTTTGAGGAGGAGGAAGCTGAGCCCAGAGAGAAGGGCCACTTCAAGACCACAGAAAACCTTGTCTGTCAAAAGCTTGTCAGCCACCCCACCTCACCAGCCCAGGCCTGGCAGAGAATTTGAAGCCAAGCATCCCCAGCTGGGACCGGTTCCAGGCCAGGTTGCTTTCCACTCCCGGGGACACTGTATGGCTACGTCGTGATTGTGATGCCTCCTTTGCAGACCTGGTGAGCCGCCTTGCAGCAACCACCAGGCCAGCATCTTTGTCTGCTCAGGCTGCCACAGTGGCTTAAACAACAGACATTTATTTTTGGGGACGGAAAGTGCAAGATCAAGGGGCCAGGAGATCTGGTTCCCAGTGAGGCCCCACTGCCTGGCTTGTAATAGCTACCCTCTTGCTGGGCGCTCACACGGCCTTTCCTTGGTGCATGCTCATGGGGCAAGAGGGAGAGGAAGCTACGGTGTCTCCCATCCTGGGAACCTACCTTCATGACCCCCAAATACCATCACACTGGGAAGTAGAGCTTCAACATAAATGTGGAAGGACACAAATATTCAGCCCATATCAGCCAGAGAGAGTGGACACAAAGGTTAAGTTGCTACTCATAACCCTGGCAAATTTCGTGCCCTCAGACATGAATTACCCAAGGCCTCTGTCAAGCAGAAGGGGATGGAGCAGCTCAGGCAGAAGGATCCTCTGAGATGTCCACACCTGATGTGCCTTTCTGTGCCTGTCCTGGTGCTGGGCAGGCTTGTTTTTATTAATCTAATCACTGTTGATTGACAGGCTTCCTATGCCGACCTCACCTTCCAAAGTGGTTAAATATGAAGCTGGGAACTCACGGGCAGTGAGTGGGACTCACAGGGGATGGAGCCAGTCATGCTGCCTCAGCCTTGAGTGAAAGGCAAAGGGGCTCCACCCAAAGAAGGTGCTGGAGGAGTGCCTTGGTGTGCCACCTGGCAGGGGCTGGACCCTTGGATGGTCCACAGGCTCGGAGTCTTAGGAGCAGCATGGTCCACTGTATGAGTTTCTCGGGGCTGGTGCAACATTTCGATAAACTGTGTGACTTGGAAGAACAGAAATGTATTATGTCATAGTTCTGCAGGCCAGAAGTCCAAAATCCAGGTGTCGGCACAGCTGCACTCTCTCCAAAGACTCTAGAGGAGAGTCATGTGTCTTTCAGTATCTGGTGGTGGGTGCATCACCCCAATCTCGGCCTCCTACTTCACATGGCCTTCTGTTTGGCTCTATGTCCTCCTCTTCTTCTGTCTCTTAAAAGGACACTTGTCAGTGGATTTGGGCTCTATTGGGACCATCCATGATGATTTCATCTTGAGATCCTTAACTTGATAACCTCCAAAGACCCTTTTTCCAAACCAAGGCACATTCATAGGATCTGGAGATTAGGGTTTGGACATGTTCTTTTTGGGCCACCATTTACCTCACTACATCCATTCCCACCAATAGATCAAAAGTCATTGACTTCTTAGAAGTGCGGCTAGCAGAGCACAGAGGCCAGTGACAAGACCAACTGCCACCTTCTCCTTTCAGAACTGGAGTAGCCTCACAGGAGGGGGCTTCCCTGCCTCAAGGTCCCCTGGCAAGTGAGGGACAGAGCAGGGACTTGTTGCCCAGCCCCTGGGCTTTCATTGCCTGGATAAGCCTGCTGCACTCAGGGCTGGGTCCGGGCCCAGCCCAGCTCATTTATATCTGCAAAGGGAAGCCTTCAGGGTCCCCATGCACAAAGCAGGACAAAGCTTTGGGGGTAGTGACTTCATCCTACATGTCATCGTGGCATTGGGAGGCCTTGCTCCCCACAGGCTTCAGGTACATCAGCTGGAAAAGGAGAAGGCCAGAGTAAGGAACTCAGGGGGTTCTCCTGGCTCAGGTACCCACAGCTGCCCAGGAAGCCACCGTGGCTGGTGATGGCCAGGAGAGGGGCAGTGCTGGGTTGGACCAGACTCCAGCTGCTATAGCACCAAGAGCAACCACACTGGCAGAGTTTCTCTGCAATTCCGACAGGGGTGTCCTTGGCTGGCATGCAGGTGCGGGTCCCCAGGAACGGCCTACACCTCTCACAGTAAGCCAAGCCAGAACAGAATGCCTCTGCAGTTTGCAGCCTGGGGTGGGGACAGAACACAGTTGCGCTCCAGACACCCTGGAGGCCTGGGCATGGCTGCCATTTGATGCTCTCCCTGCTCCTGAACCATTCCTGTTCTGTGGCTATCTAGTCCCCCTTGGTAGGCTTCCATGGAAAGGAACGTCAGTCTCAACATTCCTCCCTCCTAAAGCAGCCAATTCTAACATGACTCTGATTTCTTGAGGGGTCTTCTTCCTTCTGTTGCACCAGAATCTGCATATTAGCCAATTCTGCCATCCAGCCCAGTCCTTAAGGAAACTGCTAGCCACATCAGTAGATTGTTCTCTCCCACTGGGCAAATGGTAGTTCTTCTATCCACCCTCCAGCCTTTCCTCCTTCAGATATGCTCTAGTTTGACGGGGTTCTTCCAAGTGTGAGGCCCAGAACTAGCCAGAATATCTGGATGGTGTCCAGCCAGAGCAGAGGAGGGGGAGAGCTGTACAGACCAGACACTGCCGAACACTTGGCATCCAGTATCTCAATGAATCCTCCTGACAGCACTTTCAGGTAGTTTCTATTACTGTACTCACTAGAAAGATGAAGCAAACCATCTGAGTCTCAGAGGTGTTAAGTAACTTGCCCAAAGGCACAGAGATAATTAGTAGTCAAAAGTCAAATCAGACGATCCGGTTCCAGAGTCCATGCCTTATGCACTAAACTGCAAAAGAGAGCAGCACGCTCATCTCCCTTGTTCTGAATGCGTGGCCTCTGTTGATGCAGCCCAAGGCCCTGACTGCTTATCTGAGCCTGCCATAAGGGCACCAATTCATACTGACCAGTTGACTCTTCTCGCCCATCTCCATGTGTTGCCCTCTGTGTTCTCTGGGCCCCGGTTCAGAGTCTCAGTCTCCACTGCACAGGTTGCATCCTCCAACTGAGCCATGCGCCAGCCTGCACAGGTCTCTCCTTCTTCCCTCCATGCCCCTGCCAGCCAATGTGATCAACGAGGAGAGAGAAGTTAGAGCACAACAGACAGGCAAAAGGCTGGCGCACAGAGCTATGAGCTGGCAACTAGTAAATTGAGAGCAATTCCTGGAAATCAGGAAACAACTATTGAGGCCAAAGGCATCAAAATTAAATTGGCCTTTGAAACAAAAAAGTGCATCTCTGCAGGCATCAACTGTGATTCTGCAAGGTTCTAAGACGAGCTCTAAATGAGATAAATTCTTCCAGCCACGGTTGGGCTGGGCACACGGGGGCAGAATGTTGAGTGATCTTGGGAGCCATTAGCATGATCTTATTTAAATTGCAAGCCATTGGGGAAAGCTGGGAGGGGAGCATCTGGGCCTCCAGTCTGACCTGTGGCATAGCACAGGGGCGTGAACTGTGTCCTGTGAGAATAGGAGGTAAGACACATAGCACGTTCAGTTGAGCCTGGGTCCAGAGGGCTTTCTCCCTCTTGAGGGTTCTTCCCACTTTAGGAGCCAAGAATCCTGAGGTTGGAGTAGCCCAGAAGCAGGTCATATTCCTACAATAAGATCATTTTTTAAAAATATTTATTTATTTATTTGAAAGAGAGTGGGGGAAGGGGCAGAGGCAAAGGGAGAGAGACACTCCTCAAGCAAACTCCCTGCTGAGTACAGAGCCTGACATAGGGCTCGATCCCAGGACCCTGAGATCATGCCCTGAGCCGAAATCGAGAGTCAGACACTTAACCAACTGAGCCACCCAGGCTCCCCTCCAATAAGATCATCTTTAAGAAGCATGGATGAGTGTCAGTACTGATGGTGACATTCCTCGGGAACTCAAGTCAGAATATGCTCCATGAGCTTTGAGCACTCACAGATACAGTCACACGGCATTTTCAAGTTTTATATTCTTTTTTATATTCGTGGCACTGGAGTCCAAGTGAACAAATATCCCCCACCCCAGTGATGAACAGGGCTGTCCTGTGGGGAAATGGAGAGGAAAGTCTCAGTGCCCACCTTTGGGGAGCTCAGCGATAAGGATATTCCTCCTTTTAATATAACATCCAGCTTGAGAGTGGGATCAGGAAGTTCAGAGGAAAATACGATTGTTTTCATTTAAAAACCTGGGAAAGCCTCCTGGAAGAGACAATAGGTTGACCTGGACCTGGGAAGGTAAGTAGTATTTCAATAGCCAGAGATGGTGATGAAGGTGTTTTGGGGGAGGGGAAAGCATGGGCAAAGGCATAGAAGGACATACTTGAAGAATGACAAGGGTCTTATTTGGCTAGAACCCTGTGTTCTGGGCTGACAGTGTGGGCTGAGATCAGGCCTGATTCTGCAGGTAATAGGAAGCCGTCAAATGTCCAGATTAAGGGAAGTAGCATGAGCAGATGATGTATATATAGCCTCATGCAGCTGTTCTCAGAGTGAGATCGTGGAACACCAGAGATCCCGAAGAATCTTTTAGGGGATCTGCAAGGTCAAAACTATTTTCACAATAACACTCAAACATTCTTTGACTTTTCTACTGGATGGACATTGGCACTGGTAGCGCAAAAGCACTGGTTAATTATACTGCATTGTGTGTGTGTGTGTGTGTACACACACATATATGTACATTTATGTATATATATACACATACATACAGATGTGGGGTGTGTGTATATATATATATGATGTGGGGTATATATATATACATAAGTAATATATATTAATATAGCTTAATAATATTTAAGTGTATATATAATATAAGGTATATATATCTTAATAATACTAATATGTCTTAATAATGTTATATATATAAGATGTGAGGTATATATATTACATATATTAATATAGCTTTATAATATATAAGATATATATATAATACATAAGATATATAAATATATATATATCTTAATAATATATTATTCTCTATGCATTCATCTACCAATGGATACTGGGTTGCTTATATATCTTGGTTATGGTAAATTATGCTGCAATAAACATAGGGGTGCATATATCTTTTTGGATTTTTTTGCCTATTTAATCAATGTAACAATATTTATTTATTTATTTATTTATTAAATTTTATTTTATTTTTTTCGGTGTTCCAAGATTCATTGTTTATGCACCACACCCAGTGCTCCATGTAATACATGCCCTCCTTAATACCCATATATCTTTTCGAATTAGTGTTTTTGTTTTCTTTAGGTAAATACTCAGGAGTGGGATTACCGAGATCTTGCCACTTGTGACAAAACGGATGGACCTAGAGGGTATTATGCTAAATGAAGTATGTCAGATAGGGAAAGACAAATACCATATAACTTTACTTACATGTGGAATCTGAAAAACAAAACAAATGGACAAACATGTAAACAAACAAACAAACCAAAAAACAGACTCTTAAATACACAGAACAAACTGGTCGTTGCCAGAGGGCAGGTGGGTGGGATTGGGTAAAATAGATGGAGGGGATCAAGAGGTACAAGCTCTCAGTTATAAAATAGATATGTCACAGAGATGAAAGGTACAGAATAGGGAATATAGTTAATAATATTGTAATAACATTGTATGGTGACAGATGGTAGCTACCCTTATTGCAGTGAGCACTGAGTAATCTATAGAATTGTTGAATCAATATATTGTACACCTGAAACTAATATAACACTGTATGTTAACTATACTTAAAAAAAAAGCAATGGTGCGTAAAACAGCAGATACCTGAGCGTGAATCAGGGCAGCGGCACCAAATTGTACTAGCTGTCATTGGATTCTTCAATGCCAAGCACTTGAAGTTAAAAAAAAAAAAAAAAGCCGGATTCACTTAAGAATGTTGTAAATGAAGCGGTAATAATTAATTTCATTAAATATTGACCCTTGAATACCCATATTTTAAAAATTCTGTGTGACAGAACTGGAAATATGTTTAAAGCACTTGTGTTGGAAACCAAAGCACAACAGTTGAGTCAAGGCAAAGCACTCGTGTGATTATTTTGAATTGTGAGTTGAATTGGCTGGTTTTTCATAGAACATCGTATTTACTTGAAAGAATGACTAACTAATGTTATTCAGATTTGGGTATTCGGCAGACATTTTCTCATAAATGAACGAAGTGAGCCCCTCACTTCAAGGAAAACAACTGACAGTATTTTTTGCCAACGATAAAACTTCAGCTTTAATGCCAAAATTAAAAATTTGAAAAGCTTGTATCCACCACTGTGAGCTTGACAGCTTCCCAATAGTTAAAGACTTTTTCCAATGAGATGGATGGTTATGGTAACAAATGTGATTATTTTGATGTTGGAGAGAAATGTGCCAACATATGGAAGTTCTACTAAGTCCAGAGCACCAATATTTTCCAAGTGACCAAAGTAAGATGTTACCAACCCATAGCTGGGTAAAAGATCCATTCAAAGTGTAAGACAGTCCTGTGGGGGCTCAATGGAGTCAAGTGTGGAAAGTTCATTAATATCATTTCACATTCCACATGTACTTAACCTATAAGAAACAACTACTGGTCGAGTTTTGGTGTCATATCAAAGAAGAATGTCAACAATTATATGAAAACCAATTAAAATATTCTTCCCTTCTCTAATTGCATATCTGTGTGAGGCTGGATTTCCTTCATATACTTCACCCTTAAGAATATATCATAACTGGGTGACCAGGTGGCTCAGTGGGTTAAGCCTCTGCCTTTGGCTCAGGTCATGATCTCAGGGTCCTGGGATAGAGGCCTGCAATTGGGCTCTCTGCTCAGTAGGGAGCCTGCTTCCCCACATCTCTCTGCCTGCCTCTCTGCCTACTTGTGATCTCTCTCTGTCAAATAAATAAATAAAATCTTTTTAAAAAAGAATATATCATAACTGAATTGAGTAGGTATGAGAATCTAGCTGTCTTCTATCAAGCCAGATATTAGAGAAGTTTGAAAAGAATGTAAAATAATGCAATTCTTCTCAATATAAGTTTTTGTTTTGGAAAATAGTTATTTTCATTAAAATATTATTTATATTCACAAGAAATGAGTTTATTATTTTAATTTCAAAATAGATAAATACATAAACACATAAATGCATAATTAAATATTTTAACAATTTTATTTCTAATATGGTTAACAAGAAGTGTTATAACCCACATAAACAAAAACTCTTAGGGGTCCTCTGTAAAATTTGTTGTCATTGTTGATTTACTTCATTGTATTCTGCTTTTTTTTAATTGAAGTAAAATTCACATGATATAAAATTAACCATTTTATTTTTTAACATCTTAAATTTTAAAATTCACTGGCATTTAGTACATTCACAGTATTGTGCAACCATCACCCCTATCTAGTTCCAGAACATTTTTTCACTCTAAAAGGAAATTCCATACCCATTGAGTAGTCACTCCCCTTTCTATTCTCCCCCCAGCCTCTGGCAACCACTGATCTGTTTTCTGTCTCTGTGAATTTGCCCTCAGTAAGTTTGAAGAGTACAAAAAAAGGGGCACCTGGGTGGCTCTGTAAGTTAAGCGTCCTACCCTTGGTTTCAGCTCAGGTCTTGAGCTCAGGGTCGTGAGATAGAGCCCTGCATTGGGCTCCATGGTAGGTGTGGAGCCTACTTTAAAAAACAAGTGCTAAAAAGAACCAAATAATTTGAGAACCACTAGCTCAGTGGTTCAAATCCCAGCTCTGCTTTTATTAGCTGTGATACCTTGCTCAAGCTGTTTAACTTACTGGAGTTGCATTTTCCTGAGGATGTCCAATAAATGGGAGTTCTCATCCATTTACTTGGATATCCATTTGCTATACTTTTCCATATAGCTTGAGAACAAGAGCCAGGTCCTGTTCACCTCATAGTCACTTACTTGCTTAGCAGCTGAGAGACCAGTGAGAAACTCTACCTCTCTGAGCCTTGATTTCTTTATCTATAAAAAGGAGCTAACTGCCATATCCACTTCACAGGGTCGTTGTGAGAATCAGGGTAGGAGTGAATGTTTACCACATGCTCAGTGCCCAGGAGGCACTCAATAGCAGGCAGTCCTTTGGAGGGTCATAATGGTAACAAGGCCATGGACAAGACTGCCAACACCGTGCCTGTTGGCTCTCACACTCTGAGTGTAGCTCAAGAGCCACCACTGCAGCTTGGCCCTTCGTCTGGACTGTTTGCATGGTGGGCCCATAATCCATGACAAGATCATGGCAGCATAATCTTCCCAGTGCTTTAAGGGGCCTTAATCTTTGCTTAGCCACTCTCTGTGTCCAGGCTTCTTGGGCCTTGGAAGAGCAAATAAGCTTACGTTAAGTATTTCTGCTAGAGGCACATCTCAAATCTAGCCCCAAAGAACGCTCCAGTCCCCCAGTTCTGCACTCAGCTGGATTAAAGGCCACTTTGACAACTGGCTGGTGGAAGTTTCCAAAATATCCTGGAAAGGCCCTAGAGGCTCAAACTTGAGATGTGCTCTTCTACCTACCTAGTATTTCCCCATGGCCACTCTAGCAATCCATTCATTTAGGAAAGAAAGGAAAGAAACAAAGGAAAGAAACAAGCTCTGTTACTGTAGTCCATTCTAGTGTTACCAGGCCCCCTGAGGTAAATCTGTCTCCACTGCCATGGGCATGTAGATCCAGGCCTGTCAGACTTGCAGCTGTTGGCTCTGAGTTCTGCAGTTATAGGCTGACCCCCATGAAGTTAGAGTTGCCACTGTTCATCCACCCTTCATGCCTGCATTTAACACCCCACTGACATGGCTGTGAAATCTGAGTTCTTGTCCAAGTTATGTTGAGAGTGCAAGCTGAGGAAGGCTGTGCCTCTCAGCCACATGCACAAAAGGCAAGTAGGGTGGTGGAGGGGAGAGAGGACAGGACTGGAAATCAAAAGACTTGGATTCAACCCTGCTGAGGACTGGAGATGTGACCCCCCCATGCCTCAGTTTCCCCACTTAAGAATGAGAAAGAAGGCTGGACTAATTACGGATTCTTGGATTTTAGTCTGCACTAGTCAGGGAACAATAATCCCTTTGAGGAGATTCTACCTGATTCACTTTGCTCTAGAGAGGCTTGTTCTGGGCCAGAGACCTGAATGAAATAGGCAAGGGATAATTTTACCCTGAGTTGGTGACATAAATCACCACATAACACAGAGAGAGTTGGCTAGCACCAAGGTTCACTCAAATGGGAAGGGAGTAACTTCCTGCTCTGCGCATACAGGGCACCCATGGGGGGCAGTGGGCTGAAGGCAGGTTGGTATATGTGTTGATGGAAGATGGCAACAGGTGAGGGTGAGGTAGGCAACCAAGGATACACCTCAGTCAGGGCTTGGGGCAGCCTATTTGGTAATCTTAGGGACTTCTGGAAACAGCCCGGGGGCGATACAGATTGCATCACAGGCATATTGCATGCTCTATGGGCTATGGGTTGACTGTCTGTGGTTTTTAGCACCCCGGAACTCAGATGGTCCTCACTGCTGTTTTCCACAGATGCTGAAGCCCCACGCCATTAAGGGCACTGTGCTGGCTTCTCCAGCACAGGACAGGAGAAAAATGCAGTTGGAGTCAGTGTAGGAAGAAGAACACGAGGGGTACTGGGCTTGGGGTGGGGGAGGCACACCTTTTATATGGTCATTGGAGCATCAGGGCACAACGTTAAGAGAAATATAGGACTGAGGTCCCAGGTGGCCTATCCCAATGGGGCAGAAGAGAGGCCACAGGGATGCTTTAGAGCAGAGGGTCAGCTGACAGGAGGCCTCAGCACTCGCAGACTGGCTCTCTCTTTCTGGAATCCAAGATAGTGTACAGTACAGTCATTTTTCTTTCTATTCTCCTCTCGATACCACATTAACAATATGTTCATTCAGGACTCAGATTTATTAAAAAAAACTGACTAATCTTCCCAAGGAATGTAGACTTTTTGTAATTTCCATCTACCACTCCCACCTCTCTGGGGAGGTAGAAAGAGTTGGGAAAGAATATAGAAATTGTCTGCAGCCTTAAAGTTGGCTACAAAGAAAACCCTAGGCAACAAAGCAAACACGAGTAAAGTCTTTCTTGTAGTTGTCATATCAATATGAAATTACCTATTTTATTCATTTACAAGGCTCGACATGGCAAATTTCTCAGCTTCCAGGCTCCCGGCGGCTAAGATGCAGGGTGGTATGTGAACACATGTACTTCACCACATGCTTGCCTAAACGTCTCCCAGGCATCTGATTCCTCCTACAGGGCCTGCCCAGATTTCAAGCCAGTCAACCACCTGCCACCTGGCAGTACATGCTTGGATGGCCATCATTGTTCATCCTGCACAAGCCATACTCCTGTAGGTGCGTAAAGGGCATGCATACTTAGCTTCTGCCCTGTGAGGAGGTCAACTCAGATATCAACATCCCCATTCAAAGGCAAAGAAAGTAAGGCCTAGAAAGGATAAGTGATTGGTCACATCCAGCTAGCAGGAATAGAGCTAGGTTAAAAATCAGCTTTCTTGGGACGCCTGAGTGGCTCAGTTGGTTAAGCGGCTGCCTTCGGCTCAGGTCATGATCCCAGCGTCCTGGGATCGAGTCCCACATCGGGCTCCTTGCTCAGCAGGAAGCCTGCTTCTCCCTCTGCCTCTGCCTGCCTCTCTGTCTGCCTGTGCTCACTCTCTCTGACCAAAAAAAAAAAAAAAAAATCAGCTTTCTTACCTCCAAGCTCAGTCACCTTGCCATGCTGCCTGCTGCCTCTGAAGATGGCAATAAATACTGTTTTAAGAGGTCATCTTAGGGTAAGGGCACAAGTTGGGGAATCTTTCTCCACAATTCCCTGTTTACTCAACATATGCAAACACGAATTTGTGTTCAATGCATTCCAGTTGATTCATCATTTTCAGAGGCAATTGAGAAATCAGCCCTCAAAACTAGAAGAGAGGATGAGACCTCTGGGTTTATGAATTCAGGAGTCAAAGAGTCAGATCTTTGTGACGAGTTCTTACATAATGTTAACTGTCCTCTACTCCATAGTACCCCTCCAGGACCCTCTCCTTGCTCACATCTCTAGCCCAAGCGGAGATCAATCAATTCATTAATTTTATTTGTTAGTTCCTTAATGAAAGAGAGATTGGTAGGTGTATAAAGAAGAGTTACAGTCATGGGAATATGCTGTTTCACAACCTAAGTGGTAACAAAATGTAGTGTTATAGGCTGAATAATGGACCCCATCCTGGAACCTATAAATGTGACCTTGTAAGGAAAGAGCATCTTTGCAAATGTAATTAAATTCAGGATCTTGATATGGGGAGATTATCCTAGATTATCTGGGTGGGACCAAATGTAATCACACGTATTCCTTTAAGAAGGAGGCAGAAAGAGATTTGACAGTCGCACAGAGAAGGCACTGTGACCATGAGGCAGAGATCTGCATGATGTAGCCATAAGCTGAAGACTGCTGGAAGCTTTAGGTTAGAAGCTGCAAGAGACAAAGAACAGATGCTCCCTTGGAGCCTATGGAAGGACTGAAGCCCTGCTGACACCTTTTTTGGCCTGGTGATATGAATTTTGGACTTCTGGTCTCTAGAACTGCAGTAGAATAAATTTTGGGCGTTTTAAACCACCCAGGTTGTGATCATTTGTTACAGCAACGATAGGAAATACAACCATAAAGCTCTACAAAGGGGCATTAAGGAAGACCTGGATAGATGGAGAAATAGGCCTTGTTCCTAGATATAAAGATTCAATATTAAAAATACTCCAATTATCCATAAATTGATCTATAAATTCAAAAAACTCAGTAAAAATTCTAAAAGGATTTCCAGAACTGGGTAAAACTATTCAAAAGAACATCTAGAAAAATAAACATGTGGCAAGAATATTCAGAGAGAGGAACCATGAGGACAAAGTCTTCCTAGCAGCTGGGGAAGCACATTACAAGGTCCCTCCACAGGGGAAAAATAGATCAATTGATTAGAGCAGAAAGTCCAAAAATATACCCACATATATATGCAAGTTTAGTATATGATAAAGGTGCTATTTCAAATCAGTGTTGAAAGGATGGTGATAGCTATTTAGAAAAGTATAGAGTCACATCTCTACCTCACTCCTTACACTGAAATAAACTCCAGGTGTGTCAAAGACTTAAATGTTAAATATGAAGCCATAAAAGTACAAGAAGAACACATGGAGCTTTTCTTGTTATAGAAATTATCATCTTGGGTTATGGTAAGTTTTTCTAAACATGAAAGAAAACCTTGAAGTCATAGAGAAAAAAGGTTATGAATTTGACTGTATATAAATGAAAACCTTCTAGGTGGAAGAATGCAATAAATAAGATCATATATATATATATATATATATATATAGTATCACATATATAATATATACAATATATATCATATATAGTAACTCAGTGTGAGAAAAATATTTGCAGCAGATATGACACAGGCTTTACAGCCCTCTCTACAATAAGCTCTTACAAATCCATAATGAAAAGAGCAAACATCCCAACAGAAAAATAGGCAAAGGCCCTGAATAAACCATTCCCCAAGAGAATAAATATAGATGGCCAATAAAGATGTGGAAAGATGCTATCAATAATAATGAAAGCAATGCCAAGAAAAGATGTTCTTTTCACCAATCAAATTGCCAAAGATTTAAAAGACTGACTAAACTGGTGAAGGTCTTGCACTTTTGGTAAAAATTAATATATTTTGAGAGCTGTTTGGCAATGTGTATTAACATGTACAATATGTACAGCCTTTGACTCAGCAAGCCTGCTTTGAGGAGTTGACAAGTACTGACATAGAAAGATATTCATGCTGTAGAGTGGAGATAAAGTGCTTTATAGAATGGCATATTTATGATGCATAGACAGCAGTCTGGAGAATGTTCATGAAATGTTAACAATAGTTATCCTTGGAAAACGAGATTTGGGTATGATTTTAATTTTTCTTTGTACTTTCAGTATTGTTTGCAGTTTTAAAATGGGTATGTGTCATTTTTTTTCTGCAAAAAACACTAAAGCTATTTTCAAAAAAAGAAATGCAGAAGATGAAACGTAACATAGAACTTTGTAACCAAAGTGGTCAGCTGTTTAGGAATAGACATAAAGGAAGAAGGTATAACACTGAGAATAGAAGCTTCCTGTCTGTCCCCCACTTCCTAGCTGGGTTGTTCTTGGCAACTGAAAGGAGAGGTATGGAACATACCCTCTTAGAGTCCCTGCAAGAGTTAAATGTGAAAATACATGGCTGATAGTAAGCACTCAAGAGAAAATGGCCTTATCATCATTATTTATTCATGAAAATGTTAAGAACCCTTCTCGTTGTGTCTGGTTGAACAATGGGTCCCCAATGCTGTCCATGTTCTAATCCTCAGAACCTAGAAAGATATTATTACCTGCCATGGCAAAAGGGACTTTGCAAATGTGATTGACTTGAGGATCTTGAGATAGAGAAATCATCCTGATTTTCTGGATTGGGCTTAAATGTAATCATGCGGTCCTTATGAGAGGGAGGCAGGAGGGTCAGCATCAGAGGAGATGTGATGAAAGAAGCAGAAGTGGAGTGATGGGGGGCACTGAGCCAAGGAACGTGGGAGCCTCTAGGAGCTAGAAAAGGCAAAGAAATAGAATCTCCCCTAAAGCCACCATTTCAGGAACACAATCCTGCCACACCATTTCTGCCTTCTGACCTCCAGAACTGTAAGATAATAAACTTGTGTTGTTTTAAGCCACTGTTTGCAGTCACTTGTTTCAGCAGCTATAGGAAACTAGTATATCATATCAAGTGAAAGGGGTCACTTTCCCTTGCCTCATGTATGTGTCTTAGGCTTCCTTCCACATGCTCAGGTCTTGAAGGAAGGGGCAGTGTTTGGTTCATCTTATATCCCCCAGAGCCGAGCACAGAACCTGGTCCTGAGAGAATCTTTCCAATCCATTCTCCTCGTTCTATGCTGGGGCCAATGACCCATACCAGCTTTTCCCAGGCCTGTTTACACAGCCTCCTTATGGGCCTCCTAGCTTCACGGCCTCCTTTTCGGCACCATTGTCCACACAGTCCCCAACGTGACCTATTATGCCAAGTCTGCCATGTCACCCCTCTGCTTTGAAATATCAGTGATTCCCCATCACCTGTAGGATGAAATCCAGAGCCATAACCTATTCTAACCCCACCTACTTCTGCCTGTTCTCTGCCATTCGCTGCCATCTACTTTACTACCATGGCCATCCCAAACTCCTTGCTCTTCCCTTTCACCCTTCCATATCATCATACAAGCTGTCCCCTCTGCTTGGCAAATGGCCATTCTTTCTGCCTGGCCATTCCCAGCCATCCTTCAAACATCTCCCCTGCAAAATCTTTTCACAACCTCTTCTAGCAGAAGCTGGGAGTACCCACAACCCTCTACTAGAGTGTGTTTCCTGACTGAACCACAGATACTGGTTCTGTGTCTGCCCCCATGTAACCATGAGCTACTGGTAAGAAAGGACCATGGCTGATTCCTTTCTGCATCCCCAGAACAGAAGCTCAGCCAATGCCCTCTGTATTGGCCAATTGCCGAATCAGTGTTTGTCAAGAAGCATTACTTAGCATGTGTGGATCCCTGACATTTCAAATTCACTTGGCATCAACAAATATATCACATTTTCTGTCTTTTCCATTGCCTCTCCAGCACCAGGCTTTGGGGGCTCGTGGGTTTATCTGACAGGATGCCCAGCACCTGCATGACTCTGTTTATTGATCTTAGTCAGACTACGATCATGACATCTGTTACCCAGCTCTGGACAAGTGCCTTTAATAGTCCTTCACTTTCCCCTCTCACTTCAGATCTGTTGGCCTCAGAAATGTTGTTCTTTCGTTCTCTTTACTTACTCCATGCAATGCTGATCATTCATTCACCACTCTGGAAGTCCCTGAATCTCCTATGTGACTCTGTGGAGGGCTTCAGAAAAAGCTATAACACCAAGAGAGAGAGCATGCCCAGCACTTAGCACAGTGCCTGCCACATTGTGAGCACTGGTTACACGAATGTCTATAGCAGCAGTTCTCAAATGTAAGCATGTGTCAGAATCATCCAAGGGCTTGTTAAAACACAAACTGCTGGGTGCAACCCCTGGAGATTCTGATTCAGTAAGTCTAGGGTCGGAGACAAGAATCTGCATTTCTAACAAGTTTCCAGGTGATGGTCATTCTGTTGGTCTAGGTACCACATTTTGAGAACCATTGGTCTTTGGAAAGTGTGTAAATGACTAAACGAAAGGGAACTTGCGAAATTAGTCACCATACCCTGGGAACTGTAGAATTCCTATTAGTGGGCAAGGAATGCACATCGATGCTGGAGGTGGGAGATGATTCACATGTTAGAGAATGTAGTCTTGAGGAGTGCACATGGGACAGGGAGGTTGGGGGGAGATGCAAAGAGAGGAAGGGCAAGCTAAAGGACACTGTAAAGATACTGGTGACTGTGTGTGAGTAAATTGGCCTCCTATATCCAATGCATCCAGTGGTGTTTAGCCAACTCTTATAGATTAGCTGCTTCATTACCCGTTCCTTAATCCAGCTCTAGCCACAAATTAAGGAGTCTGCAGAGCAGAAGAGGGTCTAAGCAAGGAAAAGATAAAGATAAATGCTAGTAAGGTGATGCATAGGACTGCTGGATTAGGTGAGCTAGGTCTAGCATCCTAGAGATTTGTTAATGCAGGGAGGAGCAAATAAAAGCAGAAATTTTCATAATTTCTAATTGTCTTTTTTATATCTAGTTATTCTTATTTCATTTATGCCTGGATTGGTATATGGTTTTTTTTAATGGATGTTATTTCTTCGTCTCTTTGAGCATTTTAAACATATCTTTTATTGAGTCATTTTCAGGCTGTGCTATTATTCTCATTTTGTCAGGAGAAAAATCATCTCTTGAATGTTGGTTTTCCTTTTTGTTGTTGTTGTTTTGTTTTTTAGTTGGCACTCATAGTATAGTTTTCCTCATGTGTTTTGAATTTTGGCTTATCTCACATAGTTGTGCATTTTCTTCTTTTCTCTGCCCACATCCTTTCCTGCTTCGCTGTCTTGCTAATGCCTCCCCTAGCACCCTAGGGCCCCATTTGAGAATTAGGTCTTGAGTTTGTGGATCAAGGCCTCCATGCTTCTGTGATTTTGGGAATGCCACCAGGTTTGCAGGCAGCTTGAACCAAATCCTGTGGTTTTTTTTCATCCTACATCCTTAGGTTTGCAGCTTGATGTGAACCACAGCACCAGTCAGGGGGTGGTTGTAACATTTATAAACCCTTCTATGAATGGGGAAGCACCACACTAGGATCTGATTTCAAGCAGTAAAATCCAGTCCCTTCCTATTACTCCATAAGAGCAGAATATCTGACCGTCTCTGTCTGCATTCAGATACAGACCTCAGCTGGCTATGGCTTCATTCCTGCTTAGCAGGTATGTTTCTGTTCCATTTTTGGTCCACTGAGATATTTATTTTATTTTTTTTAGTGCAGCTGTGCCTTTTAAATTGTCTGTTTATGGTTTATACTTGCTTCGTTTTGGTGGAGTGTCTCAAAGTGTAAACTTAAAAGCCATCTTAACTAGTGGTCCAAATTGGTTTAGTTTGCAGGAGTCCTTTACTAATATGGTCTGAACCCTGCACCAATTTACAGAAGACTGTAGTATTTTCCTAGGGTTGCCATAACACAGTGCCACAAGCTGGGTAGCTGAAAACAACAGAAATTTATTCTCTTACATTTCTGAAAACTAGAAACCTAAAATCAAGGCATCAGCATGACCGTGTTCTCTTGGAATACTATAGAGGAGGATCTTTCCTTGTGTCTTCCTAGCTTTTGGTGGTTGCTGGCAATCCTATATATGGGTCTTTGTTTTTTTGTTTTGTTTTGTTTTTAGAAGGGCATCAGTTATTAGAATAGGGCCCACCCTAATCTAGTATCATCTCATCTTAACTAATTACATTTGCAAAGACCCTGTTTCCAAATAAGACCACATGCAAACGTTTAGGACAGGCATGAATTTTGAAAGGATGCTATTCAATTCAGTACATCAGGTTATTGGCCTACTGGCCAGTCCTGCTCCTGATTGAGGCAAGGAAGTACTGAGTTTACCTCCCTATTCCCAGCTCTAGCTGAGACCATTTGGCTTCCCTGTTCAATGCTATATTCAAATACTGGATTGAATTACGGAATGAGAAGCCATTACTAAACCTTGCTTCAGTCAGAACATTGGAGTTCATTGTCCTTCTAACAGTGGATCAGTAGTAAATCCCATGTATGAAAGATGGCAAATGATTTCTTCCCCTTGACCCTAATACTCCCAAGTCTTGAGCAAAGTGCTCAGGTCCAGGGGACAGGCTCAGTTCTTTCTAGAGGTACCCTGGGAATTCACAGTTGGCAAAGGAACTCCAGGAATACCTCACTTACCTAGCATCACTGTACTTTCTGTTCCTGCAATAAACAATTCCAAGTGGCTAAACTTGCATCTGAACCTGCTATACTGCATTGCTGTTTCTACCCTCACTGTCAGTGGCCATTTCTGATATCTCTCAGCCTCATTTCTAGTAGCTCTGATCCTCCCTTCTTAACGTGCTGCTTCCATGTGCTACAGGCAGAGAGACTTGGCAGCAGAGCTCGTTAGACATGTGAGTGTAAGAGAGACAGACTGTGTGCAAAGCCTGCAGGGCTCTCTGGCAGAGAAAGGGCAGGAGATGTATGATTATCTCAGCAATTCAGAAGCCTTGCTGAGGCTGACAACTTTATGATTCTCTTAGGTGACCTTAGAATAACTAAAATGTTGCTGCACAATGTAGACCCTACTCTTTGCAATCTGCAGGATTCACAGGTTTTAAGTTTGGACCCAGGCTCCCATTTGTGTCATTGGAGGACTCGAAACGGCAGAGTGGTAAGGCGGCAGTCAGCCCCCAGCTTAGGCACTTCCTGCTGTTCCATCTTCCTTCTTCCTGCCTTACTCAGTGGTTTCCTCTCAGATGCCTAGGGCAGAGCAAGGCTACAGGTACTGGACCCCAGGCATCACAGCAGGAAAGTTTCAGGGGATGCCACAGGCAGTATGGCATGGTAGAAAGAAGGGCCTTTGAACCAGCCAGACCTAGGTTCTAATCCCCACTCTGACTACTTATTAGCTTTATTACTTGGAAGAAATAACTTAATCTCTCTGTTCTTGATTTAAGTGTCTATAAAATGAGAATAATAATGTGTATGTTACATGGATGTTTTTTGGGTATACATAAGACAAAGTGGTAAAAGCATTTAGCATATTGTAGACACTCAGTGATAGCCTAGCATTCATATTATTGGATATTAGTCTTTTTTTCAAAAGATTTTATTTATTTGTGAATTTGTCAGAGAGAGAGATAGAGAAAGAGCACACAAGCAGGGGGAGGGGCAGAGGGAGAAGCAGACTCCCTGCTGAGCAAGGACCTTGATGCGGGACTCCACCCTAGGACCCTGGGATCATGACCTGAGCTGAAGGCAGAGGCTTAACTGACTGAGCCGCCAAGGTATCCTGGATGTTAGTCTTTCACATAAAAACTTATTTTATTGTGATAAGAACACTTTTAATGAGATCTATCTTCTCAACAAAATTTTAAGTGTACAATATATTATTGTTGCCTTTAGGTACAATGTTGTGCAGTAGATCCCTAAAGCTTACTCATCTTGCTTAACTGAAACTTCATGCCCCTCGATCAGTAACTCCCTATTTACTCCTCCCTTCAGTCCTGGCAACTACTAGTCTATCCTTTGATTCTATGAATTTAACTATTTTCAGATACTTCATATAAATGGAATTATGCAGTATTTGTTTTTTCTGTTACTGCTTTATTTCACTTAGCATAATACCTTCCACGTTCATCCAGAATTCCCTTCTTTTTAAAGGCTGAATAGTATTCTGTTGTATGTGTATACATTTTCATTATCCATTCATTTGTCAGTGGACATTTAGGTTATGCCTACCTCTTGGCTATTGTGAATATTGCTGCAATGAACACAGCAGTGCTAATATCTCTTTGAGATCTTGGTTTCAATTTTTTGGATAAATGCCCAGAAGTGGGATTACTAAATCATAATGACAGTTCTATTTTAAATTTCTTGAGAAACCTATACTGTGTTCTATAGCAGCTGTACCATTTTGCATTCCCACCAACAGTGTGCAAGACTTCCAATTTCTCTACATCCTTGCCAACATTCACTGTCTTTAGCTTTCTTGATAAAAGCCATCCTAACAGGTGCAAGGTAATAAATACATCAATGTGGTTTTGATTGTATTTTCATGATGATTAGTAATGCTGAGCATTTTTCGTATACCTGTTGGCCATTTGTATGCCTTCTTTGGAAAAAGGTCCTTTCAAGTCCTTAGTCATTTAAAAAAAATTTTTTTAGTCCTTAGTCATTTTTAAATAGTTATTAGGTTTTTTTTTTGTGTGTGTGTGTGGTTGTTGTTTGTTTTGTTTTATTTTGTTTTGCTCTTGGGTTGTGGAGGTTCTTCACATATTTTGGAGATTAACTCCATATCAGAAGTAGAGTCTGCAAATGCTTTCTTCCATTCTGTTGGTTATCTTTTCACTCTGTTGACCGTTTCATTTAATACACAGAAGCTTTTTTGTTTGATGTAGTCCCATTTGTTTATTTTTGGCATTGTTACCTGTGCTTTTGGTGTCATATCCATGAAATCACTGTCAAGATCAATGAAGTTTACCTCTATGTTATCTTCTAGAAGTTTTATAGTTTCAGGTTAAGTCTTTAATCCATTTTGAGTTGATTTTTGTCAATTTCATTTTTTAAATTTCATTTTGTCAGTTTCATTTTTTAAAAATGTGGATATCCAGTGTTCCCAACCCAATTTGTTGAAGTAACTATCCTTTCCCCATTGTGTATTTTTGGTACCCACATCAAAGATCAGTTGACTATATACCCATAGATTCATTTCTGAGCTCTCTATTCTATTCCATTTGTCTGTGTGTATGTCTTGATGCCAGTACAATACCATTTGATTACTGTAGCTTTGTAATATATATTTTGAAATCAGGCAATGTGATGCCTCCAGCTTTGTTCTTTCTCAGGATTGATTTGGTTACTTGTGGTTCTCTGTGGTTCCATTCGAACTGTAGAATTGTTTTTTCCATTTCTATTAAAAATGTCATTGAGATTTTGATAGGGATTGCATTGAATTTGTAGACTGCTTTGAGTAATATGAACATGTTAACAATATTAATCCTTCTGATCCATAAATACAGCTATCTTTTTATTTATGTCTTCTTTAATTTATTTCTTTTTTTTAAAAAGTAATCTCTATGTCAAACATGGAGCTCAACTTCATGACCCCCAGATCAAGAGTCACATGTTCTACCAACTGAGCCAGCCAAGTACCCCTAGTTTTTTTTCAACGTTTTGTAGTTTTCAGTATACAGGTCTTTTATCTCCTTAGTCAAATTTATTCCTAAGTATTTAATTATTTGTGGTGTTATTGGAAATGGAATTGTTTTTCTAATTTTCTTTTCAGATAATTAAGTGTTAGTATATATAAGTTCAACTAATTTTTGTATGTTGATTTTGTGTCTTGCAACTTTATTGAATTTGCTCATTAGTTATAACAATTTTTTATGGAGTCTTCAGGGTTTTCTATATATAAGATCATGTCATCTGAGAACAAGGACACTTTTACTTCTTCCTTTCCTATTTGGATGCTTTTTATTTCTTTTTGCTGTCTAATTATTCTGGCTAGGACTTCCAGTACTACACTGAAGGGAAGTGTCAAGAATGGGTACCCTTGTCTTCTTCCTGGTCTTAGAGGAAAAGCTTTCCATTTTTCACCATTGAGTATGATGTTTTAGTTGTGGGCTTTTCATATATAGTCTTTATTATGTTGAGATACTTTTCTTCTATTCCAGTTTATTGAGAACCTTTCTCATAAAAGGGTGTTGAATTTTGTCAAAAATTTTTTTCTGCCTCTATTGAGATGATCATGTGATTTTTATCCTTTATTCTGTTACTGTGTTTTATTACATTATTTGATTTGCATATGTTGAACCATCTTTGCATCCTAGGTATAAATCCCACTTGGTCATGGTGTATAATCCTTTTAATATGCTGTTGAATTTGATTTGCTAGTATTTTGCTGAAGATTTTTGCACCTATATTCATTAGGTTTATTGGCCTGTTCTTTTCTTATGATGTCTTTGTTTGGCTTTGGTATCAGGATAATTCTGCCCTCATAAAATGGGTTTAAAAGTGTTCCTGCCTCTTCCATATCTTGGAAGAGTTTAGGATGGATTAGCATTAATTCTTTAAATATTTGGTAGAATTCACCAGTAAAGCAAACTGCTCCTGAACTTGCCTCTGTTGGGAGGTTTTAAATTACTAATTCAATCTTCATCCTAGTCACAGATCTGTTCAGACTTTCTGTTTCTTCATGATTGCGTCTTGATAGGTTGTATGTTTCTAGGAATTTATTCATTTCTTCCAGGTTATACAGTTTGTTGGCATTTAACTGTTTATAGTAGTTCCTTATGATCCTTTATAATTTCTGTGACATCAGTTATAACATCTCTTCTTACATTTTTAATTGTATTTATTTACTTCTCTCCTTTTTCCTTAGTCTAGCTAAGGGTTTATGAGTTTCATTCAACTTTTCAAAAAAATCCAACTCTTAGTTTTATTGATTTTTTTCTTTTTTCAATTTTCTATTTCATTTATTTCTGCTCTAATCTGTATGATTTCATTCCTTCTGCTAACTGTAGGCTCAGTTTGTTCTTCTTTTTCTAGCTCCTTGAGGTATAAAGTTGTTTACTTGAGATCTTGCTTTTTTTTTTTTTAATGTAGGCATTTATTGCCGTGGACTTCTCTCTTAGTACTGCCTTTGTTGCATCCCTTAAGTTTTGGTATATTGTGTTTTTGTTTTCATTTGTCTTGAGATATTTTCTAATTTATTTTTGATTTTTTTCTTTCACCCAGTGATTTTTCAAGAGTGTACCATTTCCCTTCCACATATTTGTGAATTTTCCTGTTTTCTTTCTGCTGCTGATTTCTAGTTTCCTTCCATTGTGGTCAGAAGAGATATCTGGTACAAATTCACTCTTCGTAAATTTGTTGAGACTTGCTTTGTGATCTAACATGTGATCTATCTTAGAGAAAGATCTGTATGTGCTTGAGAAAAATGTTTACTCTGCTATTGTTGGGTGAAATGTTCTGTGTATATCTATTAGGTCCTTTTGGTCTATAGAGTTGCTCAAGGTCTTTCCTTATTTATCTTCTGTCTGAATAGTCTAACTATTATTGAAGGTGGGTACTGAAGTCTTTTACTGTATTGTTGTTTATTTATCCTTTCAGTTATATCAATGTTTGCTTTCCACATTTAGGGGCTCTGCTGTGGGTACATATACATTTATAATTATATCCTCTTGGCAGTTAAACCTTTTTTTATCATTATATAATAACCTTTTTTGTCTCTTAACAATTTTAACATTAAAATCTATTTTATTTGATATAAATATAGACACTCCTGCTCTCTTTTGGTTACCATTTGCATGGATCTTTTCCCACACCTTCACTTTCAGCCTATCTGTGCCTTTAAATTTAATGTGAGTTTCTTGTTGACTGCATATAGTTGGGTCTAATTTTTATTTTCCATTTGCCACTTTATGTCTTTTGACTGCAGTTTAATCCTTTTATATTTAATGTAATTATTGATAAGGAAGATTCACTACTGCCATTCTGTTACTTACTGTTAGTCTTACAGTTCATCTGTCTGTCTTTTCCTCTCTTGCTATTCTCTTTATTGATTTTTTTGCAATGATATGCTTTGATTCCTTTCTTTTTTCTTTTGTATAACATCTATAGGTGTTTGTGTGTATGTGGTTACCTTGAAGCTTACATAAAACATCTTATAGTTATAACAGTCTATTTTAAGTGATAACAAATTCAGTTCAATCATATACACTCTACACTTTAATTTCTCCCAGTAATGCTTTATGTTATTGTCACAATTTATACATATTCATACTATTTATCTTTAAACATATTTTTAGTCATAGCTATTTTTAATGGCTTTATCTCTTAACTTTTATAGTATAATTAAAAGTGATTTATCTACCACTATTACAATAATACAGTATTCTGTATCTGTCTATATATTTAGCTTTACCGATGAGTTGAATACATTCTTGTGTTATTATGCTGCTGTTTAGCAAACTTTCATTTCAATTTGAAGAACTCTCTTTAGCATTTCTTTTTTTTTTTTAAGATTTTATTTATTTGTCAGAAAGAGAGAAAGAGCACACAAGTAGGCAGAGACAGAGAGAGAAGCAGGCTCCCTGCTGAGCAAGGAGCCTGATGTGGGACTCAATCCCAGGACCCCAGGATCATGATCCCAGGACCCCAGGATCATGACCCGAGCTGAAGGCAGCAGCTTAACCCACTGAACCACCCAGGCATCCCTCTCTTTAGCATTTCTTGTAAGGCAGTTCTTGTGGTGATGAATTCCCTCAGCTTTTGTTTATTTGAGAAAATCTTTATCTCTTTTTCATTTTTGAAGGACAGTTTTGTGTGGGATAGTATTCTTTGTTGGCAGTTTTTTCCTTAAGCATTTTGAATATATCATTTCACTCTTTTTTGGCCTGTAAGGTTTCTGCTGAAAAGTATGTTCATAGCCTAAGGAGTTTCCTTGTGTGTGACAAGTCACTTTTCCTCAGCTGCTTTCAAAATCCTCTCTGTCTTTGATTTTTGACAACTTGATTTTACTGTGCCTCAGTATGGATTTCTTTGGGTTCATCTGATTTGTTGTCTTTTGGGCTTTTTTGAATCTGGATGTCCATTTTCTTCTGCAGAATTGGGATATTTTCAGCTACTTTTAAAAATGGACTTTCTGGTCTTCTTTCTTTCTCTTCTTTTTCTGGAACTCCCATAATGTATATATTGGTCTACTTAATGGTTTCTCATAAATTCCTTAAGCTTTCATCATTATTTTTCATTCTTTCATCTTATCCTTCCACTGACTAAATTATTTTCAATGACTTTTGTTTGAGCTTTCTGTTTCTTTCTTCTGCTCGATCTAGTCTGCTGTTGAGCCCTATTAGCAAAATTTTCGGGGTAGTTATTTTGGTTTTGGCCTCCATGATTTCTGCTTAGTACTTTTTATATTTGTTGAAATTCTCACTTTGTTTGTGCATTGTTTTCTTGACCTCAATGCACATCTTTATGACAATTATTTTGAATTCTTCCAGGTAAGTTATATAACTCCACTTCATTAGGGTCAGCTTTATCATGTTCCTTTGTTTACAACATCTTTGCTTCATCCTTCATTTTCTTTCACTCTGTGTTGATGTCTGCACATTAGACAAAGCAAATGCCTCTGCTAGTCTTCACAGACTGACCTCATACAGGAGAAGATTCCCACCAATCAGCCCAGCCAGAGTTCTGGAGGCTTCTAGCAACTTTTTCCTTCCCCAGGGAGAAGAAAACAACTGCACTTTTTTAAAGCATTCACTCTTTGCTGAGCCAGGGACTTTGAAGCTATGGCATCTAGCAGTTTAAACTACTACCCCCATTTCCACTAGATGGCTAAACTGCACCCATCAGAGCTCCACATTTGGCAATATAGAAGCAAGACTTCTAGAGAGCTTCTTAAGAAAAGCTGAGGTACTGGAGGCAGAAACCTATCTCCTCCTTCCCCTGGTAGAATCTGGGTTCTAGGGGGTCTCTTCCTAATCATACAGCATTGTGCTAGATGCGGGGACTCCGGCAAGAGGGTGTCCCAAGTCTTCCTACTGGCCTTAGTGAATGTGGTTTTATGTTCACCCGGGGTTACAGAAGCCTTTTTTTTTTTAAAGATTTTATTTATTCATTTGACAGACAGAGATCACAAGTAGGCAGAGAGGCAGGCAGAGAGAGAGAGAGAGAGAGAGAGAGAGGAAAGCAGGCTCCCTGCTGAGCAGAGAGCCCAATGTGGGGCTCAATCCCAGGACACTGAGATCATGACCTGAGCCAAAGGCAGAGGCTTAACCCACTGAGCCACCCAGGTGCCCCAGGAGCCTTTCAATTAGTTTCTGGATTTCTAAGAGAAAAGAATTTGTTCATAAATTTTTGCTGAATTGGTGTGTTTGTGAGGGAGAGGATGGCAGAGGGTTTCCTATTCCATCATCTTAGTTACAATAATCTGGATGTTAGTCTTCTGTTCATCTATTTACTCAGCATCAGAGAATGCTTATAGTTTCCTATCTTTCTCCCTCTTTTCAGACACAGTAGCACAAGAGACAAACAGTCTCTGTTCCTGCTGAGATATTGCTAATAAGCACTAGTCCTCAGCTCCACAGGATGCAGAATGAGTCAGTAATACAGCTGCAGGCTTTAGGACAGTAGGCAGATGTGACCAGCTTTCTCTCACTTTTCCTCTGGCCTCTTTTCCCCAAACAGTAAGACCCTCAGGGCTGTAGGCTAGCAAGTCCATATTGGCAGCTCACCCCTCCAGGGGTCCCGGGGTCAGGAAACCTCCAAGTTCAGCATCTCACAAGTACTGAGAAGAGGTGGGCACAACTCTGTGTTCTCTACCCTTTGAAGAACTTCTTAAAGACCTTCAGAAGCAGAATAGAGGTCTTATTCCCTTTCCTTCCTCCTATTCCCATCTTCCTCCTGTCTCTTTACCACCTCAGTCATGGTCTGAGGAAAGAGAAGGATAAGCAGTTACTGCTACAGAAAGACCAACATGAGGGTTCCAATATTGGGGCCACGTTGCTGTTCAGAATCCAACAGCCATTTGCAATAGCATTTTTGATGTTTTCAAAGTCATTTCCTGACTATTTTTTACTCAAATCCCCATTTTAGAGATAAAGAAACTGAGGCAAAGAAAGAAGAGGATCCCTGAGTGAGTCAACAGCTGAAGTGGGGCCAGAGCCCTGGTCTCTTGCTTCTTTGGGCTCTTTCCATACTATGTGGGCCCCATAAATTTGGAATGAAAGATTCAGAAGATGGTGACAGGTATGTCCACCACCCCTTAAGTCATCAGCTTGAACGTCCTTGGAGACCCAGGGAACTCAAGACCTCACTCTAAGCAAAAGACTAGCCAGGATGCTGAAGGGGAAGGGCAATCAATGTCTTTATTCTGGTCTTGTCACTCAAGCTCAAGATTGCTGGATAGCATACTTCCTGGGCCCAGCCCACTGGCCATGTGTGAAGAATCATCCTGAAGAAAAGGGCACCCAGGGGGTCAGGAGCAGAGCTGGGGTGAGAAACCAGACCCTTTCCTTCCCTGGGCCACTCATAGGGCACTTACACATTCTGCCCTTCTTGGTTACCTTTCTGAGCTTCACCTTCCTCATTTGTAAAGTAAATATAACACTTTCATCACTGTATTATAGAGGCTGTTAGATGGCTGAGAGGTGATAGGGTTAAGTGGGTCATTTTTAATCTATGAAGTAGTATCTGCATCTGACTTGGCTACTTGATCCCATTCATGGAACAGTTACTGGGAGACACGTGCCAAGTTAGGTACTGTATGTGAATCATCTCCAGCGAGACCCAGAAGATAAGTGACTTATCCAGGAACATTCAGCTGTTCAGTAGCAGAAATGAGATGAAAGCCTTTTCTGATCATTCCCAAAGGCCTGAGGCTGAGCTGGAGGTCATATTGCTGTGTGCATAACATTGTTAAATTTAACAAATAAAAAAAATACTCTAGTTAAGTCTGAATTCCGGACAAATAATAAACATTTTTTAGTGTAAGTATATACATTGAGATATTTGGCACACAGTTATACCAAAAATTTTTTTGTTTACCTAAAATTCAAATTTAGGTGGGCATCCTGTATTTTATTCAGCAACCATATGTGTATATGGAGTTGGCATTGCAGGAGCAGCAGGTAGGCCGACTGTATATTCATTTTGAAGCAAGGGAGTCAGTAGGCCATATGCCAGGGAGAGAACTGATCTCCTCACCAAAGCAAGACTCTACTGTTATTCTCAGTTTGGGGCTACCATAAACATATACAAACATGATACTTTGGCCTGATGAAAAATCCTAACCTAGACTTAGGACCCTTCTTCTTCCTTTCCTAATTGTTCCCAAGACCCTGTTTATCTCCACTGGGACTCCTTTGGGAGTATTTAAAAAATATTTTAACAAGGATAGAAAGGATATTCTAAAAATAGGCAAAGGTTTAAATTTTAAACTTTAAAGTTAAGAACTTTAAAGGTTTGGGGCACCTGGGTGGCTCAGTGGGTTAAAAGCCTCTGCCTTCGGCTCAGGTCATGATCCCAGGGTCCTGGGATCGAGCCCCGCATCAGGCTCTCTGCTCAGCAGGGAGCCTGCTTCCTCCTCTCTCTCTGTCTGCCTCTCTGCCTACTTGTGATTTCTCTGTCAAATAAATAAATTAATTAAAATATTTTTTAAAAATATTAAAACCTTTAAAGTTTAAAATTTTAAAATGGACTAAGATTTTTAAAAAGGGTTGTAACCTGCTTCTGGCCAAGATGAAGTAACAGGGACTGAATTTACTCTCCTTCCTAAATAATCAACAGATACTATATTTTTGAAAAACCAGTATTTTTCAAGATGCTGGGCATCAGTTAATGAAAGATAAAGATGGGAAACAAATGAAGTGAGTGCTACCGTTGTCCCAGCTTGTTGCCTAGAGGGGGATGCCAGACTATGGGGCAGGGAGGAAAAAATCCAGTAAGAGCTCGGTGTTTTCGTGAAGGTGGGGAAATAGCTGGGAATCCAGGAAGGTCAGTGGGGTTAAATGTCACAGGGCAGGATATTGGAGAGCTGAACAGACAGGGTGCTCCAAGGATCTGCCAAAGGTCTCCCTTGGGTATTCAGTAGAATATTGATCAATGAATGCATGTGAGGGGCTACCTGAGGCTTAGGAAAGAACCATCCAAAAACAGAAGAAACAGTGCCTGGCACTTACACAGCTCTGGGGATTGCTTCTATCTGCCAATCTGGAAAATTTCATTCACAGGGCATTGGGTAGAGCATGCATGTGGTTCTTTATCAGTATTGGGAAATACTTTGCTCTAGGCTGATAACTGCTCCAGTCCTGCCTAACAAATCATAAAAGCAAGTCAGAAAAGTTTGAACTATTCTCAAGTACCTTAACTACATCCCATAGCAGAGTTCAAGAATATTTATAAGACAAAAATATCCAGCACCTAATAAGGTAAAATTCATAATGTTTGGCATCCAATAGAAAATTCCCAAGCATGCAAAAAAAGCAGGAAAATATGGCTCATATTGGGGGGATAAATCGATCATTTAATACCAATCCAGAACTGAAGTGGATGTTAGAATGAGTACAATAGAAAAATAAATCAATTATTATAACTGTATTCCATATGTTCAAAAAGTTAAATAAAGACATGTGAGATATAAAAAAGATTCACATTGAACTTCTAGAGATAAAAACTTCAATGTCTGAGATGAAAAATAAACTAGATGAAAATAATGGAAGATTAGATATTGTAGGAAAAAAAGATTAGCAAACTTTAAGACATAGTAATAGAAACTGTCCAAATGAAACACAAAGAGAAAAGAGGATATAAATGAAGAACAGAGCATTACTGAGCTGTAGGACAATTTCAAAGGTTTATTATATGTGTAATTACAGTCCCTGTAAAATGGTAAGGAGCAGAAAACATATTTGAAGAAATAAAGGCTAAAAAATTTCCTAGATATAATGGATATTATAAACCCAGAGATTCAAAAATTTCAGTGAACTTCAAGCACAAGAGACAAAAAGAAACTATACCAAGGCAATGTTATAATCAAATTGCTCCAAACCTGTGATAAAGACCAAAAATATCTTAAAAGCAACAAGAGGAAAAAGTTATGTTATGCATAGAGGAACAAAAATAAAGATTATAACAGATTTCTTGTGAGAAACAACACAAACAAGAAGGTGGTAGATCAATATCTTTGAAGTACTGGATGAAAACAAATAAAATACTTGTTGACCTCACCTTCTGTACCCAGTGAAATTATATTTCAAAAATGAAAGTGAAGTAAAGACTTTGTCAGATATACAAAAGCTAAAAGAATTCATCAGCAGCAGGTCTGCAGTACAAGAGATATGTAAGATTTTATTTATTTATTTGACAGACACAGCAAGAGAGGGAACACAAGCAGGGGGAGTAGGAGAGGGAGAAGCAGGCTTCCTGCTGAGCAGGGAGCCCAATGTGTGGCTCAATCCCAGGACCCTGGGATCATGACCTGAACCGAAGGCAGACACTTCATGACTGAGCCACCCAGGTGCCCACAATACAAGAAATATTAATGGAAGTCCTTCACACAGAAGAAAATGGTACCAGATGGAAATATGGATCTACACAAAGGATTGAAGAGCACTGGAAGTGGTAACTACAAGGATAAATATATAAGATTTTTGTTATTATTATTTAAATTTCTTTAAAAGATAATTAACTATTTAATAAAAATATTGACAATTAAGTGTGGAGTTTATAACATAAGTAAAAGTAAGTCATATGATAACAGCACAAAAGAGAAGAGAAGAGAAATGGAGGTATACTGCTATGACAGTCTCCTAACATGTGAAGTGGTATAGTATTACTTAAGATTATTAATTAATATTATTTAAAGGCAGTTCATGATAACAATGTCCACTGTAAATCTTGAATCAACCACTAAAATAATGAAACAAAAAAAAATGATACCTTAAAAATGAACAAAGGTGGGGGTGCCTGTGTGGCTCAGTCAGTTAAGCTTCTCCCTTCAGCTCAGGTCATGATCCCATGGTCCTAGGATCGAGTCCTGCATTGGGCTCCTTGCTCAGTAGGAGTCTGCTTCTCCCTCTCCCTCTGCCTGCCGCTCCCCCTGCTTGTACTCTCTCTTTGACAAATAAATAAATAAAATCTTTTTAAAAAATGAACAAAGAATATAAAATGGAATGTAGGAAATACTCCCCTAATCTAATCCCAAAGTTGTTTTTTTTTTTTAAGAAAGAGAGGAAAGGGAGAACACAGAATATATGGCATAAATAAAAAGCAAATGAAAAGATAATAGACTTAAATCTAATAATATCAATAACCATATTAAATATAAATCATCTAAACACCACTATAAAAAGGCAGATTGTCAGATTGGATTTAAAACCAAAACCTGATTGTATACTCCCTATAAGAAATGCATTTTAAATACAAAGACACAAACAGATTCAAAGTAAAAGGATGAAAAATACAATGTCAACATTAATCAAAAGAAATCTGGAGGGTTTATATTAGTATCAGACATATTAAATTTCAGAATAAGTGGTTTAGAATAAAGAATGTTGGGGCACCAGGACAGCTCAGTTGGTTAAGCATCCAACTCTTGATCTCAGCTCAGGTCTTGATCTCAGAGTCATGAGTTCAAGATCTGCATTGGGCTCTGTGCTGAGCATGGAGCTTATTTAAAAAAAAATAGAATAAAGAATGTTAACAGGAATGAAGAAGGTCATTCCATAATGATAAGAGGGTTAATTCACCAAGAATATATGAGCTTATGAACCTAACATGAAGCAAAAACTGACAGAACGCAAGGATTAATAGAAATAGAGCTGGAGACTTCATACCCTTCTCTCAATAATTGAAAGAACAAGTATACAGAAATTCATTAAAGATATAGAAGATCAAAACAACATTATAAACAAACTTGATCTATTTGACATTTATAGAATAGTCTACCCAACCACATTAAAGTATATATTCTTTTTAAATATACATGGAACATTTACCAAGATAGACAATGTTTTGGGTCATAAAACAAGTTTCAATAAAATTGAAAGAATTCAAGTCATACAAAGTCTGTTCTCTGACCATAATGAAATTAAGTTAGAAATCCATAACAGAAATACCTCTGAAAAACTCCCAATTATTTGGAAATAAATAAGACAGTTCTAAATAACCCATACATAAAGGTGGAAACAAAAAAAAAATTAGGAGGGGCGCCTGGGTGGCTCAGTGGGTTGAGCCGCTGCCTTCGGCTCAGGTCATGATCTCAGGGTTCTGGAATCGAGTCCCGCATCGGGCTCTCTGCTCGGCAGGAGCCTGCTTCCCTCTCTCTCTCTGCCTGCTTCTCTGCCTGCTTGTGATCTCTCTCTGTCAAATAAATAAATTAAAAAAATTAGGAAATGCTTTGAATTGAATGAAAATGAAAACACACCATCTAAAAATTTGGTGAAAGCTGTTAAACTAATACTTAACAGAAATTTTATAGCACTAAATGCCTATACTAGAAAAGAAAAAAACCTCAACTCATTCATCTCAGCTTCTACTTCAAGAAATGAGAAAAAGAAACAAATTAAACCCAAAGGAAGTGGGATACAGGAAAAAAGAGCAGAAATCAATGAAATAGAAAACAAGAACAATAGAGTAAAATCATTCTATCCAACACTGGCCCTTTCAAAAGATCAATAAATTTGATAAACCCCTAGCCATGATGACCAGGGGAAAAACAGACAAGACACAAATTATGAATACTGGGAACTGAGAAGGGAAGTCACTATGGATTCTACAGATATTAAATAAAAGGATAAGATAATATCATAAACTTTATGACAATACATCTAGTGACTTAGACGAAATAGACCCATTCCTTGAAAGACACAAACTACCAAAGCTGACTCCTGAAGAAATAGAATATCTCTGTATCTATTAAAGAAATTGAATTTGTAGTTAGAAACTTTCCCATACAGAAAACTCCAGAAACAGATAGCTTCATTGGTGAATTCTATGAAACATTTGAGGATGAAATAAAAGATAAATAAAAACCTCTCCCAGAGAATGGATGAGAAGGGAACACTTTCCAACTCATTTTATGAAGCCAGCATTATCTTGATACCAAAGCTGGACAGTAACATTATAAGAAAAGAAAACTATAAACCAGTATTCATCATGGGTGTAAATGCAAAAATTCTGAACAAAATTTTAGCAAATCAAATTCAACATTACATAAAATGGATAATACATTGTGACCAAGTAGAATCTATCCCAGGAATTCAAGGTTGGTTTAATGTTTGAAAACCAATCAATTTAATTTGCCATATTAACAAATTAATAGAGAAAAATCATATTATTGCAATGAAGGTCAAAAAAGCATTTGGTAATATCCAACACCTATTGGTAATAATTCTCAACAAATTAAATAGATGGAACTTCCTCAACCTGAAGAAGGGCAACTATAAGAAGTGTACAGCTAACATGAAACTTAATAGTAAAAAAAAAAAAAAAAACACAACAACAAAAAAACACAACTTTCTTCCCAAATTTAACGGGGTTTAATCTGCAGAGAACCAGAAAGTGTCTACGCAGAACCACAGAGCCTCCACAAAAAGACGAGGCTTCTCAAGAAACTGCAACCTGTACCAGCACCGGCCAAGCCTCTGCCCTGTGGAGACACCGCCTCTATCCACGATGTGCTCTGCTCCCTGGGGCACCACCACCCGGGTCAGCACACAAAACCCCTCTGCAGCAAATTACAGCCAATATATGGATGAGCCGGGGCTGCTGGTGGGTATGCAGCCTGTGTCTACACGGAGTGTGGCGCTAAGCCAGATCATTGTGGAGCTATACTTCGCGAGTGCGCTCCAACTGCTCGTTGACAAACCCGGGCTCTACATGCCAGCATGACCTGCCTTCACAGCCAGCCGCAGGATAAGCTCAGAACTAGCCACTGCAAGAGGAAACCACCCGGCCCAGCATCCACTCCAGCCGGAGCTCTTCAGAGAAGTACAGCCTGGGTTGGCAGAGCAGAAGGAGGTGCTGCTAGGGCTTGCTGGCTGATTCTACCTGAACCAGGGTTCCAGCAGGAGGCTGGAACTGAGCCCCGATCAGCAAAAAGCTGGATGCGGGTTCAGTGAGGCCTCTTCCAGGGGCCACAGGCTGCATCTTAACAGAGCACAGGTGCATGGGCAGGGTGCTGCTAAGAAACACAGCCTGGATCGGTGTAGCCAAACAAGCTTTCATGTGGGGCCGCCAGCAGCATCTCACTGGAGCTCCAAGTGCAAGTGCAGGACGTACCTCAATGCAACACGACGGGGCCGTCCTCCAGTCCCAGGCCCTTCTATTCCCAGCCACAGGCCGCTGGAAGGTCACTGCCCATATGCACAGCCTTGAGCAGGGTTGGACCCAGTCCCCCCAGTCATTGGGTTGGCTGTGCTCCATTCTTCTCTACCATTGCCTGTGGGACTCTCCCAGCCCCCCAACACCCCATTTTATCCTTGTCCCTGCTCTTGGAGTTTCATGCTTGTCCCCAAGGCCACAATGCAGTTGCTCTCTGCTGGGTTCCAGAAGCCTGGCATGCCCAGATTTGGACAGAGTACCACATACACGCTAGGGTACAGAGCTGATAGCTTCGGGCAAACCCTTCTGCAGGTCTTAAACTGTAAAAAGTCTTCCTAATCTGAAACACCACCAGGGCCTGATTCTGTTTTTCTCTGGTTGGGAGATTCTGGATTCAGAGCCACATGGGAGCGGCTGTGTGGGTTCAGAGTTGCTGAGCAGCATTTGGACTGGAGTTGGCGTGGCAATAGGAGTGTTCCCAGCAGAAGGCACCGCATGGAGAGAGACCGAGGGGTGGGAAAGCATGGATTACTTTGAGGCAACAGCCACCCATGTGTATTTTCTGCAATGTGCTTGGCTTCTGCTCCTGGGCTCCCCAGCCCTTTGCACATTTGTTTCCTGATGCCCATGGCTATGTCCTTCTCAGATGTGGAGCTCCTCCCAGGTACCCCAGTGCTCTTCCCTTCTTCTCCTCTCCCTCCGTAAGCCCCGGCTATCCCAGCAACTCCCAGGGCTCCAGTTACTCCCTACAGTGGTGCTGTCCAATAGAAATTTCTGCAGTGGTGGAAATGCTCCATGTCTTCACTGTCCAATACAGTAGCCATGAGTCACATGCAGCTGCTGAGCTACTAGGGATATGGTGAGTGTGAGTGAGGATCTGAATTTTTCATTGTAATTAATCTTGTTTCTTTTCTATTTCCAAGTTGTGGTAAAATGTAGCTGATATAAAATGTGCCATTTGAGCCATTTGTGGCACACAATTCAAGGACATTCTAATTGCATTCACAGTGTTGTGCATCCATCAACCCATCTGTGTCCAAAACTTTCTCATCATCCCAAACAGAAACTCTGTCCTCAGCTTTTTAAAATTAAAATTAGTTTACATTTAAATGGCCACATGTGGCTAGTGGCCACCACATTAGACAAAACAAGTATAGAAGCCAGTGACCACTAAACTGACACCCCCAACCTAGCTCTACCCTCTACCCTGAGCTTGAGTCCTGGATACCCAATTGCCTCACAGGCAACCCACCAATAATTTCTGAGCTCTGCCAATTCTCCTTCCTTAAAGTATCTCATCTGGGCTTCATCTTCTCCCCCTCCATTGCCACGTCTCAGGGTGGTCCTCTCCCCGACACTGTGTGACCCTGACTCGGTTCTTCCCAGCCCTTCACCACCAAGCCCCTGCCCCGCCCAACTTCCCGAGCCCGAGCCCCTGCTGCCAGAGGCTGGCTGGGCTCCCAGACCCTGCCTCCAGCACCAGAGGCTCCCTAGAGCTGAAGGTCTCACTATTCAGAGGCTGCCCAGTGTGCAGAGCCCAGAGGGATGCTCTCTGTGAAGATCAAGACCTTGGCAAGCTTGAGAAGATCAGGCTTCTGGGACAGCCTCCCTGGCTAGCCAAGAGGTGGTGAGAGAAGACCTCCACGGGGTGGGGGGAAGCCCCCAAACTAGGGCTCAGAGCCTGGCACTGCCGCTGAATGGCTGGCTTGGTCTCTCTTCTGTAGAGCAGGGATGATTATCTTCTATCCTTCACTGTGCTCTGGGGATGAAATGAAGCGAGGCGGGGGGAGGGCGTGTGGCATGTTGTAAGAGCAGAGGTATTGGTCCCAGCTCACAGCAGACAAGAATGGTTGGAACATGCCGTGGCAGCATCTTGGAGATTATTCCAAGAGGTGATAGACTTGTCAGCTGGAGTTCAGAAAGGGCCAAATGCCCTCCAGGAAAAGGGGCCAAATGACGTCACATACAACTCCATTTCTGGACATGGATAAGCCCCAGGTGTCCCTGGCGGATGTCAGCTTGGCTAATGGGCAAGCACGCTCCCCATCCCACCCCGCAGGGAGGTTTCTACTTGTGGCCCCTTATCACCCTTGATCCTGGGGAGTTCAAAGGGCTACTTCATGCCTGCTGACTGCACACTGCCTGCTGGGACCTAGGTCGTGGCTACCGAGGGACTTCTTTCTCCCAGAGCTTGGCTGGTGGTCACAAAGTCATTAAGGAGTGAAGCTTTTACTTAGAAAGGGAATAAAGAAATTCTGTATTTGAGAAAGTGAGTCAACAGCAATAAACGTCTAGCTGAATCTTCTGTTTTCCTGTATGTTCAGTCGGCAAGCAGCCGGCATATAGCATCACTTCTGCCACGTTTAGTGAAAATGCTCTTCCCCAAACTGCCGTCACCTTCGATGATTTCTGCTCAGGACAGACAACAGGATTCCAGAGGGTGATCAGGCCCTCCTTACTGGAGAAGGGGAGGTGGGCCAGGCTACAGGGACCTCTGTTTTGAAGACCCTGTTTTCAACCCTGGGCCGAAGTGAGCAGTGGTCAAAAGGCAGGTCTCTGGCTCAGGCTTCTGTTTCGCTCTTACCCACTAGGACCATAGGCTGGGACTCTCCCTTCAAGAAGGCTTGGGGCCTGACAAAGTATTTCTGGACATGGAGTTTTATGTGGCCTCGTTTGGCCACTTCCATGGGGGCTGGGCATAGGAACAGATGACTAACCCTAAATATGGACTCCCAGATTGGCTTGGTTTAGGGCCTTAGACATCACTTGTCCTCCCTTATGTTACGGCTGGGGAAACTGAGGCTTTAACAGAAGTCATTTGCCAAGGGTCCCTGTACACTATGATAGCCATGCATTTCCCATGCTGAACAGGGCTCCTTTCCTTAAGAGCTGAAGAGGGCCATCTCCAAGCCAGGATCTAATTCACAAAACCCACTCTCAACAGAACTTCATACTCTGTACAGTTTGAGCCTTTCACTCTCCTTCTAAATGGAGGAAATCATTCTATATAGTGTTAGCTACATGGTCTGAGCCTTTCACTCTCCTTCTAAATGGAGGAAATCATTCTATATAGTGTTAGCTACATGGTCATGAAAAGAGGTTGCAAGGAGACAGAAGGCCTGGCTCCTTTGTCAACAGTGACTCTGAGACCTGGGCCTCGGGGCTTCCAGTCTGGCCACTGGACTGTTACTTAGCTGACCTGTCAGGTCCTCCCAGGTGAGGGCATGGCCTTTGGAAACATGGCTGTAGTGATAGACCATCGGAGGTGTAGAAACCATCAAACCTCACCATCCCACTGCCGCTATTCTACCCATAGGCCTACTCAGGCTGAATCAGATTGGTTTGACACACATGTTCTGACTATGTCCGGAGACTGACAGCCTGAACTGAATGCTCCTTCGCCAACAGAAACATGAAGGCTTCACCACTTCACCACACTCGGCCCTTGGTGCCTTTCTGGTTAGTCAAGCCACAGCCCCTACTGGGAGTTTTCTTTTTCTTTTCTTCTGCTTTTTTTTAAAAAAAGATTTTATTTATTTATCAGATTGAGAGAGAGAGGGAGAGAGAGAGCAGAAGCAGGGGAAGCAACAGAGGCAGAGGGAGAAGCAGGCTCTCTGCTGAGAGCAGGGAGCCAGACACTGGACTCGATCCCAGGAGACTGGGATCATGACCTGTACCGAAGACAGACACTTCACCGACTGAGCCACCCAGGCATCTCTACTTGGGAGTCTTCTGCTTCGCTCTAACTGCACACACACACCTGAGATGAGCACTCCAAGCGTGTGGGACTCATTTCCAGGGCCAGGTTGCTCTGTGTGGTCTGCCCTTCCTGGTAACTGCAGCCATGAAGCTGGGGAGGTGGGGACTGGTCAGCTAGCCAGATCCTGTGCTCACTTCAGAGACCATCCAGGGCCCCGCCTCACACCTGAGAAAGCAGGCGCTTGGCAAAGAGTGGGAGTGCTGCACCCAAAGGTCCCAGGAAACAATCAGGTTGTTTGGCAAATCAGGCAGACTGTGCCCAGCAGGCAGAAGCCAGATTGTACCCTCAGGCCCATCAGCGTGGCAGGGATAGGAAAGTAGGGGTGACATAATTTGCCCTTGCTCTAAATGCACCTGGAGTCATGTTGTGGGGTCTGGTGATCCACTTGCCTCAAAGTGTTGGAAAAGATGGCTCTTGAACTAGCGCTGGCAACTTCTCCTTCCTTAATTGCCAGTTCGACTACAGCCAGCGGATTCTAATCACATATGTACATCTGGAAAAGTAAGCGGATATGGTGGGGGCAGGGATGGGGGGATGAAGCAAGAGAAAGGAACTTGTCTCCCCGAGATGTGAGGCAGGTCAGTGCCTGTAAACTGACCTCTGAGGTATGACTGAAGAAGTCCCCACTCAGCTGCCCAGCTACTGCCTGTCCCAAGCCCCTGAGGCCTCCTCTGGATGGGCCCCCGCCCCGTTTGCCCCACTGTTCAGCTCAGAAAATGTGCACGTTTGGGGGGGTGCGGATGGGGCAGAGGGTAGGCACAGAAATTGGCTTTGGAGTAGGTTTCCCCTGGGTGATTTTAGGTCCCCTTGCTGGTTGATGGGACACCAGAGTCAGAAAGGCCTGTTTCTAAGCACACACGCAGAGAGGAGAATTTCTCATCACGGGGGAGGGTTCAAGCAAAGACTGGACCGCTGTGTGTCAGGGACACTTTCCCTGGGAGGCTGCGATCACTCAGCTCCCAGGGCCAGGGTCATCCCTGTGGCCAGTTTCCAGTTTGGGGCTGTACAGTTCTCATTCTGAGGCTGGGTTTCCATGGATCTCTACAAGTCACCTTGCCCCAGGGCCATCCTGAGGCCTCCCAGGGCTCCCTGATTCAGTGCGGGGACAGGGGTGGTAGGCTCTAGCCCGGACCCTGAGGCAGGGTGGTCTGGGCCTACCTTGGGGCATGTAAGAAGAACCAGAGCAGGTTCCAAACGACTCCACAAGCCTGGGCAGCCTTGGGGTTCCCAGCCACAGCGGAATGTTCTGGATGCCGTGGCCTTGCAGATGTCAGACGGGTCCGCAGGGATTTGCTGAACTATGGAAGTGGGTGTCCTTGGTGTTCCACTCTTCTCTGTCCTGTCTCTCTAGCTGGGGCTCCCATCGCTCTCCCCACCAGGGGCTACTGACTTCACGGTGGGAACCCACTTTCTTGCTTGTTTCTCACCTTCTTTTCAGTTGACACATTTTGACTTCAGTACTCTCTTCACAACGAACTTCTGTCATTGCCAGCCTGTGTTCCCAAGGGTTCCGGCTGGGCGTCAGGAGCCAGCATGAACCAGATATGAGATGCCCTGTTTCTCTGACGTGCTCCTTCTTGGCCTTGAGTTCATGTACAGCTCGGGTCGGCTGGGGAATCCCCCCCCCCAAAGGGTTCCCATCCTAATCCCCAGAAATATAATAGGTTACCTTATATGGTAAAGGTAAATTTGCACATGTGACTAAGTTAAATATCTTAAAAGATGGAGATGATCCTGGATTACCTGGGTGGCCTGGGTGTAATCACAGGGGTCCCTAAGAGATGGAGGGAGAGGCAGAACTGTCAGAGATGGACATGTGATAACAGGAGCTGAACTCGCTGTGATGCCCCGCAGGCTTTGCAGATGGAGGAAGGGGCCGCAAACCAGTGGGTGCAGTGGCTTCCAGAAGCTGGAAAGGTTAAGGAAGCAATGCCCGCCAAAGCCTCCAGCAGGAGTACGATCCCACCTGCACTTTGACTTTAGCCCAGTGTGACTCATTTTGGACCTCTGATCCCTAAAACTGTAAGATAATAAAAAGTTTGCTATTTTAAGCCACTAAATGCATGGTGATATGTTACAGTAGCAGTAGGGGGACTGACCCACTGGCTAACAGTCTCTAAACACCAATCAGGCACACAACCACCAGCGGTCACCGTTTGAAGCAAGGTGCTCTATGGACACAGTTGGCAGGCAACCCTGAGTTTGATCTCTAATGACACAGTCGCCACCAACCCCGAGTTTGATTCAATAAAGCTACTTCACTTCTCTGAGCCTCAGTTTCCTCATTTGAAAATGGCAAAATAAAAGCACAAGCCTGAGGTCCACAGCTTAGTTAATAGTCTTGCACTGGCATTGGTCACCTGCACCAAAGTTATGTTTTAACATCACGGCACCTTCTCTACAATGATGTCCAATTGGAATATATTTATTTCTCTGAGTTAATTTTAAATTTTTTTTTTAAAAAATTAATCACTACCCTTAAGGATATTGTCAGAACCGGAGGTGAGTTGTTGGCACACTGTGGCTCCTCAGTGAACATTGAGTACCGGTAGCCACTAGTGCCTGCCAGAGCCGTTAGATAACACACTACCTTCAAAAACATTCCAGAGAAAGCCCCGAAGACACCCTTTCTTCATGGGGGATCCCATCAGAAACCCTGACTGCGTGAGAAGGAAAGGACACAATACCGCTCAAGATCCTTGCCAGGTTTGTGTCATACTGAAATCAATTAGTGTCAGACACAGCCCACGTGAAGAGAGATGGGTGCTCACGGGGTGCCTTCTTCTGGGGCAGCCTTAAACCGGGCATGGTCTGCATGCAGCAGCCTCTCAGGCAGCTTGAGACTTGATGGCACAGAAAGCACAGGTGTAAGGCAGTCCTCCCCACACGTGCTCTCAGTGCTGCAGACTGAGGGGAGTTCCAGGAGGAAGGCCCTGTCACCCCACCAAGCCTTAGCTCCAGGCACACTAACCATGCTGTTCCCCACCCTCCCAGTCATGTTTGGCCCTTGCTGACCCCCCACCCCATCTTTCCCAAACAGAGACACACAGGGCTCTTCATCCGGCAAAATGTCGCTCCTTCCAGCCACTCTCCTAAGTCACTTTCCACAAGCTGAGTGCGCCCGCCCCTCCTTGGGCCCCCCCCCCCCATCCCCCCCTGGCACACCGCATGGCAGACCACAGACGGGGGGCCTCCTCGAGGACAGAGCCCAAGCCTTGGCACTCCCCCTCCGCCCCCGCCAGCTCCTGAGCCAGTGACTAAGGCAGTGCTGAGCCCTGGCCAGCGCAGAAGTCCAATTCAGGAGCCCTCCTCAAGCCCACTTTGCCTTGGCTGCATTAATAGGTGAGGGTCCAGGAGTGAACGAGGCCGATTTCTGTGGACGGCATGACTCATGCAGGGGCTTCTTACTGCTGATTACAAAAATAGCCCACGTGTGTGGACGCCCCCTAGGCATGGGTGATATCATGCCAGTCTCTATGGAGTCTGCTGAATTTTGGGCAGAAGTCCCATTGTTTTTAGCTATTTTGACTATGCAGAGGGAGGAGTCTGTGGTGAATGGCGAGCCTATATCTCCCCAGCTTCCCAGGTCCCAGAGGCTCAGGCTGTACTAGCAAAGAGCGAATACCCCATTACCTGCCATCTGCTCCCGTCCTGGGGCCTCTGAGAGCAGCAGGGTGGCCTCTGCTTCCTAGGAGCCATGCCAGGGCCATGCTGACACCCGTGGGGCTCCCCAGCCATATACTCTCAGAGCAGAAAGGGAGGCGCTGTCCTCGGGGGCCCTGTGAGCAGACAGGTGCTCAGGGACCTTCCCATAATGCCTCTAACGCAAAGGTGAAGCAGGGGAAGCCAGTTCCAGCTCCGCTGAAGGACAGATAGTCACACGGTGGGGTCCCCACTTTAAAAGAAACTTGGACATGCTAGGGGACGTGAGGCTGCTCTGTTTTCCTCTCTCAACAAAGGGCTTCAAATGCACCTGCGCTGTCACTTCCAATAGACCTGGCCGGGTTGAATATATTTTCCCAGATAAATCAATCCCTGGCGGCCATCCCCCAAGATGAAAGGGAGGCACCAGACTGAACAGAACAGTGTTTGTAGCAAAGACAGGAAGTGAGCTCGCTGCCCCAGGGCTGTTGGCAGCATGCACACACAGTGGGATGAGGGAGCCTGTCCCTGACATGAAGCCCTGGCTCCCAGTATGGCCAAGGGACGGCTCTGGTGCTAGGTAACACCATCCCCCCTTTCTGTGTGTCCACCCTGCTCACCCCCCACCTTTCTGGCTGCCTTGTGTCACCAGTGATGAAGCAGGGGACAAGCTCGAGGAGAAAAGACTTGCAGCATGACCCTCCCCATCCACGACTCATATGTATCACTGCTGTTTGGGTGGGACTTCACGTGGGGCATGGGGAGCCCCGATTCGGAGTCTCAGACCTGACTTCCAGACTCAGCCCCTCACCCATGGGCTGGGCGACCCGAGGCAGCCATTCTGCCTCTTCTGGCCTCCTCCTCCTCCTGGTCTAGAGGAGATGCAGCACCTCGTCAGACCACCTCGTGACCGCCCCCTAAGGAGCTGCTGCCCAGGGCCCAGCTTGGTCCTCAGTGGCCAGTATTTTAGCATGGCAGGCCTGGAAGGGCCCTCAGAGATCAACTACTCCAACAGTCCCATTTTACAAAGAAGGCAACTGAGGCCCAAAGAAGGAAGGGATTGGCCTGAGGTGCCCCCAGCCAGGAAACTACTTCCTTTCTTTTTTAAATAAAGGATGTTATTTGAAGTAGAGTTACATGCGGTTGTAAGAAATAACACAGACTTATGTGTACTCTTTGCCCCTAGTAAGATAGATCTCATTTTTGCGAGTGAGTCTGAGTTGGGGGAGGGGAGTGTGTGCATGAGAGGTTAGGGCAGGAGGGAAAAGGCTATTGTTCGTTCGAAGCCAGATCTGATATGGTTTAATTTAAGCTGAAACTGAAAAAAGGATCTTCCTTCTGGTTTGCAGCCCCCAAGACTATTGAGAAAGTGAGTTCTGAGTAGCCTGTTTTGCCCACTCACCCAGTTGGTTCCTCCCAGGCCTTCTCCTATCTCCCACGCATCTCCCTGCTCCTGTCCCCACTTGCCTCCATGTGAAGAAAGGGGGGCGCCCCAGATGGAAGCTCCTGGACAGGTCTGCATCCGTGCTGCAGGTGGCTGTTCCTCACCCTTGGAACCAGAGAGGCCCACTTGACCGAGAATCAGCAGTTTTATGCAGAAACATCACTTCAGTCCTGGACCCCACTCCCTGTGGACACCAGTGATTGCCACTGCCTGCTGTTGATCGCAAAGACCAGCTCTTACCAGTCAGGTGCAAGTGGGCAAGCCTGGTCTTTATTTCCTCTCAAATTCCTATGTGCCAGTGAGTAATTTGAGCTCATCTTGACAAATGACAGCATTTAAGAAACACTTTTGGCAAAAGAAAAAAACAACAAAAACAAAAACAAAAAACAAAACGAAACAAAAAACCCCACAAAAACCCATCATCATCAACAACAAAAAACCAGGATGGTCCTTTTTCCCTTGAGGTGAACAGGAAGGGTCCCTCTGACAGCCTCTATGTGTATTTCTGGTTCTCAGAACTCTGGGAAGTTAACTTCACCCAACTTCTGTATAATCACCGTCATAAGCCAGCTCCTAAAAGAGGCTCCACATAGCGCACCTAATTTTGTTGAATGCTCGTCAGGTAAAGCTTTTTCGTACCTAGTTGCAGTGAAAGCTGGAAGTACACTCCAGGATAAAAGAAGAGAAGCAAGACAAGCAGACCCCTGGTGGGGGAAGCTGTGGATGCTGTCCTTCACACACACAGCACCTGAGAGAAGAGAGAAACCTGTGCAGATGTGGGAGGTGAAGGCCCATCCTCTGTGGGACATGGTGGGCAGGGTGGGAAGGGGGAGAGGAGGCAGAGAGATATTTAGAGAAGGAGCTCAGCCATATTCGTTCCTCCTAGCCTGAACAGTCTAGGACAGCGCTGTCCAGTGGAACTTTCTGTGGCAATAGAAATGTTCTCAATCTGTGTGGTCTGATATGATGGGCACTAGCCTGGTGTGGCTAAGGAGCACTTGAAATAGGGCTTTTGCAAGGGAGGGACTGAATGTTTAATTATATTTAGTTTTGATTTAAGGCAAAATAGCCACATGCAGCCAGTGGCTGCTGTAGCAGGAGAGTGTGGGTCTGAAGTCGATGAAAACCCAGGGCAAACCCCTTGAAATCTTCCCACCCTTCCCCTACCCCAGTCTGCCCCAGCTGCCGCAATGGGTGCTTCCTTTCTGCAAATGCTGCTAGGTGGCTTTCTCTCACCAGGGATTTGGTCAAACCCAAAACAGAGCTCCCTTTTCATAGATGGAGCCCAAGCTGTGCGGTCCAGCCTGATCAGGCATCTTTCTGGGCCCTGGGAAGCCACCGAGTGTGGAGCACAACTGACGGCGGGCCGTGGTAGTTGCTCGGGGTCCAGCCCCAGGGCCGGGGTGGGCAGCCTCACTCTCAGAATCAGTCTGCCGTGACCCTTAGCTACAATCTGGGGACTTCTCCCAGGGTGGCTGGGGAAGCCTTGCTCACGACCTAGGAAAGGGGAAGTGTGTACAGAGTTGAGGGGAGTGGGGAGAAGAGGGGGAGAGGTTTTAGGCCTCGTTGTAACCCAGCTCTGGGTCCTAAGAAGGAGGAGGTTGAGAACTCCCATTGCCTTAGGCCAAGCTGAGTGGAGTTATCTGACCAGGGGGTCACAGAGAAGTCTGAAATCTCTCTGAAATCCCTTCTCTGGCAGGACTGACTGCAGCCCGGACCGCGGGCGTCAAAGCAGATACCTTCACTCTCCCTCAGGAACGGACGGGAGCCTGAGCAAGGCAGGGCCTGCCTGTTTCCACCCCATGGCTTCCCAGACCCTAGGTCAGCCCAGGTAGACCCCTCGCTCTGGCCAGGGAACCCAGCTCTGGCCTGGATGGGGCAAAGCCTGGGCTGGCTGCTGGGGGAACGCGTGAGGGAGAGAGACCAGGAATGTAGGCGTCCAAGGACTCTGACCCAGCAGTGTGGGCGGGAGGGCAGGCACGAAGGAAGCGTTGGAGGTGGACCTTAAGGAGTGGAAGGGGAAAAGATTGGGAGGGAGAGGGAATCAGAAGTCAGCCAGATCTAAGCATGAACCCCAGCTTGGCTGTGTGTTAGTGGAGTGTGCCTATGTTGTCGGACTGACACAGGGAACAGACAAATGGCCCCCCTCCACACCCTGCTCTCCTTGGCCTTACTAGGAAGTAGAGTTGCACATGACCGTGAAAGAAGGGTAGGCTGTCTCAGACCTGGGAAGGGCAGGGCAATCCAGGTGAGGGCAGGGCGGAGAGAAGTAGAGGCTGGTACAAGGTGAGTCTCAGGTAGGCCAGAGGGAGGAGATTAGGTCATGAGAGAAGAGGCAGGGCCCACAGGCTGCACACAGATCACAGAGGCCTTCGGAGGGCGCATCGGGCTTGGCACTGAGCCTCCAGGCCATGGGGGGCCATGGAAGGCTTTGAGCAGGGAGCAACATGGTCAGAGCTGTGCTGGGGCATTATGGGCAGTGGGAAATCAGCAAGAGGCCTGAATGGCTCCTTCTGCCAGGCCATTCGGGGAGAAGCCCTGGAAATCCACAGCCCTGCAAAACTCCCAGGGAAGAGGAGCTAAGTGGAGCCTGCCTTTGTGGCACTTTGGCCAGCCGAGGAGTATGTTGGCACAGCGAGCCGCCCATTGTCAGAAGAGTGGCACCAGTGAGCTGCTGGTCCCCTGTGGCCTGTGCCTCCCGCACACCAAGAAGAAGTGTGCACTGTGGCTCCGGCTTCTACTGCAGGCTTTCTCTTGTGAAATTCGGGGCCTAGCAAAGTCTTTGCAAGCACCCCAAGCCAAAGGGGCCCACGGGCATCTGGCTCCTGCACCGAACTTGGGCGGGTATGCAGGGAGCTGCCTGTGGGAGGGGCTGAAAAGGACTCAGTTTATGTGGCACAAAGGGCTGGGGGTCAGGAAGCTTGGCAGTCCTTGAGGCTCTAGAAGATCCTGAAGAGGAAACTGAAGGGACTTTAACCTCATCCTTTCCCTAAAAAGGGCAACTTTTTAGAAATTAGCACACCTCCCAGGCATTCCCACTGGATGGCTAAAGACATGTGCTCCTGGGGAACGGTCTTCCTCTGCACACCCTATCTGGAGGGACGGTCTACAGGCAAGCCTGCAGGAGCCCAGATCCTCAACAGGCCTGGCATGATGCCCACATACCATGAGCTCTTATTCTCTGGTAGCAAGGCATGCTTTTATGAGCTGAGAGAGCCAAGCCTTCTGATAGGTCACTGGGGAATGGGACTCACACACATCTAGAATGTTCTGGTTGGGGCCAAGCTAGTTTGTGATTTTTGTCTCATGATCAAATCATGCAGCCAAAAATATAAGCAGGATGCCAACTTCTCTAACATGAGTATCAGTTTACCCTGGTAGCAAACATGATCATTTAATAAGTACAATGAAGAACACAAGAAACACACAGACTGAGAGCTTGTCAGAGAAGGAAGAGACCTAAGGGACCTTAAGCCAACCTCTACACTTTTAGGATGGGGGAGCCAACTGCCAGAATAAATGAAAATATGGGCACGTCCTTTGAATTTGGATTGTACCTTATCATTTATAAAACCTTCACACCATTTCTTGAACTTCCATTTGTACTGTGGGAGGCAGGATATGCAGTGGGTTAGAGAAGGCAATCAGGAGTCAGACCCCACGAGTTAGAAACTTACTGTGTGAGCTGGGGCAAGCTCTTAATCGTTCTGAGCCTCAGTTCCCTCTTCTGCAAAATGGGGACAATAATGGGACCTATCTCTTCAGGTGGTTGTGAGCAATGAAATAATACACATAATGTGTTTAGAACAGTATCGGCACACAATCTAGACTAAAAAAGTGTTGGCCCTTATTCTTCTGATCTTATCAGTAGCCACGAGAGCCTCTTGAAGTGAGAAGAAAAAGATCATGAGCCCATTTGAGAGAGAATCCCTCATGGGAGAAGATAATGTCAAGGCCCCATTTCTTGGAGGCCCAGGGATAGGTGGAGACCCTCTCTTTCCAGAAAGTTGAGGCTTGGGGAGATACAGTGGTTTGCTTGACTTTCTATAGCTGGTCAGTGGTAGAGCCGGGAATCAACCCCAGATCTTTACACTGTGCCCAGAGCCCTTTCAAATGTCAGACTGGCCACATCCTGTGAAGACCCCTCCTACTTGCTACTACCTCATTTATAAATAAAGTCAAGTAAACACCTCTCTTTTTTTCATTCCAGCTGCAGTAAGAAAAACACCATTAATATTCATACTTCTCTAAAGATCTGAAGTGGCTTCCAATGCAAACACAGATTAAAGAGAGTGGTGGAGCCTAAGCTTTGAGTGGCAGGTCAGAAACATTCAGAGAAGGCAGAGGTCATTTCGCTGAGCCCCTGGGGGAGACCACTGGCACCCAAATCAGCTTGGCTCTGAGCTTCCTGGCAGCCAGAGCACAGGAATGAAAGGGCCAGATTCTGACCAGCAGTGTCGGTAGGAAAGTTTCTGGATCAAGAAGAGACCGGCGATGGCAGGGCGTGGCAAGACAGTGCTATGTCATCCCAAACCTCACCCACAGCTGGGCTGCACAGGCAGAGGAAAGGGAAGCCTATACCTGCCCAAAGTCTCCACCGTCAAGATGCCACGGTGATGCAGACCCAGGCCTGCCCTGGGGTCAACTGTACGGGAGATGTCAGAGGCAGCTGGGTCATACCGGCTGTCCCCAGCGGAAATACTTTTTGAGGTAGCATGTGACAGGACAGGCCCAGCAGGGCTGCAGAGGTCAAGGAGCTGGAATTTGCTCCTTCAGGAGATGGTCAGGCTAGAGCAGCATAGGGAAGGGGGGTGTTGGCTCAGTGGGGAACAGAATGGAGTTAGTTCCAGCAGTGGCAGGAGCTCTGTCCCAGTCTAATCGGGCAGGTGTGCAGGGCCAAGAAGCTCAGCAGCTCTCTGCCCACCACATGCCCCTTCCCAGCACTAGGGATGAGAAGACACTGACCAGCTGGGAGAGTGGAGTGGCCCCAAAGGCTTGGAGAGCAGAGACGTGAGTGCCCTTAAAAGCACTGCTTCATTGAAACATGTACATGCTGTTCTGGGTTGAGGCATATCCCTCCCAAACTCAGATGGTGACGTTCCAAACTCCAGTACCTCAGAGAGTGACAGTATTTGGAAACAGGGTTGTTGCAGATATAATTAGCTAAGTTAAGAGGCGGTCATCCTGGAGTAGGTTGGACCCCAATCCATTATGACGTGTCCTTATAAGAAGACGAGAGAGTTACACACAGTGAGAAAGCCATATGAAAATGCAGGGAGAGATGGGGGTGAGGTCAAGGAGCACCAAAGCCTGTAAGTAAACCACCAGAAGCTAGGAGAGATGCATGACACACAATCTCCTCCATAGTCTTCAGAGGAAACCAGCCCTGCTGAACCCTGGACCTCAGACTCCGGCCTCTGGACAGGAGACAGTACATCTCTGTGGTTGAAGCCCCCCAGTCATGGTACTTTGTTATGGCAGGCCTAGGAAACTAAGGCACACGTGCATGTGCACACACACACACACATACACACCCACCCTCCCTGTAGGTACCAATTCCCTTTTCTAGCCCTGCAACACAGAGGACACACATGCCCTGAAGAAGCAGGATACATCAGGTGTTGAGCTTGTACAAGATATTAGCTGGGTTTAAATCAACTTCCGTTTTAAAAAAAAATCAACTTCCCATTCTTATTTTACATTGAGGCAGCTGCATAATTAAAACTAATGTCTACCTTTCTATAAATGCTCTATAGACTCAAACGTGCCTTCACATTCACGATATTACTTAAGCCCCCATCACCACAGGGTGGCGGGTACTGCTGTCTTGAGCTTGCAGAGGAAGAAAGGACAGCCCACCAAGGTGGGAGGCTACAGGACTAGGAAGCAAGGGGCAGATTACAGTCTCCCCTCTGCCAGCCCTGCCTGTGAGTATTCCTGTGCTCTGGTGTAGGGGTAGGGCCAGGAAAGGGCAGGCCTCACCGCTTTAAGAAAAATCAACTTGACTTCTTAGCGCTTCTCCCTTAGTGTCTTCCCAGGCAGCTGGATGGCATTCTGCCTACTTCAGTTCTGATTATCTTTGCCACCTTGGCTCATTATGATGGCATCTTACTTTCCACTGGTTCCAACTGTCTTCCTAACTTTATCCCGGGACAATCTTCTCTCCTACTGGGGCAGCACTTGACAGGAATCTAAGCCCTTTCATGTTCTTTTTCTCAATTTCGACTCACTGAGCTCTGAGGAGGCAGGCCGGGCAAATGCTGTGTTTATTTACCCTTGTGGCAAAGAAAGGGGAGAATGGTTGCCCATCATTACCGAAGCGGTCCAGGCTCAAATTCCAGTCTTCAAGTTCAGTGTTATTTTCATAACAATGAGTTTTGATTATTGAGCACCTACTATGATCCAGGCACTGCCCTACATGCTTGGTGGACATTCTCATTGAGCCTTTCCGCCTTCCAGATGAGGAGATAAGACCGAGATAAGAGAGACAACCTGCCCATAGTCAGAAGGTGAGTACGCGGTGAAGCCAGGATGCAACAGTAGGTCTGGTTACTCTGTAGCTTGGCCGGACACCATCACCCAGTGCTATTTCCTCTGGGTCACTTCCAGGGATGAAGACTTGAACAAGTGGCCAGGCTGACAACTTGTTCCCAGCCCCACGGTAGATACTTGTAATGACTGGCCCCAAATGCCCACTACCCAGCTGGTAGGTCAGTAATCCATGTAGGAAGTCCCCTGGCTCAGGGCCCAGCTCCTGAGGACTATTTAGGGATAGTCACAGTCCCTCCTTGTAACTTTTGAAACCTGAGGGCCAGCTCTCTTGGGGCCTGGGGAATGGCAAATACCTGGGAATGCTCCAGTGACACCTTCCCTCTTGCCCACAGCTGGCCTGGGGCCCAGCTGGCATTAACCATTGCCCTGTGCAGGTGACAGGAACCCTCACAAGTGAGTCATCCTTGGAACTTTTCTGGGATTGACACGGAGGGGTCCATAGAACCAGCAGTAATTCTAGCCTGGGACACCTCTCTCTGCTGAGAGGGGCTAATAGAGCTGGTAACTAGGGTTGGTGGCAGTGACTGAGGGCTGAGTGGCTTAGTAGCCCTACCTGTTGAATTTGGTGGTGCAGCTTACCCACCTGTGATGTAAGAGCTTAGCCTTAAAGACCGGTCCAGGAGGAAGAGAAAAATCTTCCTAGAGGAAAAGAAACCATTTCCTCTAAGAATTGTAAGCTCTGGAGATTTGCAAGGGAACAGCACAGATGCTAAACTAACATGCTGGGGAAGAAGGCAGGTGCCAGGCTAAATAAAGAAATGTGAGTACATACACAGAGAACACGCTCCTTTATTTCCACAGGGAGGCACAAATGTATATTAATGAGGATTCTGAACACCACAAAATCGAATAATGACATAAACATCACAGTAAAAACCAAAGCCCTAGAGTTGGCTGCAGTCATTTGCTATGGTTGGGGCAGAGGACTTCGACTGCCCCCTGCTCTGCACCCCTCCAAAGTTTCAAAAAAGACAACTGTTCTGCTTGTCGGATTAGAACTTGATGCTCTGTAAGTAAGAGAAGCTCTTTGCTTTAACCCTTGATGCTACAGAAAAGCTCTAGGAAAGCAGTGTGTGGACCAAAGGCACAACAGCAAGAAAGTGGGCTGGGATTCATGTTCTGGACAAGGAACTTTGTATTAAGTCTTGAAGCAAGTTGACTTCCTAATCCCAAGGGGAGTGCATATCTTTGGATGTGGTAGGAAATGTGATAGAGAAAAGGGACCTAGCAAGGCCAACCTCTTGACATGATCTACACACACAAGAGAAAGGATCCTTAGTGTATGACCTGGGAGAGTGTGAGTGTGAATGGACAGATTGGCACAGATGGGCCAATTGATCAACGCCATGCAATCCTGATTTGGGCCTGTGGTGGAATGTCTATCTCCTTCTGGCTGCCCAGCATCTTAACTCCTCTTCCTGGGGAGTTTGAGGAAGCTGAAAGTACTAGTTACTTTGCTAGCTTCCTTTTGAAGCTAGGGTATAGTATATCAACTAGATTTTGGCCCGTGTTAGTGAAGACAAGCAGGGCCAGCAGAGAATCTGCCACAGCATCCCATTTCCTGGAGCAACTATACCTGTGGTGCCAGAGGCCATCAATGATGATGTTAGTGGACAAACTACAAGGCCTACCACTCAGCACTGCTAATAGAGGTGCCAGGCTGGTTCTGTAACATGATTTTGTCTGTGGATTTGACCATCTGGTCAAGAAGCCCGATGTCAATTCTGTGAACTACCCAATGTCCTTCCTATACATTCCTTTATCTAAAGGCCCCAAATGTTGCATTCATCGTTCTGATTCTGTGTCCTTTCAGATCTTTCCCCCATAATTCTATCTTATTAGACCTTTAATATTTAAGAGGAACTACTCTTTAATGTTTTATAATGTTTTAACTAGAAGTTTTATTTTTTTATTATTATTTTTTTATATTTCTCAAAATCCCTTTTTTTTTAATTTTCAGCATTACAGTATTCATTGTTTTTGCACCACACCCAGTGCTCCATGCAATCCGTGCCCTCTCTAATACCCACCACCAGGTTCCCCCAACCTCCCACCCCCCACCCCTTCAAACCCCTCAGATTGTTTTTCAGAGTCCATAGTCTCTCATGGTTCACCACCCCTTCCAATTTCCCCCAACTCCCTTCTCCTCTCTAACTCCCCTTGTCCTCTATGCTATTTGTTATGCTCCACAAATAAGTGAAACCATATGATAATTGACTCTCTCTGCTTGACTTATTTCACTAAGCATAATCTCTTTCAGTCCCGTCCATGTTGCTATAAAAGTTGGGTATGTTTCTGATGTTTCTGATAAAAGTTTCTGATGGAGGCATAATACTCCATAGTGTATATGGACCACATCTTCCTTATCCATTCGTCCATTGAAGGGCATCTTGGCTCTTTCCACAGTTTGGCCACCGTGGCCATTGCTGCTATAAACATTGGGGTACAGATGGCCCTTCTTTTCACTACATCTGTATCTTTGGGGTAAATACCCAGTAGTGCAATTGCAGGGTCATAGGGAAGCTCTATTTTTAATTTCTTGAGGAATCTCCACACTGTTCTCCAAAGTGGCTGCACCAACTTGTATTCCCACCAACAGTGTAAGAGGGTTCCCCTTTCTCCACATCCCCTCCAACACATGTTGTTTCCTGTCTTGCTAATTTTATTTCTTTTTACTGGGAAGGCTAATCCTCCATTATCAAAAATGGAAGCCTCAACTTTTCAACTGTGATTTCCCCATCACAGACAGGTAGCCATGAGCCAGGGATTTACCTAGCCTCTAGTATAGATCTTATCAATTTCTTTTTCATTGTCCATTTATCATTGTAATGGGAACTTTTTGAGTAAATGATCAGGGTCCAATTTATCTTTATATCCTCAGCACTTACCACAGTGCCTGGCTCACAACAAATACACAGCAAATACTGTTAGAATGAGTAGAGTATTTAGGCTGTGGTTCTTAGGAGAGAGGAGATTTGCGTTGGACCCCAAAGGATGGTTGGGCTGTAGAGATAGTAAAGAAGGATATATTCTAGGTTCTCAACAAGGACTTATTGATCCTTTATTATTCACTGTCCTTAGTTGTAACCAACAGATACTACATCTAGATTATTTTCTAAAGAAAGAATTAGGTAACTGGAAAATAAGTTAGGAGAAAACAAAATATGCACAGAGAAACCACTGAACAGAAAGGGACACACAGGACAGAATGAGAAGATCTAATGTATGTATAATTTGCATCCAAGGAGGAAATATGAAAGGAAAGAAAAAAATGGGAGCAGAAGAAATATTTGAAGAGGTACTGGCTAAGGGCATTCCAAAACTGATAAAAGGCATCAAACTGCAGATTCAAGAGGCCTACAAAACTCAACAAGGATGAATTCAGAGAAAACCACACTGAGGCACATCACAGTAAGACTGTTGAAATAAAAGACAAAGAGAAAATACCACCACAACCAGAATTAAGTTATATGATGTTTGAGGCTTACTTTGGAATGATGCAATAGTGCTGGAAGAAGTTGGTGGGGTTAGATGAAAAAATATGGGTAATTTCCACTTCCAGAAGTAATGGAATAACTGGTACCAGAGTAGCCTTCCCATAGTAAATAACCATAAAACTGGACAAAAGATATGAGGCAACTGCTTTCAGACATTGGAAATTAGACATTAGACTTTAGGCAACAGATAGCATAAGACTTCAGTCCCTCAGAGCAAGAGATGAGATTCACAATTGCTCTGGTTCTCTATGTGGGAAAATTTTCCCAACTGCAAGCAAGCAAGCTGGAATCCAAACACAGAATGGTGGTCCTACTGAGGTTAGGAGGCAGAGATCAGAGTGGGAAAGGATAAAATGGTTGTGAACTTTGGGATAGGGTATTAGTGAGGAGAGAGCTACAAGTTGGAGGAAGCACAAAAAGTCCATCTATTAATTTGGTAGAGCTGTCATAATAAATTACCATAAACTGGGTGGCTTAAAAAATGTATTGTTTTCTAGTTCCAGAGGCTTAAAGTCAAAATTTGAGGTGATGGCATGTTTCTTCTGAGGGCTTCAAGGGAAGGATCTGTTCCAGTCCTCTCTCCTTGGTTTGTGGATGGCTCTCTTCTTATATCTCTTCAAGTTGCCTTCTATCTATAGGTATCTCTATGTCCAAATTTCCAGTCATATTGGATTAGGGCCCACCTTAATGATCTCACTTTAATTTGATTACTTCTGTAAAGACCCTATCTCCAAATAAGGTCACACTCTGACATACTGGAGGTTAGGACTTCAATACAAATCTGGAGGAAACAATTCAACAGATAAGAGTCCATGTAGGGTATCCTGAAAGTCTTTAGCTAAGTATGGGCTATAAATAGGCAGGGCAGGGGCACCTGGGTGGCTCAGTGGATTAAAGCCTCTGCCTTCAGCTCAGGTCATGATCCCAGGGTCCTGGGATCAAGCCCCGCATTGGGCTCTCTGCTCAGCAGGGAGGCTGCTTCGTCCTCTCTCTCTCTGCCTGCCTCTCTGCCTACTTGTGATCTCTGTCTGTCAAATAAATAAATAAAATCATTAAAAAAATAAATAGGCAGGGCAAGCTGCTACCTATAATGTCAAGTATATAATAAAAAGTTACTAAACATACAAGGAACCATGAAATTGTGAAATAAGCAGTCAACTGAAGTCAACCCTGAGATGGTCAAGATGTTGAGTTTATCAAATACTTTAAAGCAACTATGAAAAAATATATCCTAAGAATAAAAGGCAAATGTGGCATTGATGAGTAAATGGACAGGAAATCTAAGCAGAAAAGTGGAAACTACCTAAAGAATCACGTGAAACTCTAGGACTAAAAAGGACAAAAACTGAAATGAATAATTCACTGGATGGGCTTAACTGTAGTTCGAAAAAGGCAGAAGACAGATTCAGTAACTTTGAAGACAAATTAACAGAATTTATCCAACATGAAGAACAGAGAGAAAAAAAATGAACAGAACCTCAGGGACCTGTGGGACATCAAACAGTATAATGTGCATGCAATTATAGTCTCAGACAGAGAAGAGAGTAAGAATGAGGAAGAAATAATATGTTAAGAAATAATGGCCACAATTTTCCTAAACTTTGATGAAAATTATGAGTTACAGAACCAAAGGGGCTCAGTGAACCTCAAGCAGAATAAATACAAAGAAAACCATGCCCAACCACATCATAGTGAAACCACTGAAAACCAAAGATAAGAGAAAATCTCAAAAGAAGTCAGAAAGAAAAAATATACATTACATACAAGGGAACCATGATACAAATAGCGTTAGAGGAATTGGATATCCATAGTCATCCCTGCCACCTCCATCCCAAATTACCACATGGAACCCTAACACATGGATCCCTCACATTGTCCTTTTATAGCTACATCCACTTCCCTCCTTCCCCCACTCCTCAACCCTGGTAATGACCAATCTGTTTTCCATTTCTATAATTTTGTCATTTCAAGAATGTTATATACATTGAATCATACGTATTTTAAAAGACCAATCATAAATGAGATTCACAGTTCCACTTAGAATAATTTATTCAGGTTGTTGCATATATTGATAATTCTTTTTTTTTTAAGATTATTTTAGAGAGAGAGAGTGGAAGGAGGGGCAGAGGGAGAGGAAGAGAAAGAATCTGGAGCAGACTCCCCACTACATGTAGAGTCCGACATGGGGCTTGATCTCATGACCCTGAGATCATGACCTGAGCCAAAATCAAGAGTCGGACACTCAACCAACTGAGCCACTCAGGGACCCTGATAATTCTTTCCTTTTGTTGCTAAATAGTATTTCATGATATGGATGTATCACAGTTTGTTTAACCATTTACTTATTGAAGGACATCTGGATCATTCCCAATTTGGGGCTATTATGAATAAAGTTGCTATAACATTCATGTACAGGTTTTATATGGACACAGTTTTTATTTCTCTGGGATAAATGCCAAGAGTGCAATTGCTAGGTTGTATGGTTGTTGCATGTTTAGTTTTTTAGGAAACTGCCAAATTATTTTCCAGAACGCCTCCCTGTACCATTTTATGCTCTCATGAAGAATATATGAGTGATACAGTCCTCATTTTTTATTTTAGCTATTTGGACAGGTTTGTAGCAACATTTCATTGTGGTTTTAATTTGTGTTTCCTTGATGGCTAATGATACTGAAATCCGTTTTGATTCACCAAATGAACATCATTTGATTCACCTGTAATGTCTGAGTATATCTTTTTGTATAGGTTTTTTAGTGCTTGCTTTAGGTATTACTCTATCTATCTAGCTATATAGTTTAAATATGTAAATTATATCTACATATATATGTATAAAATTTATCAAAATCTGTAGGTGTCAATAATATTTACTAGTTTGAGTGAAGTGTAGAAATCTTACATCCTTCTACAATTCTTCACTCTCCCCTATTTATAATGTCTTAAATATTTCCTCCACACACATTTAGAACTATGTCAGACCATTATAATGATTGCTTTAACTATTAAACATAATTTAGAAAACTCAAGAGAAGGAAAATATATTTATCCATACTTCTGCTCTTTCCATTGTTCTTCCTTCTTTGGTGATGTCCAGGATTCTTTCTTTTATCATTTCTTTTTTGTTTGGAAAACTTCCTTTAGCCACTCATTTAGGATAGGTCTGTTGGTGACAAAAATCTCTCAGTTTTCCTTTATCTGAGAATGTCTTGATTTTCCCCCTTCATTCCTGAAAGATAATTTTGCTGGATATCAGATTTGGGGTTGGCTGCTGAGCAACTTCTTTCTGGCCTCTATGGCTTCTTGTGAGAAATCTGCTGTCATTAACTTGTTTTTTTCCCCCTATAGTTAAAGTATCATTTCTCTCTTGCTGCTTTCAAGATGTTTTCTTTGTCTACAAAGAAGTTTAATTATGATATGTCTTGGCATGCACTTCTATGGGTTTATACTATTTGAGGTTTGTGTAACTTCTTGGTAGGTTTATGCCTTTTGCCAACTTTGGTAAGTTTTCAGCCTTTATTTCATTGAGTACTTTTTCAGCCCATCACCTTACCCCTTCTAGCATTCCTAAGACACAAAGGTTAGTTTTTTAGGAAACTAGTTTTTTTGGAAACTAGTTTTGTTATAGTCCCACAGGTCTCTGAGGCTCTGTTAATTTTTTTAAGCCTATTTTTTCTCTGTTGCTCAGATTGAATAATATCTATTGTATCTTCAATTTCACCGATTCTTTCCTTTGTCTCCTCCATCCTGTTGGATCCATCAAGTTCTTTATTTTGGTTATTGTATTTTTCAGTTCTAAAATATCCATTTGGCTCAGGGTACCTAGGTGTCTCAGTTGGTTAAATGTCTGACTTTTGGTTTTGGCTTTGGTCATGTCTCAGGGTCATGATATCGAGCCATGCATGGGGCTCTGGGCTCACTGTGGAGTCTGCCTAAGATTCTCTCTCTCCTGCTTGCTCTCCCCACAACTCATTTGCTCTCTCTCAAATAAATAAATCTTTAAAATGTCCTTTTAATATCTTTAAGTGTTGGCATTAATTGATTGTTTTTTTCATTTAGCTAGAAATCTTTCTGGTTCTTGGCATGATGAGTGGTTTTGAATTAAAACCTAGATATTTTAGGTAATATATTATGAGACTTTAGATCTAATTTAAACCTCCTGTTTTATCTGGATTATTCTGATACCAATGCAGCAAGGTAAGAAGGAATGAAGTGTTACCTCTTTACTGCCAGAAGGCAGTTAAAAGTGCAGGTTCCCTATTCAATCTCTATTGGTGTCCAAGGTGGGGGGCTCCATGTATTGCTGGGCAGGAGTGGGAGTTCCAGCTCCCAACCAGGTCTCTATCAATGTCTATATGGTTGGTTTCCACTGACAATATCACCACTGGGTGGTAATAAATGTCCTGAGTCTCCACTAGACCTTCTAGGCCACAGAAGGAAGCCTTTGGGGGGGCCTCATTACTTTCTCATGGGGCTGGAAGTTTAGGCTCTCCAGGAGGTCTCCACTGACACTACAGTGGGAGGAAGTATCTTGCTACTGGCTGAGGTGAATGTAAGTCCTAGCTCCCCAGTCAGTCTTCTCTGAGCCTCATTAGCGCTTGGAAAGTGTAGAAATATAGGTTTCCCATTCAGTCTATGATGGTGTGGGTGTGGGTGGGACCACAGCTTTTTCTTGTGATATTTGGCTAGAGTAGAACAGTCATTGTCTAAAAGTTTTCTGTCTTGCTGGGCTGCCCCTAGATTGGATTATTCTGTATTTTGATTGTGGGGGTAGTAACACTAATCTATATTTGTGTTAAAATTCCCAGAAATTTATATAAAAATGTCAAGTTACAAATAAAATATTTAAAAATGAAGAGCGAAATTGAAGGACTTATGCCAACAGACTTAAAGACTCACTATAAAGATCAAATAATCAGGAAAGTGGTATTGTTGCAAGGATAGACAAACAGATCAATGGAAAATAATAGAAAGTCCAGAAATAGCCTCACACACATCGGCCAATTGATTTTTTAACAAGGGAGCCAAGGTAATTCAATAGGTGATGGCACAGACTTATAAAAAATGGTGTGATTACAACTGGATATTCATATAGGGAAAAATGAACCTCAATCTTTATCATACAACATCTACAAAAATTTACTTGAAGTGGACCATAAATATAAAATATAAAAGCTAAAACTATAAAAATTTTAAGGGAAAAATATTTCCAAGTTTGGAATAGGCAAACATTTTCTGTATAGGACATAAAAAGGATGAACCACATAAGAAAAAAATGATACATTGGATTTCATTAAATTTTGCTCTGTGAGAGAACCAACAAAAACATTAAATGATAAATTTGCAAACCATATATTTAAAAAAAGATTTATATCCAGAATATATGAATTGCACTTACAATTTAATAACAAGACAAGCAACCCAATTTAAAAGTGGGCAAACAATTTAAATAGACACTTCACCAAAGAAGACATATGAATGCCAAAGAAGCCCATGAAAATATACTCACCATCGTTTGTCATCAGGGAAATGCAAATTAAAGCACAAAGAAATACCACTTCATACCTACTTGAATGGTAAAAATTGAAAAGCTAGACAATAAAAAATGTTAGCAAGGATGTGGAGTAACAGGATCTTTTAAACTTTGCATTGTGGGCATGCAAAATGTCATGATCACATGGAATATTCTGGCAGTTTCTTATAAAGTTTAAAATATAGTAACCATGCACTCCAGCAGTTCCATTACTAAATATTAGCCAAGAGAAATGAAAATATATGTTCACACTGGTATTTGTACACAAATGTTCATAGCAGCTTCATTTCTAATAATCAAAATAGCCCAATGTCATCAATAGGTGAATGGATAAACAGATGTTCCATGATATGGAATACTACACAGCACTGGAAAAAAATGTTGATTCATGCAACAAATTGGATGGGCTCAAAAAGTTGTAGCAAGCAAAAAAAAAAAAAGTCTGTGACAAAAGAGTACATAGTGTATTATTCCACTTACATGAAATTTTACAAAAGACATGGCTTATTTATAGTGACAGAAAGGAGATCAGTACTTGCCTGTGGCTGGGGTAGAGCAGTTTGAATGCAAAAGAGCATGAGGGAGCTTTTTGAGGTAACAGAAATGTTCTATATCAATAACATGGATCCTGCAAACAATAGAAGAAAACCATACATAAAAGAATACATACTGCATGATTTCATTTATATTTGGTTAAAAAAAATAAGCAAAGCTAAAGCACTATGCTTAGAATCCACATGTAAATGGTAAAACTAAGAAGTTAAGCAAGGAAGTGATTGCTGGAAAAGCCATGCTAGTGGTCTCCTATGGTGCTTGGGAAGGAACATGTGCAAAGTGTCTGGGTTGCCAGCAACACTATCTGATCTGGATGGGGGTTACATGAGTGTTTGCTTTATGGTAATGTGTTCATCTATAATGTTTTGGTTATGTACCTTTTTGTTTGTTTGTTATATTTGCAACTAAAGACATTCAAATAAAAAGAAGAGCAAGAATAGTAACTGAAAGGCAAGCAGAGACTGGTACAAGAGAATGAGGCCAGAAGAGGTGAGAGCTGCACAGAGCAAACAGCAAGGGCTCTGAGACTGGACCTGTGAAGGACTTTTAGGGCAACCCTTGAACTTGGTGGGGGCAGGTGTATGCCAAGCTGCATAATGCATCTCCTTATGTGCTGCCCCATCATATACTTAGCACAGGGATGGGTATACAGTATACCTACCCAAGACTTGTGGATACACTAGTGGTATTAGGGTGTGCCATTATAGCATGACCATATCCGACCATATTCTCCAGGGGCCATCTACTAAAAAGCATCAGACTTGAAGGCAAGAGTCCTGGGTTAAGGCACCAGCAATGTCACTTCGAGCTACATGACCTTGGACAGGTCATTTCGCCTCTCAGCATTAGTTTCCTTGTACTGGCCTTGGCTGTGAGGAACCATGAGAGACAGAATGGACATATCTGTATCTTTTTGCATCCCAACCCAGCTTTTAAGGAGGGCCAGTGCACTAATATTTTGAAGCGGGAACACCAAAGGCCTCAACTTAAGGCAGCCAGTTGGTCCCTCTCTACTAATCTGGTCATCCCTGGGTTTAACTGCCCCCCTGGGTATGAATTAGCATGATGATGTGAGGGGCTGTTGTCAGCTATTCCAAGCTGAATATCTGAAAAGGTGTCAGTTATGAAGGGGGTGGTAGGAATGGGGGAGTGGGGGGATATGAAAGCCAAATGCTTTGAACCTCTTGCTAACTTCACTGCACGCAGTCCCAAGGTGTAATTACCATGTGTCAGGCTTGGAGGTGTGAGGAAAGTGGTACAAGGCTGATATTTGCCAGGCCAAGCAGAACATCAATACAAAGGCGCTGCATGAAATTGGGGTCACCACTGCTGCCTCCCTAAAATTGTTCTGTCACATATTCTGCTATCTCTGGGCTAAAGGGGACCCTGTCTGATTGTAGGTGTTGGGGAGCTCTCTGACTACAGGGACCCTAACAATACCAATGGACATTCAAGCTTGGAACTTGGAACAAGTTTTTTCTCCTTTTGGGGAAGAGTACTCAATTCCTTTTGTTCATCTGAGAGAAAGGTTCTGGATTCATCCTTGTTCACTGATAGGCAGGAACCACTTGCAAATTAAAGACTTAAGATAAAGACTGGCTGGCAATATAGGAATGGCAACAATGGACCAGATGCTACAGCCTTATCCATTTCAAAGGTTCCTGAATAGCCAGCTGTATCATGGAAGGATCCAGGCTTCTTTTTAATAACATGTCATGGTCCTGATCATGCATCAAGTGGCACCAGCACCTGTCTTCTCCTTGTCCCTATTCCTCATATATATACTTTTACCCTAAAGTAGATATAGGAATCTACTGCAAATAGAATTAGTTTTGGGGAGAAATTATGTGCTTATTCCTCTAACACACACACACACACACACACACACACACACACTATTCCATTTGGAAATATGAAAACAATATAACAATGATCAAGATATTTTTAAAAAAGAAATCATTCAAATCCTATCACTCTAACACAGCACTTTATATTTGGGCATTTAAGTGCACTAACTGTAAGTTGCAAGAGCACAATGTAAACACAGTGACACCTCTTCCTTTACAAAACCTTCTGTTCCATGTATTCCTCGGGCTGCTGCAGGTTTCAGAAAGGACATATTAAATGGCCTCATAATATGCAATGGAATGGATATGCTATAATTTAATTAACCAACCCTTATTGCTGGGCAATTCATTTGTTTCCAGTGTTATATTACTACAGCCAATCTCATAATGAACATCTCCATGCATGTATCTTCTCAATTCTTTTGAAATGCTTCCTGAGGAATAAAATATCAGGAGAGGAAATTATTGGGTTAAAGGGCTCCTTCTTCAACTGACTGGACTGCCTTCTGCAGGGGTGGGCCCCTTTCTGAAATGTGCATGCCCTCAGCAGTAGCAAGCCTTCTCCTTTAGCCCCCCAAAGCTGTCCCACACACTCTTGGTGCCTTAGTTACTGTCTGTTATGTGGGGATCAACTTCTATTTGCTCTCTGGGTGTCCTGCACCATGGTTTCAAAACAATGCAAACTTGTTTTGGGAAACAGACTGAGCTGATGTGGAATAGTCTCTGAGCTCCAACAGCTGAGAGTCCACAGTAATTATCTTTGGGGGATGCCAGTCTTGGAAAGTAGGAAGCAGATGTGCTTATTTCTCTGAGGCTACATGGCAGAGAGCTTTCCCCCATACCCTTCACAAGTGAACATAATGCTCTGACATAGGCAGCCTTGCACTGACTACCAGGCTCCCCTCACCACTCATTATATGCCAATTCCTGCCATGAACCAGACAAAGTCCTTGCCTTTCAAGAGCCCAGTAGATTTGGTAGAGCCAAATGGGTAAACCAACAGAGATGCCATGTGGTGTCATGGTCAAGAGAAGATGCATTGCAAACCAGGCTGACATGGGTTGAGACCCCAGCTTTGCCATCTCTTCGCTGCATGGCCTTGAGCAAATTAATTTATATCTTTTTTGCCTTGGTTTCACCATCTACAAAATAGGGATAATATTAATACTGACCCCTGCTGGATCATTATAAGGAGTTGATGAGCCAGTGCATGAAAAGCACACAGCGTGGTGTCTGCTGTGTAATAGGGTAAGTGTTCAATACATCTCAAGTACTAGTAATGGCACTGTATTACTAAAACAAGGTAGAAAGTGAAGTATTTCCCAAGAGGGACTCTGATAAAATACATAAAAATCCCAGACTTCCTGCTTGGGGGATCAGGAATTGCTTTTTTATTCCCCCTTTCCCTAATAGTGAGAGGTGCTGGGAGATGCCAATAAGCAAGGGGATCCAGTCTCTCCCACCAGATCCAGGATAGGGGTGTGTTGGTGAACTCCAGTGAGCAGCCTTGAGGACCTGGGGAGGAGAGGGCCTCAGTGAGTTGGGCTGCCTAAAAAACCATTCACAGAAGCTTCCACTGTTTGCCTATGTTATTGCCTATGTCTGCCTATGTTATTTCTACCAGGAGGGGAAAGTAATGTGGCCCAGCTGACTAGTCTTTCCCAAGTGCTAAATTGACCTTCTTGATTAGAAAAACACAGCCCTGGACTCACAGCCTTGCCAGCAATCAGTACTAATGCAAGGCCCAGCTGAGGAATATAGCAGGCCAGGCCCCACGCCCAGTGCCACGAAGCCTTCTGCCTCATCCAGGACATGGTCCAGAGATATAAAAGAGCTGATTTAATAGCAGAACTACTTAGAGTCAACATTTATAAGTGCCAGTGATGCCTTTTGGGCAATGAAAGGAACATGAGTGGGGCAGGTTCTCCTCCTGCCATGCTAGAGTCCCCGAGGTAAACTTTCCCAAAGGAAAATCAATTGAGAGTGGCCTTGAACTATCATGACCAGGAGCACAGGCATATAGGTCACAAACTATCTATCATTACTGTGGTTAACATACTTTCCACATCAAAGCCTTGTACTCATTTCTTTCTGGGAACAATCTGGTCTCCTCTCATGGCTAGTAATTATTACCTGCATCCAAACTAGCTATACTTTCTATCCAATTTACTCATTTCTTTTTGAACCCTCTCTTTAATGCCTTTAATGCCTACTATGGCAGATGCAGACCTGAGACAAATGTCTTCCTCTTCCCTCAAAAGTAACTTCAGCATTTGCAATGCAGTCCTTGGGTAATCATCCACTTAAGCACTACCTGAAGCATATTCCACAAATGTTGGTACCACAAGATTCTAATAATGCTCAGCTCTAAAAATGCTGGGTGGCAACAAAAGTTTGGAGGAAAGCTTAGTGAAGGAAAGTTAGTAGGTTTTCTTGGTTGCCAGAATTTTCCAGTGCCAATGTGTATCATGACTCTCCAACACAGGCTAGTGAATGCCACATTCCCCAAACACAGTGAACTCAGACCCATGTGGAAAAAGCACTTCATGAGACTAGCAGTCCAGACACCTGTTGGGAAACACAGAACTATTCCAACCCCTTTATTTTTTAGATGAAGACACTGAGGCCCAAAGAAGGAAAGGGACATTCTTGAGCTCACCCAGGGAATCTGTGGCAGAGCCACACTAATTCAGCTTTTAGCACCTTCAAAAAGGCCACCTCTAAAACCCTCAGCTTTTCAGGTTGGGGAGCCATTAGAGGGTTTTATGCATGATGGTGACATGGTTGAATTAGCATTTTAGGTAAATCACTCTGGCTGAGGTGTAAAGGAGGATCTAAGTAAGCCAATGAAGGGACAATTAGAGTAATATAGGCGAAAGACCTAAGTTAGAGCAGTGATGGGTGTTTTTGAGGAGGAGATAGGTTCTAGAAATAATTAGGAGATAAGCTGTCAAAACTTGGTGGCTGATGAGGTGGGGGAGAGGGAGAGTTAAGGGTGATGCTAAGAAATGTGGCCTAGGTGACCAGGTAGATGTTAGTGTCATGTGCTGAAGAAAGAGCTAGTTGGATGGGGTTAGAGGGTGTTGAAGACTTCCATTACAATGGCTGTGGGATGTCCAATGTATATATCCAACAAGCTTTTGTTTTCATGGAGAGAGGTTCCAGCTAGAGACCAAAATCAAGAAGATAACTGCATATAGATGGAAATTAAAGCACAAGAATGGAAGAAATGGCCCAGAGAGAACCTGTAGAAGGAGTACAATTGATGGACCAGGAATTCAATTCTGGCCTCTAAATAGCTAACCAGCTAAACTTTACCCCTTCTCTGAGGTTCCCCTCAATTACCACTTACTTTAGCTAGACTCATCAAGAAAAAAAAAAAGAGAGGGCTCAAATAAATAAAATCAGAAATGAAAGAGAACTTATAACTGATATCATAGAAATACAAGGGATCATAAGAAATAACTACAAATATTTGCCAACAAATTGGGCAAATTAGAAAAAAGGCATAAATTTCTAGAAACGCACAATCTTCCATGACTAAATCATGAAGAAATAGAAAATCTGAATGGGGGTATCTGGGTGCTCAGTTGGTTAAGCATCCAACTCTTGATTTCAGCTCAGGTCATGATCTGAGTGTTGTAGGATTGTCAGGGTACCATGCACAATAGGGAATCTGCTTGAGATTCTTTCTCTCTCTCTCCCTCTGCCCCTCCCCACTGTACTCTCTCTCCCTCTCAAATAAATAAATAAATCTTTTTTTAAAAAAGGAAAGAAAATTTGAATAGACTGTTTTCTAGTAAGGAGGTTAAATCAGTAGTCAAAAACCTTCCAAAAAAAAAAAAAAAATCCCAGGACCAGACGGTTTCACTGATGAATTCTACTAAACATTTAAAGAAGATTTAATACCTAACCTTTACAAATTCTTCCAAAAATTGAAGAGGAGGGAATGCTTCCAAACTCACTTTATGAGGCCAGCATTACCCTGATACCAAAACCAGACAAGGACACCACAAAAAAAAGGAGAAAATTATAGGCAAATATCCTTGATGAACATAGATGGAAAAATCTTCAACAAAATTTTAGAAGACTGAATTCATATACCATGATTAAGTGGGATTTATTCCAGGGATACAAGGATGGCTCAACATCTGCAAATCAATAAACATGACATAGGACAGAGGAGCCAAGAACATATAACAGTAAAAGGACTGTCTCGTCAATAAATGCTGCTGGGAAAACTGGACAGCTACATGCAAAAAAATTAAACTATAATGCTGTCTTACACCATACATAAAAATTAATTCAAAATGGATTAAAGACTTGAATGTAAGACCTGAAACTACAAAATTTCTAGAAGAAAACATAGGCAGTAAGCTCCTTGACATTGGTCCTAGCAATGTCTTTGTGAATCTGACTCCAAAGCCAAAGGAAACAAAAGAAAATAAACAAATGAGACTATATCAATCTAAGAAGCTCCTATACAGCAAAGGAAACCACTATCAAAAACAAAAGGCATTCTACAGAATGGAAGCAGATATTTGCAAATCACATATCTGATAAGGGGCTACTATCCAAAATATATATAAAGAACTCGTACAACTCCACAACAAAAAAACAAAACAAAGAACCCAATTAAAAAATGGGTACAGGATCTGAATAGATATGTTCCCAAAGAAGACATACAGATGGCCAACACACACATGAAAAGATGTTCAACACCATTTACCATTAGGGAAATGAAAATCAAAACTAAAAATGAGATATCACCTCACACCAGTTAAAATGGCTAAAATCAAAAATACAAGAAACAACAGGTGTTGGCAAGGATGTGCAGAAAAAGGAACCCTGGTGCACTGTTGGTAACAATGCAAACTGGTACAGCCATAGTGGAAAGCAGTATGGAGGTTCCTCATAAAGTTAAAAATAGTACTATTATAATGATCCAGCAACTGCACTACTACTTTGGGTAAATTCTATTTACCCAAAGAATATAAAACGCTTATTCAAAGGGACACATGCACCCTTATGTTTATATTAGCATTATTTATAATAGTCAAGATTTGGAAGCAGTCCAAGTGTCCATTGACTAATGAATGGATGCAGAAGATGTGATGGAATATTATTCAGCCATGAAAAAGAATGAAATCTTGCCATTTACAATTACACGGATGGAGCTAGAGAGTATAATGCTAAGCAGAATAAGTCAGAGAAAGACAAATACCATAGGATTTCACTCATATGTGACATTTAAGAAACAAAACAAATGAGTGAGGGAGAGAGAGAAAAGGAGAGAGAGAGAGAGAGAGGGAGAGGGAGAGGGAGAAAGAAACCAAGAAATAGACTCTTAATTATAGAGAACAAACTCATGGTTACCAGAGGGGAGAGGGTGGCAGGATGGGTTAAATAGGTAATAGGGATTAAGGAGGGTTTAAGGAGAACACTTGTCATGATAAGCACCAGGTGATATATGGAACTGTTGAATCACTATATTGTACACCTGAAACTAATATAATACTATGTTAACTAACTGGAATTAAAATAAAAACATCAAAAAAAAGAAATAATTAGTGTTGCAGAGAGTGTGGAAATCCCTGTATACTGTTGATGGGAATATAAACTGGTGCAGCCACTATGGAAAAACAGTGTGGAGAGTCCTCAAAAAACTAAGAATAGGGGCACTTGGGTGGCTCAGTGGGTTAAAGCCTCTGCTTTTGGCTCAGGTTATGATCCCAGGGTCCTGGATCAAGCCCACATCGGGCTCTCTGCTCAGTGGGGAGCCTGCTTCCTCCTCTCTCTCTCTGCCTGCCTCTCTGCCTACTTGTGATCTATCTGTCAAATAAATAAATAAAAAAAAATCTTAAAAAAAAATAAGAGTAGATCTACCATATAATCCAGCTATTCTACTTCTAGATACTTAGCCAAAGAATATGAAAACTCTAATTTAAAGTGATATATGCACCCTTATGTTCAGTGAAACATTATTTACAGTGGCTAAGATAAACAATGTCAATTAAGTGTCAATCAGTGGATGAATGGATAAAGAGGATGTGGTGTGTGTGTGTGTATTCTTCTTTATGACTGAATAGTATTCCATTATGTATATAGTTAATATATATATAATATGCACTCTATATATAATATTATATATGACATATAATGGAATATATATGATGATGTTTTATATATTCATATATACATATATATGTATATAATGGAATACTATATATATATATAATGGAATACTGTTCAAAGAAGAATGAAATCTTGCCATTTGTACCAACATAGATAGACCTTGAGGGTATCATGCAAAGTGAAATAAATCAGATGGAGAAAGACAAATACCATATGATTTCACTTATATGTGGAATCTAAAATAAAACAAAACAAATGAACAAACCAAACAACACAAAAACAAATGCACAGATATGGAGAACAGAGAGGAAGGGGGTTGGGAAGTGATTAAATGGGTGAAGGGGGTCAACTGTATGGTGATGGATGGTAGACCTGTCATGGTAATCATTTTGTAGTGTATACAGATGTTGAATTATAATGCTGTACACCTGAAACTTACATAATGTTATATACCAATTTTACCTCAATAAAAAAATCTACATATAAAAAAGAACCAGAAAAATGTGAGAAAAATTCAAGAGAAAAGGCAATCAACTCAGCTGACCCCGATGTTGAGATTAGCAGACAAAGGTTTTTTAAAAGCAGCTATTATAGCTATGCTGAAGGAGATAAAGGAAATAAGAGAAATACGCTTGTAATAAATAGAAAGAAAATGCAGAAACGAAATAAAAACTATACTAAAGAACAAAATGGAAATTTTAATTTTAGAATTGAAGCCTACAATATCTGAGATAAAAATTTACTGAATAGGTATAACAACAGAATAGAAATGACAGAAGAGTCATAAAAAAATGAAGATAGATGATTAGAAATTATGCATTCTGAAGAACAGAGAAAAAAATTAAAAATAAAACCCCAGAGTCTATGGGACATTGTGAAAACATCTAAAATATATGTAGCTAGAGTTGTGGAAGGAAAGGAGAGGGGATGAACCAGAAAAAAACATTTATTTGAAAAAAAGAATGGAAGTCAATTTCCCAAATTTTTGAAGGACATAAAATCAAGAAGCCCAGTGAATCCCAGGCAAGATGAACACAAAGAAAATCACACATCACAGCTAAACTGCTAAAAATCAAAGGTCAAGATAAATTCTGAAAGCAGCTAGAGTGAAATGACATATAGAGGTACCAAAACTCAATACACATAAAATATAATAAAGGTTCAAATACAGGGAACATCTTCATAGCAATGAAAGAACAAAACCAAGAATTCTATATGCAGCAAAAATCAAGAATGAAGATAAAATAAAGGTTAAGGCTTTTTTTTAAAGATAAAAGATAACAAACAGAACTAATCACCAGCAGATTTGCACTACAAGAAATGCTGCAAGAAATTCTTCAGGCTGAAGGGAAATTATACCAAATGAAAACTGGATCAAAAGAAGAAGAGCGTTGGAAATGGTAAAAATAAAAAGTGATTTTTCTCTTAATTTCTTTAAAATACATATGATTGTTTAAAGTAAAAATTCTAACACTGTGGGATGCTTGGGTGACTCAGTGGGTTAAGCATCTGCCTTCGGCTCAGGTTATGATCCTGGGGTCCCAAGACTGAGTCCTGCATTGGGCTCCTTGCTAAGAAGAGAACCTGCTTCTTCCTCTGCCTACTGCTCCCCCTGCTGTGCTCTCTCTCTAGCTCTCTCTCTCTTTCTCTCACTCTCTCTCTCTGACAAATGAATAATAAAATCTTTAAAGCAAAAATTGTAACATTGTGTTATGAAGTGTATAATGTCAGTAAGATGTAACACATATGACAATTATAGCATAAAAATTGGGAGAGGGTAGACATATACAGTTGCAAGTTCTCCATGTTTGACATCAAGTGGTACAATATTATCTAAGTACACTGTGAGAAGTTATAAAAGTAAAGAGGTATAGCTAAAATGAATAAATAAAATGAAAATCTATAATATATCCAAATAATCCAAGAGAAGGCAGAAAAGGAAGAAGACAGCAGCAAACAGAAGGGGGAAATAGAAAACAAATAGTTAAAAAAAAAAGAAGACCTGGGGCGCCTGGGTGGCTCAGTGGGTTAAAGCCTCTGCCTTCGGCTCGGGTCGTGATCCCGGGGTCCTAGGATCGAGCCCTGCGTCGGGCTCTCTGCTCTGCAGGAAGCCTGCTTCCTCCCCCCTCTCTCTCTGCCTGCCTCTCTGCCTACTTGTGATGTCTCTCTCTCTCTGTCAAATAAATAAAATCTTGAAAAAAAAATTTAAAAAAAAGAAGACCTTAATCTAAACTTAATTATTCTGTTTAATGTTGTTATGAGCTGAAATTTTGTTTCAGCCACCTTCAAACTCATATGATGAAGTCCTAACCCTTGTACCTCAAAAATCTGACTGTATTTGGAGGTAGGGCCTTTGAAGACTCCTATAAGTTAAAATGAGGCTGGGAGGGTGAGCCCTAATCCAACCTATTATCCTTGTGAGGAGAGGAAATTTGGACACTCAGAGATATCAGGGATGCATACACAAAGAGAAAAGACCATGTGAGCACACAACAATAGGGTAACCATTTATAAGCCAAGGAGAGTGTCCTCAGGAGAAACCAAAACTGTCAACACCTTGACCTTGGACTTCCAGCCTTCAAAATGGTGAAGAAAGAAATTTCTGTTGTTGAAGCCACCCAGTCTGTGGTATTTTGTTATGGCAGCCCAGGGACACTAATAACAAATGTTAATGGTCCAAACACTTGAATTAAAAGGCAGATTGTCAGAATGGATTAAAAGAGCGAGACACTACTAGATCCTTGCTGGGAAAGATGCACTTTAACTGTAAAGATAGAGAGAGACTGGAAGTAAATGGATGGGAAAGGACATATACTAAGAAAACAGTGAAGGATGCAATGGATGTATTCACGTCAGATAAAAGAGCCTTCAAGTCCAAGAGTGTTATCAGAGATGAAGAGAGACATTTCATAAAAAAGAGAGGGTTAATTTATCAGGAAGACATGACATTCATAAATGTATATGTGCCTAATAATAGAATTTCAAAATAAGCAAGGTGAAAACTGGAAGAATTAAAGAGACAAACCAGAGTTGGAGATTTTAACAAACTATTCTCAGCAAAAGATAAAATAACTAAACAGAAATTAGTAAAGACATAGATGATCCAAATAATGTCATCAACCACCTTGACATAAATAATATTTTTAAGTCACTTTAGCCCCCAAAAGAAGAATACACGTTTTTTTCAAGTATGCATGGCATATTCAGGAAGATAGATTATATGCTGGGCCATAAGCCATGTCTAAATAAATCTCACAGAAACAAAATCATACAGTGGATTTTCTCAGACCACAATGGAATTAAATAAAAAGTCAATAACCATAAGATAGCCAAACAACCCCACAATATTTGGAAATTAAGCAATACATAGAAAAATAACACAAGGGTCAAAGAAGAAATCATAAAGGAAGTTAAAAGATATTTTGAAGTGCATGACAACAAAAACACAATATACTAAAATTTGTGGGAAGCAGGTGAAGCAGTATTTAAAGAAAAGGTTACAACTGCAAATGTTTAGATTAGAGAAGAAAAATGTTTGGGGCATCTGGGTGGTTCAGTCAGTTAAGCAAGCCTCCAACTCTTGGTTTCAGCTTAGGTCATGATCTGGAGGTCCTGAGATCCAGCCCTGCCTCAGGTTCCATGTTCAGCACAGAGTCTGCCTCAGAGTCTCTCTCCCCTTTCCCCCTCTCCCCCTCACTCACGTGTGCATGTGTTCTCTCTCTCTAAAAATAAATAAAATCTTTTAAAAAAGAAAAGAAAAATGGTTTAAAATTAATGACCAAGTTTCCACATTAAGAGGGTAGAAAGGTGGGCAAAGTAAATCCAAAAAAGTATAAGTTTAAAAATACAGAGAAGATCAGAGTCAATGAAATAGAATTTTAAAAATGGAGAAAATTAACAAAGCAAAAAGATCAAGAAAAATTGAAAACTCCCTAGCTAGATTAATCATGAAAATAAAGACAGAGCACAAATTAGCAGTATCAAGAATAAAAGAGGGGAATATCACTGTAGACCCTACAGCATTAAAAGGACAATAAGTATTATGGATATCTTTTTGCCAACAAATTTTGACAACTTGGATAAAATGAACAAATACGTTGAAAATAACTTACTGAAATGGACACAAGATTGAACAGAAAATATGCATTTCGTAGCTATTAAAAAATTGAATTTGTCATCAAACACATTCCCACAAAGAAAACTCCAGGGTCAAGTGGTTTCACTGGTATATTCTAGCAGACAACAAAGGAAGAAATAACAATCTAACACAAATATTTTCAGAAAAGAGAGGGGGAAGACTTGTCTTGACTTGTTTGATGAGGCCAGCATAACCCTAATACCTATGTTTTCTTCTAAAAGCTTTGTGTTTTAGCTTATATGCCTAGTTCTGTGAAACATCTCAAACTAAATTTTTGTGTATGATACAGGTATGGGTTGAGAATATCTTCATGACTTATAGGTAAGCAAAAATTTCTTAATGCACAGGAAGTAATAGCCATACTGTCTATTTTTTCATCAAAATTAAATACTTCTGGGGCACTGAGTGGCTCAGTGGGTTAAAGCCTCTGCCTTTGGCTCAGGTCATGATCCCAGAGTTCTGGGATCGAGCCCCGCATCGGTCTCTCTGCTCAGCATTGAGCCTGCTTCCTCCTCTCTCTCTCTCTGCTTCCTTCTCTGCCTACTTGTGATCTCCATCTGTCAAATAAATAAATAAATTCTTTTAAAAAGGTTAAATACTTCTGCTCATCTTTACAGATGAATTCCAAATAATGTATAGATTCTCTAAGCCAAAGGAGGGAAAAAATTACTCTCTACTCCTTAAGTGTGGGCTAATCATAGTGACTTCCTTCCAAAGAGGACAGTATGGAAATGGGGAAAGAAAGAATAAATCTATAGTGAAGAAACCTGGCAAACACTATCTCAGTCACGGATCAAGGTCAACATCAATAGTGATAAGTCATGTTAATATGATGTGATGAAAATGGCACTCTTCCTCTGTGGTCTTACATAAACCCATAAACCCAGTCTAATCATGAGAAAAACATGAAACAAATCCCAATAGGGGGCATCCTACAAAATACCTGACCAGTACTTCTTAAAACTATCAAGAATAAGAAAAGTGAGACACTGTCATATCCAAGAGGAGTTTAAAGAGACAAGATAATTAAATGTAATATGATTCATAACAGAAAAGGGACATTAGGAAAAGGACAAAAGGAAATATGAATGAAGTATAGATTTTAGTTAATAATGTATCAATCTAGGTCTATTGTCACAAATGTACCATACTAATGTAAGATATTAACAATAGAGAAAATTGAGTAAGAGGTATATAAGAATTCTCTGTACTATCTTCTAATTTTTTTAAATAAATCTAAAACTGTTCTAAATAACAAAGCCTTTTTAAAAAAACACATTGTTAATAAAATGTAGAGATGCGTCACTGATTAGGAGAAAGTACTTGAAAAATATATAACTGACAAAGGACGGGTATTGAAGATATTTAAAACAACAACTCTTAAAAGTCAATAGTAGGAAGAAGTTGCTGCAGCTGAGGCTGAAGAGGTTGCTGTCTGTGTTCTCCTCAGGAAGCAAGAGCAAAAATGAACTATTGGGACTTCATCAAGATCAAAAGCTTTTGCACAGCAAAGGAAACACTCAACAAAACCAAAAGACAACTGATAGAATGGGAGAAGATATTTGCAAATGACCTATCAGATAAAGGGCTGGTATCCAAAATCTATAAAGAACTTATCAAACTCAACACCCAAGAACAAATAATCCAATCAAGAAATGGGCAGAGGACATGAACAGACATTTCTGAAAAGACATCTAGATGGCCAACAGACACATGAAAAAGTGCTCAACATCACTCAGCATCAGGGAAATACAAATCAAAACCACGATGAGATACCACCTCACACCAGTCAGAATGGCTAAAATTAACAAGTCAGGAAATGATAGATGTTGGCAAGGATGTGGAGAAAGGGGAACCCTCCTACACTGTTGGTAGGAATGCAAGCTGGTGCAGCCACTCTGGGAAACAGCATGGAGCTTCCTCAAAAAGTTGAAAATAGAGATACCTTACAACCCAACAATCACACTACTGGGTATTTACCCTAAAGATACAAATGTAGTGATCCGAAGGGGCAAATGCACCCGAATGTTTATAGCAGCAATGTCCACAATAGCCAAACTATGGAAAGAGCCTAGATGTCCATCTGTTGATGGACATCTAGGCTCTTTCCATAGTTTGGCTATTG